>NC_133384.1:29020199-29049781 GCF_049309525.1 Garra rufa | reverse complement strand
ACTCGTTTAATGTTTACCCCTGAGTGATCCGATATTTACGTGGCTGTGGAGAGTGAACTGAAGTTGCCGCGTTGCCAATCGATGACACATTTTCAAAATGTTCTGGCGGTTTCTGGAGCACATGACACTGAGGGAGTGGGATGAGCGCGAGTGGAAACACACACACACACACACACACACACACACACACACACACACACACACACACAAGGCCCTTTTGAATACTGCCATCTGCTTTCAGCGCTACAGTGTCATCAAACTCATACACACCGATCAGTGTTGCAATGTTTGTACGATGGAAACATGTCAACAGTACACCACATATTCATAAACAGAAATAGTACTGAGAATGATTCGCATAAATCACTTCATAGCTGTCTATAAACATCTACTGGACTAATATATGTAGCCAGCCAATCAGCTACCAGATGCCAATGCTAAATTGACATTAAATGTTTGCATAATAATACTGCATATAATATTTGTATAAATGCTTTAGTGCTGGGAACTGTTTTGATAACAACTAACAGCATAAATGGGCATCTGTTATTTATTTATATATATATATATATATATATATATATATATATATATATATATATATTTAAATATTAATATAAAATATTAATATTAAATTATTTGCAAAAAATATACAAAATATATATTTTTTGTAAATTCTATTATATATATATATATATATACACACAGAATATATAATAAAATAATATTTAATTATTAAATGTATTTTTAACACACACACACACACACACACACACACACACACACACATATATATATATATATATATATATTTACATTTATATATATTTATATATATATATATATATATATATAAAATTTCAAAAATATATAAATATTTATATATTTAATATATATTTTAATATATTTAATATATTCTAATATATATTTTTACATATACAATTATTTACAATTTTTGGAGTAAATTAAACAGTTTCTCATATCTATAAATTAAATGTGTAACATAAACATACAAAATATATAAAATATAAATATATATATATATATATATATATATATATATATATATATATATATATATATATATATATAAATTTATCTTAAAATAACAAAATATTAATATTAACTTATCATATATATATATATATATATATATATATATATATATATATATATATATAGTAAGTTTATATATAAGATTTTATATTATATATATGTGTAATATAAAATATTAAATATTAAAATTAAATTATTAAATGTAAAAAATATAGAAAACTTTCTTTTGTGAATTCTATAATTATAAATATATATAAACAGAGTATATATGTGTGTGTGTAAATTCAGTTTAAAATTAAATAAAATATTACTATTAAATAAAAAAAATAAAATATCTAATATATTTTTTACATTTAATATTAATTTTTTTTAGTAAATTAAACTGTTTCTCATATCTATAAAATATATATTATATATAATATGGAAATACATGGGAAAATGCTTCCAATTTATATGACAACAATATGACACTAACTGCTTGCATAAAAATAATGCATATAATGTTAATAGTATAAATACTAATATGAATGAAGGGAATTTGATTGAAATATTTTGGAAAATTCAATATGTGACCCTGGACCACAAAACCAGTCATAAGTGTAAATTTGTTGAAATTGAGATTCGTACGTCATCTGAAACCTGAGTCAATAAGCTTTCCATTGATATATTGTTTGTTAAAATAGGACAATGTTTGTCTGAGATACAACTATTTGAAAGCCTGGAATCTGAGGGTGCAAAAAAATCTAAATATTGAAAAAATGACCTTAAAAGCTGTCCAAATGAAGTTCCTAACAATGCATATTACTAATCAAAAATCAAGTTTTTATGTATTTATGGTAGAAAATTTACTAAATATCTTCATGGAACATGATCTTTACTTAATATGCTAATGATTTTTGGCATAAAAAAAAAGATAATTTTGACCCATACAATGTATTTTTGGCTATTGCTACAAATATACCTGTGCTACTTAAGACCAAGGGTCCAGGGTCACATATGTTTTGCAGCTGCTATTTTCCCATCTAAAACTAAACTAATTACACATTAAACACATAAAAAAAACATGTAATCATGTTTTTAAAAAAATGTTTAGGTAACTGATATATACTGATATAAAACTTTAAATGTAAACAATATACAATTTAATATACACAAAATATAAAATATTTATAAATATTAAACAAATGTAACATTTTAAACAGATTATATCAAACAGAGATCTAAATCTGAAATTAGATTCAGATGAACTGATGAGAGCAAAAAAGTGATTGCAATGTTTTCAAAAAATATATATTTTAAACAGATTATAGAAAACAGATCTAAATCTAAAATTAAAATGAACTGATGAGAGCAAAAACATGATTGCAATGGTAAAAAAAAAATTGTGAAAAAAAAAATAAAATCCAGGCCAGGCACATAGTATATATTAACTGCATATACTCTAAAATCATTTATCCAGGCTTCTCCCAGAAGAAATGTTCTTTTACTGAGTTTTTGACACCACTGTAAAATAGCGTTGCCTTTTTAAAATGCACTTACTTTTGTTTTCTTTTCAGTCTGGGAGATTCTATCGTGGCGATATTGGATTTTGAGGTGAATTGGGTTGGTTTTTGGGCCGATATGTGAGCGTGTTCTTAATGGAAGCTGTGAGGAAGCGCGGTAACGGCTGTGTGACGGTCCTTACCAGAACCCAGTCGTGACTCACTCAGACAAGGGGTGACAGAAACATGGCACCCAGGAGACTAACACACACATCACCCTCCCTTACCGAAGCGCCGCTGACGCATCGCCATCGCTGCCTGCCCAGACCTGCTCCCTTTGAGCTTCTCTCCATCTTCCTCTGCCGTCTTGGAGTCGGAAGTGTTCGTCATCTCCATATGTCGGCTGCATCTCTGTCGCTTCACTCTTTTCATGCAGGATCTGGCCTAGAAATGAGCAGCAATTAAGTTTACTCTGAAGACAGTTTCAGAGTATGTTTGTGATTGGCAGCATATCCTACTGAAGACCAACTCAAAGGAAAGTTGGAATGCTCAGAGACCTAAAGCTCAGGAGACCTGAGTATCAACTACTGGATGTTTCAGATGTATCTCCTAAAATTGAAGTAAATGGGAACAGAAAAAAATGATGTGCACGTAATTAAATGTGAAAATATTTAATATGAATATTGAAATCAGACTTCAGTATCTTGGCTAATATGAGCATATTTTGAGACGTTGCTGAAATGTCTTCTGAAATTCTAGAGGAAATTAGAAAATAAAGTCTCTTAGAAGAAAAACCTGAGGAGAAGGAGATTAAAAGTCTCAATTTGCTCACTATTTACCTTATCTTGAAGAGATATCTCTTTTTATGAAGTCTGAAATAGATAGAAATAGATTTGTCTGTCTTATATGGAATGGCATTGGAAAGGAAGGAAAGGAAAAGGAAAGGAGGTGAAGTGAGGCCAAGTATGGTGACCCATACTAGGAATTTGTGCTCTGCATTTAACCCATCCAAGTGCACACACACCGTGAACACACACACACCGTGAACACACACCCGGAGCAGTGCGCAGTCATTGCTGCGGCGCCCGGGGAGCAATTGGGGGTACGGTGCCTTGCTCAAGGAACTCACCTCAGTCGTGGTATTGAGGGTGTAGAGAGCGCTGGTTATTCACCTTCCCCACCGACAATCCCTGCCGGACCTGAGACTCGAACCTGCAACCTTTGGGTTACAAGTCCGACTCTCTAACCATTAGGCCACGGCTGCCCCCAGATTGTTGTGATCTGTTGTGAAACATGCACTGTAAAAAAAAATTGAGTCAAATTTGTTGAGTCAACTTTAAACAATTTGTTACCTTGCTGCCTTAAAATTTTAAGTTCAGTCAACTCAAATAAGTTCTCAACTTGAAATGTTAAGTTGTACTAAATACCAACTTGGATATTCGAGTTGAAGTTGAAGTTGTCACTTAGCAAAACTTAACATTTCAAGTTGACTAACCTTTTATTTTAAGTTGACTGAAGATAAAATTAAGGCAGCGTTTAACAAATTATTTTAAGTCGATTCAATATTTTTTTTTACAGTGCAGCTGCCTTAACATTTTAAGTTGAATCAACTCAAATATCTAAATTGTCACTTAGTACAACTTAACATTTTAAGTTGGCTAAATTATTTTGCATTGACTGAACTTAAAATGTTAAGGCATGGAGGGGAACAAAATATTTAAGTTGACTCAAGAAATAGTTTTTTTTACAGTGCAGCTGCCTTAACATTTTAAGTTGAATCAACTCAAATATCTAAATTGTCACTTAGTACAACTTAACATTTTAAATTGGCTAAATTATTTTGCATTGACTGAACTTAAAATGTTAAGGCATGGATGGGAACAAAATATTAAAGTTGACTCAAGAAATAGTTTTTTTTTTTACAGTGCAGCTGCCTTAACATTTTAAGTTGAATCATATAAGTTGAATATCTAAATTGTCACTTGGTACAACTTAACATTTTAAGTTGGTTAAACTTTTTGGAGTTGACTGAACTTACAAAATTTAAGGCAGCCAGGTAACAAATTATTTTAAGTTGACTCATTAAATAGTTTTTTACAGTGTGCTAAATTACTATGATCCCTTTTTTCTCCTTTTTTCCATCAAAATCAAATCTAAAAAGCAGCAGAATTTAGCAAAAATCTCCATTTGCTCTTAATTTAATCTCATTGTCTCATTCGTCTTATATGGATTGGCAAATTTGTGCACACTTTGAGACACTGTTGTTTTGTTCTAAAAGAAACATGCTAAATTGAGATTTTTTTCTTATTCAACATCTAGGAAGCAGTAGAATTGAGCAAAAAATTCCATTTGCTTTAATTTTGATCTCATTGTTTTCTAAATAAAACAAACTCATATTAAAAATGGCCCTTTATAAATTTCCTTCATTGTAGGTTGCCATTATTTGTGCACATTTTGAGACATTGCTGAGATCCATTTGCATATAATTTAACGTCATTGTTGACTAAGAGTAACAATTGAGATGTTCATCTCATTTTGAAAGGTCAGAGATATATTAAAAATATCCATCAATGGATTTTGTTTAAACACTGAAATCTCTTCAGAAAGTCTAAAAGAGAGACATGGAATTATCTTTTTCTCAGGACTGAAATCTGAGAAAAAGAAACCCCATTTCCGTCACTAAGTAAAAAAAGGGTAATTGCAACTTTTTAGCTCACACATCTGATTTTTTTTTCTGAATTGTGAGATATAATATTGCACTTGTGAGTTATAAAGTCAAAATTGTGAGATATTAAATTGCAATTGTGAGTTATAAAGTCAGAATTGTGAGACATAAACCCACATTTCTTAAAAAATAAATCTTACAATGCTGACTTTATAACTTGCAACTTGTGATTTTGTGATTTTAAAGCTTAGAATTGCAGGTTAATATCTCACAATTCTGACTTTACAACATGCAATTGCAAATAAACTCACAATTCTGAGAACATATCAGTCTTTTTCCCCCTCAAAATTGGACTTCATAACTTGCTTTTGTGAGTTTATATCTCACAATTTTGAGAAAAAAAACTCTTTTTGCGAGAAAAAGGTCAAAGTTGCGAAACACAAACTCACAATTGCAAAACAAACTCACAATTGCAAGAAAAGAATTGCAAAAGATACAAACTCGCAATTGCAGGAAAAAAGTCACAATTGCGAGACACAAATTCACATTTGCGAGAAAAGAAGTCAGAATCGTAAGATCCAAATTCACATTTGCATAAAAAAAACTCAGAATTGCAAGATCCAAACTTGTGAGTTTGTAATTAACTCACAATTGCGAGAAAAAAGTCAATTGTGAGATACAAACTCCCAGGTAATTTCTGACTTTTTGGTCACAAATGTGAGTTTGCATCAAGTTTGTATCAAGACAAAAAGTCTGAATTGCGAAACACAAACTCGAAACACAAACTCACCATTGCAAGAAAAAAAAGTCAGAATTGCAAGATACAAACTCGCATTTGCAAAAAAAGTCATTTCTGACTTTTTGTCTCGCAAATGGGAGTTTATATCGAGTTTGAACAGTGTTTCCCCTACCATTATCTTAATATCTTAATCCCCCCTCCAACGGGACCCCTTCGATATAGCGCCAGATCACAATAGAAGTCATTTAAGGTTATCTTTCCTATAGAACAGGTCTATACATTGTTCTTTTATTAAACAAACTAAACTGCCTTATGTTATTTATCTTATTTACACGACGACATGTCATTTCTGTCTCTACATGGTCGAGCGTTTACAATGTCTCCTCCAAGAAAACACGGACGGTATCGCGCACTCCATTCATAAAAAACGTAATTTACTATAGCGCGAAATGCCACGTAATTCATTGATTTTTGGATTAATAAATCAAAAGTTGGTCTGTCACCTAATTCAAATCGTGATATGGACTAGTGTCTGTGAAAACTGAAATGCAAAAAGACCGTTTTAATATGAATCCTGCATGTTCCGTTTGCCTCTGTATGTATAAATGGTGGAGACGCGTTTTTTTTTTTTTTTTTTACACACATACTGAAGCACGCGCGATGCTTCCGCTAATTTTTGGCATTTGCATCTCACATGAACAGATAAACTCAATCTCCAAAGCTGCTGTGAGTGTCACTTTTACCGTTTCATTTGAGAAAACTAGCATCATAAAAATAAAAAAATACTACAATTATTATTTAAACGTTTTAAACTGAATATAATTTTTCTTCCATGTATTGATTTTAACAGTAATCCTCTGTTTGTTTGCCAAAAATTAAAAGGGTTTATTTTTCATTTGATTAAAATAAATGTTTATGCTTTCATTTGATTATCAGAAAAATTAAAACATAAGAATTTCTAAAAAAAAAAAAAAAAAAAAAAAAAAAGCAAAAGACTGTAGAGCCCTTTTGTTCAAAATGTTAAAATAGAGAATTTTGGACTTATTTTTCCGCTGAAATGAAATGTTTTCGTTATTACGCAAAGTAGGCTAAAGTACCGGAACCCAAAGCTGGAAACCTAGGGGAAACACTGCAAATGTGAGGAAAAAATGATTGCAAGATACAAACTCACATTTGTGAGAAAAAAAAAGTGAGAATTGTGAAACACAAAATCCCTTTTGTGAGGAAAAAAGTCAAGATTGTGAGATACAAACTTGCATTTGTGACAAAAAAAGTCAGAATTGCGAAACAAACTCTCATTTGTGAGGAAAAAAAGTCAGAATTGCGAGATGCAAACTGAAAAAAAATAAAATAAATTGTTTTAGATGGATGATTATTAAAGTCTCTTCCCTCCCACTGCTGTCTAGTAGAAACAACCGAGACATTAAGGAGATCTCACTCGCGATTTCACATTTTTACGGTTGTAGAAGAATATCTGTTCATCTAGACGAGTATCGTCTTTGATGCTTTATCTTCTGCTTCATTCCTGTGGACTCAACAAAGCCCGGCGGCTGCTGGTACAAGAGACGGCAGACGCCTCACAGGGCTCTCATTGCTGTCAGTGATTGATCCCCTTGTTTTTATCTGCCGTAATTAAACATTTAGAGCCATGCACTCCCTGTTGCTCAATGTAATTTCCTCTGAATTCAGAAGTCTCGCAGCCCAAGAAATCTTTATTATTGGCAATGAACCCAGCGCGATAATGAGCCAATGGGATGAAACACCCAGTTTAGCACACTCTAGTTACCATTTCTAGGGAGAGGAGGGGACCGCTCGATTTGTTCGCAACACTACGCCACTCGTTCCCAAAAGAAACAGACGTGTTTACATTAACGCAAACACTGCATGGGGAAAATAAGTGTTTTGCTTTAAATGGACAGCTGCTTTCGTAGTAGCAACCTGCACAATAATGACCTAAGTGAAATAAAGTGGAGCAGGGAAAAAATAAAGGTAACGAATGACAAATTGAGGACCAGCTGTGTCTCAAAATGTGGAGCGTTTAGAATAGCACACGTATTAGCTCAAAACGCATGTAAAGATACAATACTCTTCAAATATGCATGAAACCAAAACCACACAAATGCCAGTTCCTCCAAGTGTGTTTTGAGAAAGCAGGAAACAGTTTTTAAACTTGTTCAGAATGCAGTCAAAACAAAAACCTAGTTTACGTCTAGATTAGCATTTATAGTTTTGTTTAGTCTATTGATTTTAGTTTTAAAGGGATAGTTCACTCAAAAACTAAAGCTCTGTCATCATTTATTCACCTTCATGCCAACTGTACATTGTTAGAAGATACTTTAAAGAATGCTGGTAGCCAAACCGTTTCAGTTCCCATTGATGAAAGTCAATGGGAACCGAAACTGTTTGGTTACCAATGTTCAACACTTTCAAAATATCTTCTTTTGTGTTCAGCAGAAGAAAGTCAGTCATACAGGTTTGGAACGACATGAGGGTGAGTAAATAATGACAGATTTTTCATTCTCAGTTGAACTATTTCTTTAAGTAAACCTCGGTAATCACACCTGACCTTGTCAGAGAAGAAAACAAGCCACAAAAACTGACTGATTAGCAGAGGGTGCGTTAGACCTTAACATTTTGACAGACAAGGTCATAAAAATTACATCATAATTGATTTTAATAATATAATCTTTAATTAGAATAACACAGAATATGTACAAAAATGTACAGACACACCCCCTTGTCATTAAGATGTTCATGTCTTTCTTTAGTCGGAAAGAAATTATGTTTTTTGAGGATTTCAGGATTTCTGTCCATATAGTGGATTTCTATGGTTCCCCCGAGTTTGAACTTCCAAAATGCAGTTTAAATGCAGCTTCAAAAGACTCTAAACAATCCCAGCTGAGAGAGAAGTGTCTTATCAAGCGAAACTAAAAGTAAAAAATTACAATGTATATACTTTTTACCTCAAACGCTTGTCTGGTCTAGCTCTGCTAGAGAGTTAAAAAGTATCTAAATTGTCAATTCGTTTTGAAAATAACCGATCGTTTCACTAGATAAGACCCTTAATTCTCAGCTGGGATCATTTAGAGCCAAAGAAGCTGCATTTAAACTGCATTTTGGAAGTTCTCGGGGGCACCATAGAAGCCCACTATATGGAGAGAAGAAACATAATTTCTTTATGACTGAAGAAAGAAAGACATGAACATCTTGGAGGACAAGGGGGTGAGTACATTATCTGTACATTTTTGTTCTGGAAGTGAACTACTCCTTTAATTGCTTTCATTTTTGTTCACATTTCTCGATTTTAATAGATTCTCATTTTTATGAAGCAATGCACTATCTAAATCCCAATCTATCTTTTGGTCTATGCATTATTAGTTGATGAATGAACAGATCATAGTGCACCTCCCATCCAATAAATCGCAATATGTTAAGCTATGCGCTTCAGATTTCAAATTCTGTCTATTTCATGATAGATCTCTGTAGCTTAAAAATGTTACTCGCCTGTGCGTTATCAAACCAAACGCATATCAAAAAAATTGTGAGTTTCATTGTTGTTCTTGATTGCGTGCTCTGCTGCCACACTGGAGCGTACTCACCACCAACTGGACAGGGGTGGGAATTACAGTTACAATTTACAAGCGATCACCCTCAGTAGAGGCGTTTCCATTACAGATTTGTGCAAAACTTTGGCGATATTTTATAAATGTCGATTAAAAAGTATTGCAAAATGTTAAGCAATGTTATGCGACTAAAACGCAATTTTTTTCCTCTCGTGATAAGTCATGGCAACAGATTTTTTGCTATATGGGATTTTGGCTATATTTAATCGAATGTGACCTGTAAATGTGAAAAAAAAAACATTTTCATTGCTGTTATGCGAAGTATTCCTTTTTCAAACTGCCTGAAAAAACACCTCATGTGAGCGTAATTTATTTTTTTTTTTGGCGATATATGGGAGTTTTTGCACAATCGGCGCAATTCCATTAGGCGTATTTTCAATCTATTTTAATTTGCGCAATTTAAAGGGTAATGGAAACGCAGATAATGACGAACAATTTTCGGTTAACGCGACCTCTGCTGATTAGTTACAGATTCACAAGTAAAAAGGTCCAAAACATACTCTATGCTGTGAACACTTCTAGCTACACAATATTGATTTACCATGTTACCGTGTTTCTGAAATGTGTTGATTCTAGTGTTGTAGAATTGATTACTAACCCTGTATAAAGTCATATCCAATGCTTCAATGTTGTCATGATGACACAATGTTGGTAAAGCCTGTAAAAACTTTATATGATGCTATAACAGGAAGGGATGTACCTTTGTTGTTTACATCGAGGTAAACATGTAGTTTGTGTAGTTGTCTTAAAACTACAAAAGAAAAAATGATCTCCATGTTGTCTGCATGTGTTAATAATGTTATAATGTAGGAAACCAACCTGAACTCATGACAAAACATACCTGTGGGAACGCAAAATATACTTACCGCCATGTACGTTTCGTGACACATTCAATGTGAGCAGCGCTAAGAGTGTTTGTTTTTTTCCCTCAGAACAGATGAATGTACATATGATACATTTTATGTGATGTTGGTTTCTATACCATTACATAAAACCATCTGCACTACACCTAAAACGATTGTGACGTAAAAACGCAATCGCAAGCATGCCGTTTTAGCTTGTTTTCTCTCATCTTTCAGCTTTTTCATCGTGAGCATAGACTGTAAAAATGACATCACCTGTAGGTTTCTGAAGAACATTTTTGAAGCTCAGAGTGGGCGGGAGTCGACCGTCGCCATCTTGGAATTGCGTCACAGCACTTCATTCCCGGATAATCGAAAATGGGCAAAGAGGCGGGACGTGGGTGTAGCTGGTTGCTGAAACCACACCCGCCTAGCGCGAATCCCCCTGTCACTCAAGTGGCCATGCCCTTAATTATGCAGAACTTTAAGGCTTAATATAACTTAAACGGATGAGTTATAAAAAAAAAATCACCCCCCTCACAGTTGACATGAAGGGCAAAATTAGCTATATAGACCAAACCCACTTTTTGTACCAGGCTGTAAACATATTTTTTTCTGCTGTAAAGTTTGTCATTTAACATGGGGAGTCTATGGGATTGACTCCCTTTTTGCAGCCAGTTTCTAGCGGCCAGTCGATGAATTGCAGTTTAACTCACTTCCATGTTGGTTTCAATAGAGAGAGCGGGAGGTTGCCGCTTGATCGTAAGTCATGTTTTTCAAACCCAAGGATTCCACATCCTAAGTCCAATTCTGTGCCAGCTGAGCTACCGAGAAAGCTTGTTATGTTTGGAAAGCGAAACATATGGAGCTGAAATTATAACTGTGTATGAAAACGATGACAAGTGCTCGCTGTTTTACCACCTGTAGTGTTGATTTCCTTTGGAAACTGCAATGATATGTACTTATTGCATCTTGTGAAAAAGTTCCTCCAGATACGTTGTCATCATGAGATCAGGTAGTATGAAGCATTATGTCTTGTGTCTTTACCTGATAGTAGATGAGTTGATGGCAGTCCTCAGCTGATATACACTGTTGCGTTGGTGACTAATAAGTTCATCCACCCAGACAAGTAGTCCTACTGCAAAAATAAATGTACATTAATTTGCAGCTCAAATAATGTTTTTTTTAATAGAACAATTAATGTAAATACTTTATATATTTTGTAAAATGCAATATATTTCTTAAAACGACTTGTTTTTAATGCCATATCTGACCTTTTTTCATTGCAAAAACCATACCTTACCAAAATAAGAGGGATCATACAAAATGCGTGTTATTGTTTATTTAGTACTGACCTGAATAAGATATTTCACATAAAATGTGTTTACACATAGTCCACAAGAGAAAATTACTTACATCCCCTTGATTCTTAATACTGTGTTGTTACCTGAATGAACCACAGCTGTGTTTTTTTGTTTAGTGGTAGTTGTTCACGAGTCCCTTGTTTGTCCTGAACAGTTAAAGCGCCCTCTGTTCTCCAGAAAAATCCTTCAGGACCCACAAGTTCTTTGGTTTTCCAGCATTTTAGTGGATTTGAACCCTTTCCAACAATGACTGAATGATTTTGAGATCCATCTTTTCACACTGAGGACAACTGAGAGACTCATATGCAACTATTACAAAAGGTTCAAACGCTCACTGATGCTTCAAAAGGAAACGCAATGCATTAAGAGCTGGGGGTGAAAACTTATGAATAGAATTGTAATGTGTACATTTTTGCTTATTTTGCCTAAATACCAACTTTTTCCGTTTAGTACTGCCCTTCAGAGGCTACAGAAGATGCTTCCTAGAAGACAAAATAAGTAAAATTTACCCTGATCTTCAAATTCCAAAAGTTATCACACCCAAGCTCTTAATGCCTTCTAGAGCATCAGTGAGCATTTTAACCTTCTGCAATAGTTGCATATGAGTCCCTCAGTTGTCCTCAATGTGAAAAGATGGATCTCAAAATCATACAGTCATTGCCGGAAAGAAATTTTTCAATGGATTTTCAGTATAGGTTGGAAATTGAGCACATCTGAGCTGACCGACCAGCTAAAACCAGCTTGTCCAGGCTGGGAGACCAGCTAAAACCAGCTACTTCCAACTGAAACCAGCTAAGCTTAGTTTTAGCTGTTTTTATTTCAGCAGGGTGGGTCGGTCAAACCCTGGCATCTGCATTTGCATAGAGCTAAAAGATTCTTTTCAAGACACCGTCTAGTCCGACCAAACTTCTCTCATAAATGATTCACTCAATGAACATTTGAGTTGTAAACTGTGCTGGAGCTGAGTGGATCATTACATCCACTCCACAGTTGCTAGAGTCATCGATGGTTTCTAAAAACACATGTCTGCTGTAATTCCACATGTCCACACTTGTGTGTCCCACCCAACGCCGCCCTCCCCCCATTGCTTATGCATTAATAATATTAGGGCAAATTTGATGCTTCAGTTCAGGGGAAGCATTACTCATTTAAGGAGTGCATGGCACTATCTGTCTCTATCTTTCTCAGTGTGGGGCCTAATGGCTCTGATTGAACTCCAAATTCAATTTAGACAGGATATTACTGTTACATGAGCTCTCCTCAACAATGCCATTTCCCTTGCTTACACAGTACATTACCCAGTAAAGCTCGGCCTTTCCTGCTAAAACAAAACCAGAAAAATGAGAGAACAAAAAGAAAACGACTTTTCCATCTCGCAATGGCACGACTGTCGATTTCAAACTGTATTTAACGCTAACGTCTTGAAATCTCATGGCGGAGTGAGCTGAATCTATTTTCATTACCCCGCTTTCAACACGGAGCCAGTGTTCTGTCACTGACGCAAATCATGATTTTCGCTCATCGTATTTTTGTACTGGCGGGAAAATAACTTTAGGCATCTTACACAAACTTCTGATCGTTTCAATCAGGGTTTGACCGTCATTCTTGCAATCTGATTTAAACCACATAGTGTTGCGGTTCCTAAAAATGTTACTGGCCAACTGCTGAGTTGAGCTGCACAATATTGCCAATTCATGAGTTCGCATGTCCATCTGATCCTTGAAAGTGGTAAAGGTAAACAGATTAGAAGGGTAAAGAGATTTGACTTGCTGTCCGTAAAAGAGGGCTCATGCATGAGATGTGACGCAAGCTAAATGATGCTCCGTCGGGATTAATCCTTAAAGAAGTCTCTTATGCTCATGCTTCAGAAATCATTCTAATATGCTGATTCATTATTAATGTTGAAAACAGTTGTGCTGCTTAATTTTTTTCAGGATTCTTTGATGAACAAAAAGTTAAAAAGAACAGCATTTATTGCAAAATATAATATATCTATAATATAATAATATATATTTTTCTAACAATAATATTATAGTCTTAACTATTACTTTTTTACCAATTTAACACATGCTTGCATAATAGAAGTATTAATTTCTTTCAATAAAAGAAAGAAAGTAAAAATGTACTGACTGCAAACTTTGAATGGTAGTGTATATTGTTACAAAATATTCTATTTTAAATAAATGCTGTTCTTTTTTTTTTCTTTTTTTTTTCATCTAGGAATCCTGAAAAAAAAACAGATTCCAAAAAATGTTGAGCAGTATTTATAAGTATTTATTTCTTTAAAAAATTGAATATGTATAATATTTTAAATATCATTTTTATATAATATTTTATTATTATTTTATTTTTTAATTCTATTTTTATCAAACTTTTTATTCATCAAAAATTCCTGAAAAAAGTATTTATTTCTTAAAATTTTTTAAATATATTTATAAATTTAAATATAATTTTTAAATATAATTTTAATTTGTTACCGCACATTTTTATTCAACTAAAATATTCCAGTTGTCACTAAAATTAACGTTAAGTAACTTTCAAATTGACTAAACTAAAAAATTGAAGTCAGCGGGGTAACAAATTATTTTAAGTCGAAACAACTTTTTGAAACATTTTTTTACAGTGTATTAAAACATTTTAGTCTTAACACTCTCATACTCAAGTCACAGGATAAGAAGAAATCGTAAAATAAAAAAATGCATTTAAATCATCTAGATACTCGCAAAGTTACTTAATTTGAGTAAAATCAAAATGAATATATTGTAAATATTCACTTGACGGTCAATGAACTTTCAATTTGCGATATACAGAAATATTTAAAAGTCAAAAACATCAAAAATGACAGTAAAGACACTTATAATGTAAATTAAGATTTTTATTTTTAATTCAACTTTTTATTCATTAAAGACTCCTGAAATTAATATATAAATGTATTTTTTTTAAATGTAATATGTTATTTAAATAAATATATTTATAATGTTTATTTAGAAATATATTTATAGTATTTATATATTTCAAATAGTTTCTAAGCAATCAATACTTTTTTAAACAGACATATTAAAATCAAAAAATCAAAAATGACAGTAGACACTAAGAAAGTAAATTAAGATTTTTAATTTTATATTTCTATAACTTTTTATTCATCACAGATTCCTGAAAAAAGGTATTTATTTAAAAAACAATATATATATATATATATATATATATATATATATATATATATATATATAAATATGATAATGTAAACTAAGATTTTTATTTTTAATTCAATTCTTTCAAATCTAACTTTTTATATATCAGACTCCTGAAATTAATAAATAAATGTATTTCTTTTAAAAATTAAATATATTTATAATATTTATTTAGAAATATTTTTAGTATTTATATATTTTAAATATAATTTTTATAATTATATTTTTTTTATTAAATATTATGTATAATATTTTAAATATAATTTTCATTTTTAAAATCAAAATGACAGTAATGACACTTATAATGTAAATTAAGATTAGTATTTTTTTCCAAGTAACTTTCAAATTGACTAAACTAAAAAAATTAATTCAGCGGGGTAACAAATTATTTTAAGTTGAAACAACTTTTTGAAACTTTTTTTTTTTTTTACAGTGTATTAAAACATTTTAGTCTTAACGCTTTCATACTCAAGTCACAGGATTAGAATGGATTGTAAAAAAAAAAAAAATGCATTTAAATCATATAGATACTCGCAATGTCACTTAATCTGAGCAAAATTAAGTAGGCCAGAGAACTTCCAATTTGCAATATACAGAAATTTAACGGCAACATAGTTGAACTCGTGTGCCAGGATGTGCCGAATCTCTTTTCATTATCCAGCTTTCCTCATAGAGGTAAAAACATGATTAAGTGAGGACAGGAATCCTGGCAAATCCATGATCATCACCTTCACGCAGAGAGCAGACACCTCTGATCACACCGCCACGTTCTCTCTGGACATCAGAGATGTGAATCCATAGGTAAATGTGTCTCCCATCCCCCCCCCCCCCCCACACACACAGACACAGACAGAGAGCAGACTAACGGGTAATGAGGGGAGGTGATATTTTTAAGCACCGTGGGTCCCTGCGGTGTCGTGTGAATGAGGCTCTCTGAGATCGTCACGGCCCATTGTGCTGGCCGGGCCCAGCGAGTTGCGTAGGCCAGTCCGCCACTGATTATTTTAACAAATAGCATTCCTATTCAAGTCAACAGAAAGGTTTCCAATGACAGCTCGCATGACAAAAGGTCAGGGGCAGGCTGCTTGCCGTTAATTAAGTAAAATTGGTGAATGTCAGAACTACAAAGGTCAACGTTAATCCACGGCATTGTCTCATCTCCTCAGGTTTCATCCGGCGGGGGGGTCGTTGGCAGATATTAAACAAGCTAAATTCATTCAGGACTATTTAAAGATTAATGCAGCTATGCGGGTCTAACCACACAGTCAGCACACGCTCGTTGAAACAATCGCATCTCACAGACGACGTGCCCACTGCTGGCCAGAGACGTTTAGGTGAAGCTGCCAACCTGATCTTTTAATTATCTGCTTTGTTTGCATTGGCTTCGGTGCGTGTGCAATTTGAGAGCAGCATACTCAGTGTAGGAATGCATCGATATAGAGATGATAATTATTATGGCCGGTAAGAAACATATATAAAAATCTTTCAAAAATATCACAAATATCCAAAACAATTTTATATGCATTAATTGAAATCAGGCATCAAAATATTGCATGTTACAATTAACAGATAGTTTGAGTCCTGAATGCTGATTGGTCTAAAATCACTCTAGCTATGCTAAAATACGTAATAAAGAAACACACACATGCACAGAGTATAGATAGATAGATAGATAGATAGATAGATAGATAGATAGATAGATAGATAGATAGATAGATAGATAGATAGATAGATAGATAGATAGATAGATAGATAGATAGATAGATAGATAGATAGATAGATGCATTTAACAAAGACATATTAAATAAAAAAAATAAAGATTACAGTAGACACAATGTAAATTAAGATTTTTATTTTTTATTCTATTTTTATTTATCATAAAAACGTTTTTATTTCTTTTTAAACGTTGAAATATTTATAATATTTATATTTTAAATATATATTTAAATAATCAAAAAAGTTTATTTAACAAAGAAACAGTAACAGACACTTACAATGTAAATTAAGATTTTATTTTATTTTTATCCAACTTTTCATTTATCAAAGACTTCTAAAAAACATTAAATATATTTATAATTTTTTATATTTATACAATTTTTATATATATATATATATATATATATATTAAAAAATATTCATAGTATTTATTGAAAAATATTTTTATATTTATATATATATATATTTTAAATATATATTTTTAAGCAATCAATACTGTCTACTAGATATTAAAATTAAAAACATCAAAATGGCATTAATAACAATGTAAATTTAGATTTTTATTTTTATTTTAATTCAATCTTTTTATTCATCAAAGACTCCTGAAATAAATTTAAAAAGTTAAATATATTTAAATAAATAAAACATTTTTATTATTTGTTTTTTGTTTGTTTATTATTTGCTGTTATTTAAATTATTTGGATTTTTTTATTCTATTTATTTTTATACTTTTTTCATACAGCCTGGGTGAGCATTAAATGCTTTCTTTCATTAATTCATTATTAATTCATTATTCATTAGTACTTATTTCTTTCAAAAATGGAAATATTTTTTATATTTTTTAAATTTAGTTTTAACAATTTATAGTTATATATTTAAAAAAATATATTTATATTTTTTTAATATATTTGCTAAACAATCAATACTTTTATCTAACAAAGACATTTTTTTAAATAAATAAAAAAATATTATTTGTTTTATTTGTTTATTATTTGCTATATTTTAAATTATTTGTATTTTTTATTCTATTAATTTTTATACTTTTTCATACAGCCTTGGTGAGCATAAAAGACTTTCTTTCATTAATTCATTAGTACTTATTTCTTTCAAAAATGGAAATATATTTTATATTTTTTAAATTTAGTTTCAGCAATTTATATAGTTATATATTTTAAAAAATATATGTATAATATTTATATATTTTAAATATATATTTTTAAACAATCAATACTTTTATATAACAAAGACATTAAACTTTTTCATTAAATAAAACATTTTTATTATTATTTTTTGTTTTGTGTTTATTATTTGCTGTTATTTAAATTATTTGGATTTTTTATTCAATTTATTTTTATACTTTTTCATACAGCCTTGGTGAGCATAAAAGACTTTCATTAATTTATTCATTAATCAAAAAATAAATACATAAGAAAGAAAGAAAGAAAGAAAGAAAGAAAGAAAGAAAGAAAGAAAGAAAGAAAGAAAGACATTACTGGTCGACTTATTGACATTTTTTCTACACTGTAAAGTTGTTTGGTCGTTGCTCTGGACGGATACAAACCTCCAGCTGTGATATTACAGAACAGTGATGTAATCAAAACAATACCTGCGGCTTCCACAGCTGTAGATGTGACACTATACTATGAGCGCGAGAGTAAAGTGTGGGTTTATTGCGGCGGGTCGGGTCAAAAGCAGCAGTCAGTGATAGCGCGTAAAGCGGCGCTGCTCTAAACACACTGTTGTGCTGCTACAGCTGGAAGCAGCCGCTGCCTTTGAGGAGACCGCGCATTAACTTGTCAGGAGATCTGACAATCGTACAATGGCATCGTACCAGCTGCCAGAGAGCACTCGGCGGCTCCTCGCGCGCGCAAATCTAATTTCCATTACAATTAAAACCTCGCCGATGGATTGAGGATGATGTTTGCGCTGCAGGGGTCTAATACGGCCTCTCTCACAGTTTGATAATGTGGCGATCCAGGACTGCGGTCACACCATCTGCGCTTCGTAAAAGTGCGGTCACGCCATCTCCGCCTAAAGTTACGTTGCGCGCCTATATAGATATTTACGGTAACAGACACCTCCGACCTAACGCGGCGCATTTCATGTTACTAAACTGCTTTTAAGAACTGCACACCGTAGTCAGGACCAATGCTATTAACAATCTCTCTATCTCTGTCTCCCCCCCCCCCAAAAAAAACTATTAATCTGACATGCGCAAAAAATCATAAAAAAATAAAAATCGAATTCTTTTCTTCAAACTCCAACAGATTATTGTTCTGCATCCTATCACTGTGGTGATTTACATGCTGTTTAACGGTTTCATTATTTTATAATTGAATACCAAAGTTTTTTTTTTTATTTATACCATTTTTCTCAATATAAATTTTTTTTAATCATAAAAATATGAAATCAAACTAATACTCCAGCAGATTATTGTTCTGCATGTCCTGTATGTTATATGCTGTATCATTTATTTTAATTACATACCAAAGTCGACATAAGCAATTGACATTGCTATATAGGCATTTTAAAAATTCATAAAAAAATGAAATCAAATTGTTTTCTGAAAACTCCAACAGATTATTGTTCTACATCTCCTCAAGTACCACTGTGGTGATTTTCAAGTTGTTTTACTGTATCATTTTTTAATAATTGCATACCAAAGTCGACATATGCAATTGACATTGGTATATAGACATTTTAAAAATTCATAAAAAAATTAAATCAAATTGTTTTCTGAAAACTCCAACAGATTATTGTTCTTCATCTCCTCAAGTACCACTGTGGTGATTTTCGAGTTGTTTTACTGTATCATTTTTTAATAATTTCATACCAAAGTCGACATATGCTATTGACATTGGTATATAGACATTTTAAAAATTCATAAAAAAATGAAATCAAATTGTTTTCTGAAAACTCCAACAGATTATTGTTCCTCATCTCCTCAAGTACCACTGTGGTGATTTTCAAGTTGTTTTACTGTATCATTTTTTAATAATTGCATACCAAATTCGACATATGCTATTGACATTGCTATATAGGCATTTTAAAAATTCATAAAAAAATGAAATCAAATTGTTTTCTGAAAACTCCAACAGATTATTGTTCTTGATCTCCTCAAGTACCACTGTGGTGATTTTCAAGTTGTTTTACTGTATCATTTTTTAATAATTTCATACCAAAGTCGACATATGCTATTGACATTGCTATAAAGACAATTTAAAAATTAATAAAAAAATGAAATCAAATTGTTTTCTGAAAACTCCAACAGATTATTGTTCTTCATCTCCTCAAGTACCACTGTGGTGATTTTCAAGTTGTTTTACTGTATCATTTTTTAATAATTTCATACCAAAGTCGACATATGCTATTGACATTGGTATAAAGGCATTTTAAAAAATTCATATAAAAATTTAATCAAATTGTTTTCTGAAAACTCCAACAGATTATTGTTCTTCATCTCCTCAAGTACCACTGTGGTGATTTTCAAGTTGTTTTACTGTATAATTTTTTAATAATTGCATACCAAAGTCGACATATGCAATTGACATTGCTATAAAGACAATTTAAAAATTCATATAAAAATTTAATCAAATTGTTTTCTGAAAACTCCAACAGATTATTGTTCTTCATCTCCTCAAGTACCACTGTGGTGATTTTCAAGTTGTTTTACTTTATCATTTTTTAATAATTTCATACCAAAGTCGACATATGCTATTGACATTGGTATAAAGGCATTTTAAAAAATTCATAAAAAAATGAAATCAAATTGTTTTCTGAAAACTCCAACAGATTATTGTTCTTCATCTCCTCAAGTACCACTGTGGTGATTTTCAAGTTGTTTTACTGTATATTTTTTTAATAATTGCATACCAAAGTCGACATATGCTATTGACATTGCTATATAGACAATTTAAAAATTCATAAAAAAATGAAATCAAATTGTTTTCTGAAAACTCCAACAGATTATTGTTCTTCATCTCCTCAAGTACCACTGTGGTGATTTTCGAGTTGTTTTACTGTATCATTTTTTAATAATTTCATACCAAAGTCGACATATGCTATTGACATTGGTATATAGACATTTTAAAAATTCATAAAAAAATGAAATCAAATTGTTTTCTGAAAACTCCAACAGATTATTTTTCTTTATCTCCTCAAGTACCACTGTGGTGATTTTCAAGTTGTTTTACTGTATCATTTTTTAATAATTTCATACCAAATTCGACATATGCAATTGACATTGCTATATAGGCATTTTAAAAATTCATAAAAAAATGAAATCAAATTGTTTTCTGAAAACTCCAACAGATTATTGTTCTTGATCTCCACAAGTACCACTGTGGTGATTTTCAAGTTGTTTTACTGTATCATTTTTTAATAATTTCATACCAAAGTCGACATATGCTATTGACATTGGTATAAAGGCATTTTAAAAAATTCATAAAAAAATTAAATCAAATTGTTTTCTGAAAACTCCAACAGATTATTGTTCTTCATCTCCTCAAGTACCACTGTGGTGATTTTCAAGTTGTTTTACTGTATCATTTTTTAATAATTTCATACCAAAGTCGACATATGCTATTGACATTGGTATAAAGGCATTTTAAAAAATTCATATAAAAATTTAATCAAATTGTTTTCTGAAAACTCCAACAGATTATTGTTCTTCATCTCCTCAAGTACCACTGTGGTGATTTTCAAGTTGTTTTACTGTATAATTTTTTAATAATTGCATACCAAAGTCGACATATGCAATTGACATTGCTATAAAGACAATTTAAAAATTCATATAAAAATTTAATCAAATTGTTTTCTGAAAACTCCAACAGATTATTGTTCTTCATCTCCTCAAGTACCACTGTGGTGATTTTCAAGTTGTTTTACTTTATCATTTTTTAATAATTTCATACCAAAGTCGACATATGCTATTGACATTGGTATAAAGGCATTTTAAAAAATTCATAAAAAAATGAAATCAAATTGTTTTCTGAAAACTCCAACAGATTATTGTTCTTCATCTCCTCAAGTACCACTGTGGTGATTTTCAAGTTGTTTTACTGTATAATTTTTTAATAATTGCATACCAAAGTCGACATATGCTATTGACATTGCTATATAGACAATTTAAAAATTCATAAAAAAATGAAATCAAATTGTTTTCTGAAAACTCCAACAGATTATTGTTCTTCATCTCCTCAAGTACCACTGTGGTGATTTTCAAGTTGTTTTACTGTATAATTTTTTTATAATTTCGTACCAAAGTCAAGACAAATGCTGTTTACATTGCTTTATAGGTATAAACAAAATATAAAAATATGAAATCAAATTGTTTTCTGAAAACTCCAACAGATTATTGTTCTTCATCTCCTCAAGTACCACTGTGGTGATTTTCAAGTTGTTTTACTGTATCATTTTTTAATAATTTCATACCAAAGTCAACATATGCTATTGACATTGCTATATAGACAATTTAAAAATTCATAAAAAAATGAAATCAAATTGTTCTCTCAAAACTCCAACAGATTATTGTTCTTCATCTCCTCAAGTACCACTGTGGTGATTTTCAAGTTGTTTTACTGTATCATTTTTAATAATTTCATACCAAAGTCGACATATGCAATTGACATTGCTATAAAGACAATTTAAAAATTCATATAAAAATTAAATAAAATTGTTTTCTGAAAACTCCAACAGTTTATTGTTCTACATCTCCTCAAGTATCACTGTGGTGATTTTCAAGTTGTTTTACTGTATCATTTTTTCATAATTTCATACCAAAGTCAAGACAAATGCTGTTTACATTGCTTTATAGGTATAAACAAAATATAAAAATATGAAATCAAATTGTTTTCTGAAAACTCAACCAGATGTTTGTTTTGCATCTTCTCAAGTACCACTGTGATGATTTTCAAGTTGTTTTACTGTATCATTTTATAATAATTCCATACCAAAGTCGACATATGCAATTGACATTGCTATATAGGCATTTTAAAAATTCATAAAAATATGAAATCAAATTGTTTTCTGAAAACTCCAACAGATTATTGTTCTACATCTCCTCAAGCACCACTGTGGTGATTTTCAAGTTGTTTTACTGTATACTTTTTTAATAAAAAGTCGACATATGCTATTTACATTGCTTTATAGATATACATTTTTTTATAAAAATATGAAATCAAATTGTTTTCTGAAATCTCCAAACGATTATTGTTCTTCATCCCCTCAAGTACCACTGTGGTGATTTTCATGCAGCTTAACATGCAGTTTAATTGTTTTTATAATTGCATACCAAATCTGGACCAATAATATTTCTCTATAAATACATGATTAATAAAAACATAAAAATATGAAATCAAATTATTTTCTGAAAACTCTAAAAACAGATTATTAGTTCCCCTTCAGTCGAATCACTACGACGTTACATTGGGAACTCGCATGAGAGACCAATCATCTCTGAGCCTTATTCAAAAGTCCAATGAACATTGGCGAGTGGTATTTTCGCTTTGAGAGCCTCTCATGCTCAAGCCGACAGAAGAAAAAGAAGTGTTCCTGCGGGAGCCCGTTTTCACGGCCTCAACAAAGCCTCCAGCTCTCCAGCGAGCAAGCCCCATTGAGTGCACAGTGGTGCCGCGGTTTCCTGCCTGGGCAGACCGGGACTAAAAGAGCAATTTCTCACGGCTGTGTTAGACGTTCTTTTAAGAAAGGCTTTCCGGAAGGCGTTTGTGGGTGCGGCAGTTACCTCACCTCTCTGGACGGACATGAACGCTGTCTCACATGTCTAGGTCGTGAACATGCTGGGGCAGCGTTCCCGGATGGTTCGTGGGTTCATTGCGAACACATGACCATGGCTATGCTGAAGTCTCACCGCTCGTTCGTGAGACGGCTCCACTCATCGTCCCGCGGTAGGCGGTTAAACCATCAATGTTTTTCAGCCACCGTGGGAGACACGAGGGAGACTTGCAGATCACTGTGCCAAGCGTGGTCCCGCCGAGATGCCAGAGCAGTACGCTTCCCCGCATGCCGGGCTGAGCGTCTCCTTTGGCACTCCACAGGAGGAGGAGGTGTCTGTTGCAGCATCAGAGGGAG
This sequence comes from Garra rufa, assembly GCF_049309525.1. Taxonomy (NCBI): domain Eukaryota; kingdom Metazoa; phylum Chordata; class Actinopteri; order Cypriniformes; family Cyprinidae; genus Garra; species Garra rufa. The sequence continues at coordinate 29,026,015 of NC_133384.1, read as the reverse complement.
AGTCTGAGAGTGAGGATGCCATCCCGGCGGCGCAGCACCCCTCCGAGGTTTCTTCCCAGAGGTGCACGAGGAGCTGGTCAAAATGTGGCGGGCACCTTCTTCATCTTGCCCGCTCCCCAGCTCCTCTCCCCTCGCCACCCTCCGCCCCCAGTTCGACGGTACCCACATTTTCTCAAAAAGAGAAACCAGGGAAGAAGGTAAGCACTGCTTAGTGCAGGTTGACTCTTCTCCAGGACGTACATCCTTCTGGGTTCAGTCTCTTTTCCCTGTCTCCCCCCAGGCTGCCCCACCACGGTCACGACGGTCAATTCCCTTGCTACTGCCACGGTGGTTGATACGGACGGTACGGCATGGCTTGGCTTTGCGATTCAGCTCTCCAGGCGTCCGCCCAGGTTCAGAGGTACCCTTTACATTTTTGTTCCCATTTTGTTACCAGAGGTACCCTTTTCAAGCTTGCCTCTGTCCTGCTTGCGGAGGATACGATCCAGCCTGCCCCTCCAGCCGAGATGAAGTTAGGCTCTTACTGTCTCTACTTCAACGTGCCCAGAAAGAATGGTGGATAAACACCCATCCTGGATGGAGCTCTGTTTCAGCCCCTTTTCAGGCTACCGGATCAGATGCTCACGATGAAGTGCATACGAGTATGCTTCCGTCTCCAGGGGTGGGTTGAAGAACACTCGCTGTTACGTCTCGATTCCTCCCCGGCTCAGACCCCTTCTGCGGTCTGCCCCCGGGGGTCGAGTGTTTCAGTGCAAGGTGCTTCCATTTGGCCAGTCCCCTTCTCCCCGCATCCTTCTTAAGGTCACGGGAGCTTTCCTGTCCCCTCTTCGGCAGACAGGGATTCACGTTTACAACCGTCTCGATGACTGGTGCCTTTCAGCTCACTCGCGAGTTCAGTTGTCAGGATCTCATGTGCTCCGCCCCCCAACCATGCTTCCGTACAACTGGCATTCCTGTAGGGTCCCCCACAATTGGCCCCCAGGACGTTGGGAAGGTTACATTAACACTCCCACCTGCTAGCACGTATACCTGCCGGCACGTGGGATTGTGCCAACTGCTATATCACAGCTATGCAGATGATACCCAGATTTAACTAGCCTTATCGCCAAATGACTACAGCCCCATTGACTCCCTCTGCAAATGCATTGATGAAATTAGTTGGATGTACCAAAGCTTTCTTCAATTAAACAAGGAGAAAACAGAAGTCTTTGCATTTGGAAACAAGGATGAAGTTCATAAGGTAAATGCGTACCTTGATGCAAGGGGTCAAAAAACAAAAAATCAAGTCAAGAATCTGGGTGTGATTCTGGAGTCAGACCTGTTTCAGTAGCCATGTCAAAGCAGTAACTAAATCAGCATTCTATCATCTCAAAACCATTGCAAGAATTAGATGTTTTGTTTCCTGTCAAGACTTGGAGAAACTTGTTCATGCCTTTATCACCAGCAGGGTGGACTATTGTAATGGTCTCCTCACTTGCCTTCACAAGAAGACCATTGGACAGTTGCAGCTCATACAGAACGCTGCTGCCAGGATTCTGACTAGAACCAGAAAATCAGAGCATATTACACCAGTTCTCAGGTCCTTACACTGGCTACCAGTTATGTTTAAGATAGATTTTAAAGTACTTTTACTTGTTTATAAAGCACTACAGGACCTACATACATTGCAGATATGCTCACTGAATATAAACCTAACAGACAACTCAGATCACTAGGATCGAGTCAGTTAGTAATATCAAGGGTTCACAAAAAACAAGGGGAATCCGCTTTTAGCTATTATGCCGCCCACAGTTGGAACCAGCTTCCAGAAGAGATCAGATGTGCTAATACATTAGCCACATTTAAATCCAGACTCAAAACTCATCTGTTCAGTTGTGCATTTATTGAATGAGCACTATGCTACGTCCGAACAGACTGCATTATTTTATGTATACTGTGCTAATTAATTTTAAAATACATTTCATCTTAAATGATCTTAAATGTTCTTAAATTCTCTGTTTTTATTGTTGTGATTATTATTTTAAATTTTTATGATTTTTATGCTATTATGATTTTAATTCCTTTTATGTTCAGCACTTTGCATTGCAATTGTGTATGAAATGTGATATATAAATAAACTTGCCTTGCCTTGCCTCGCCTTGCCTTGCCTTGTTCCCAATGTAACGTGGAAGTGATTCGACTGAAGGGGAACGTTTAGGTTATGTAGGTAACCCTCGTTCCGTGAAGGAGGGAACGGAGACGTTAGATTCCCCTGCCACGACCTTGCCGTCGCGATGACCGCGATGATTTTTTATATCTATAAAGCAATGTAAATAGCATATGTCTTGAATTTGGTATGAAATTATTAAAAGTTTTACAGTAAAACAACTTGAAAATCACCACAGTGGTACTTGAGGAGATGAAGAACAATAATCTGTTGGAGTTTTCAGAAAACAATTTGATTTCATTTTTTTCTGATTTTTTTAAAATGCCTTTATACCAATGTCAATAGCATATGTCGACTTTGGTATGAAATTATTAAAAAATGATAAAGTAAAACAACTTGAAAATCACCACAGTGGTACTTGAGGAGATGAAGAACAATAATCTGTTGGAGTTTTCAGAAAACAATTTGATTAAATTTTTATATGAATTTTTAAATTGTCTTTATAGCAATGTCAATAGCATATGTCGACTTTGGTATGCAATTATTAAAAAATTATACAGTAAAACAACTTGAAAATCACCACAGTGGTACTTGAGGAGATGAAGAACAATAATCTGTTGGAGTTTTCAGAAAACAATTTGATTTCATTTTTTTATGAATTTTTTAAAATGCCTTTATACCAATGTCAATAGCATATGTCGACTTTGGTATGAAATTATTAAAAAATGATAAAGTAAAACAACTTGAAAATCACCACAGTGGTACTTGAGGAGATGAAGAACAATAATCTGTTGGAGTTTTCAGAAAACAATTTGATTAAATTTTTATATGAATTTTTAAATTGTCTTTATAGCAATGTCAATTGCATATGTCGACTTTGGTATGCAATTATTAAAAAATTATACAGTAAAACAACTTGAAAATCACCACAGTGGTACTTGAGGAGATGAAGAACAATAATCTGTTGGAGTTTTCAGAAAACAATTTGATTAAATTTTTATATGAATTTTTTAAAATGCCTTTATACCAATGTCAATAGCATATGTCGACTTTGGTATGAAATTATTAAAAAATGATACAGTAAAACAACTTGAAAATCACCACAGTGGTACTTGAGGAGATGAAGAACAATAATCTGTTGGAGTTTTCAGAAAACAATTTGATTTCATTTTTTTTATGAATTTTTTAAAATGCCTTTATACCAATGTCAATAGCATATGTCGACTTTGGTATGAAATTATTAAAAAATGATACAGTAAAACAACTCGAAAATCACCACAGTGGTACTTGTGGAGATCAAGAACAATAATCTGTTGGAGTTTTCAGAAAACAATTTGATTTCATTTTTTTATGAATTTTTAAATTGTCTATATAGCAATGTCAATAGCATATGTCGACTTTGGTATGCAATTATTAAAAAATTATACAGTAAAACAACTTGAAAATCACCACAGTGGTACTTGAGGAGATGAAGAACAATAATCTGTTGGAGTTTTCAGAAAACAATTTGATTTCATTTTTTTATGAATTTTTAAATTGTCTATATAGCAATGTCAATAGCATATGTCGACTTTGGTATGCAATTATTAAAAAATTATACAGTAAAACAACTTGAAAATCACCACAGTGGTACTTGAGGAGATGAAGAACAATAATCTGTTGGAGTTTTCAGAAAACAATTTGATTTCATTTTTTTATGAATTTTTTAAAATGCCTTTATACCAATGTCAATAGCATATGTCGACTTTGGTATGAAATTATTAAAAAATGATAAAGTAAAACAACTTGAAAATCACCACAGTGGTACTTGAGGAGATGAAGAACAATAATCTGTTGGAGTTTTCAGAAAACAATTTGATTAAATTTTTATATGAATTTTTAAATTGTCTTTATAGCAATGTCAATTGCATATGTCGACTTTGGTATGCAATTATTAAAAAATTATACAGTAAAACAACTTGAAAATCACCACAGTGGTACTTGAGGAGATGAAGAACAATAATCTGTTGGAGTTTTCAGAAAACAATTTGATTAAATTTTTATATGAATTTTTTAAAATGCCTTTATACCAATGTCAATAGCATATGTCGACTTTGGTATGAAATTATTAAAAAATGATACAGTAAAACAACTTGAAAATCACCACAGTGGTACTTGAGGAGATGAAGAACAATAATCTGTTGGAGTTTTCAGAAAACAATTTGATTTCATTTTTTTATGAATTTTTTAAAATGCCTTTATACCAATGTCAATAGCATATGTCGACTTTGGTATGAAATTATTAAAAAATGATACAGTAAAGCAACTTGAAAATCACCACAGTGGTACTTGAGGAGATGAAGAACAATAATCTGTTGGAGTTTTCAGAAAACAATTTGATTTCATTTTTTTATTAATTTTTAAATTGTCTTTATAGCAATGTCAATAGCATATGTCGACTTTGGTATGAAATTATTAAAAAATGATACAGTAAAACAACTTGAAAATCACCACAGTGGTACTTGAGGAGATAAAGAACAATAATCTGTTGGAGTTTTCAGAAAACAATTTGATTTCATTTTTTTATGAATTTTTAAAATGCCTATATAGCAATGTCAATTGCATATGTCGACTTTGGTATGCAATTATTAAAAAATGATACAGTAAAACAACTTGAAAATCACCACAGTGGTACTTGAGGAGATGTAGAACAATAATCTGTTGGAGTTTTCAGAAAACAATTTGATTTCATTTTTTTATGAATTTTTTTAAATGCCTATATAGCAATGTCAATAGCATATGTCGACTTTGGTATGAAATTATTAAAAAATGATACAGTAAAACAACTTGAAAATCACCACAGTGGTACTTGAGGAGATGAGGAACAATAATCTGTTGGAGTTTTCAGAAAACAATTTGATTTCATTTTTTTATGAATTTTTAAATTGTCTATATAGCAATGTCAATAGCATATGTCGACTTTGGTATGTAATTAAAATAAATGATACAGCATATAACATACAGGACATGCAGAACAATAATCTGCTGGAGTATTAGTTTGATTTCATTTTTTGATGATTTAAAAAAATGTCTATATTGAGAAAAATGGTATAAATAAAAAAAACTTTGGTATTCAATTATAAAATAATGAAACCGTTAAACAGCATGTAAATCACCACAGTGATAGGATGCAGAACAAAAATCTGTTGGAGTTTGAAGAAAAGAATTCGATTTTTATATTTTTTGCGCATGTCAGATTAATAGTTTTTTTTTTGGGGGGGGGGGGGGGGGGGCAGAGATAGAGAGATTGTTAATAGCATTGGTCCTGACTACGGTGTGCAGTTCTTAAAAGCAGTTTAGTAACATGAAATGCGCCGCGTTAGGTCGGAGGTGTTTGTTACCGTAAATATCTATATAGGCGCGCAACGTAACTTTAGGCGGAGATGGCGTGACCGCACTTTTACGAAGCGCAGATGGTGTGACCGCAGTGATCCACGTGGCTTCGTACGGCCCCCACCTCTCCACCAAAGCAAACACAAGCACACCGCAGGGCTTAGGTGGTTCTAGCCAAAATGCTTTAACTTTCCCACAAGGCGTGTCTGTGTTTGTGTTCTCCCAGAGGTTGTGTGTTCATTGCATTCATTAAAAAGCTTTTTACAGAGCTCGAGCTTGAAGGACCGACATGCTTTAG
>NC_133384.1:28924002-29019699 GCF_049309525.1 Garra rufa | reverse complement strand
CGTTTTCACGGCCTCAACAAAGCCTCCAGCTCTCCAGCGAGCAAGCCCCATTGAGTGCACAGTGGTGCCGCGGTTTCCTGCCTGGGCAGACCGGGACTAAAAGAGCAATTTCTCACGGCTGTGTTAGACGTTCTTTTAAGAAAGGCTTTCCGGAAGGCGTTTGTGGGTGCGGCAGTTACCTCACCTCTCTGGACGGACATGAACGCTGTCTCACATGTCTAGGTCGTGAACATGCTGGGGCAGCGTTCCCGGATGGTTCGTGGGTTCATTGCGAACACATGACCATGGCTATGCTGAAGTCTCACCGCTCGTTCGTGAGACGGCTCCACTCATCGTCCCGCGGTAGGCGGTTAAACCATCAATGTTTTTCAGCCACCGTGGGAGACACGAGGGAGACTTGCAGATCACTGTGCCAAGCGTGGTCCCGCCGAGATGCCAGAGCAGTACGCTTCCCCGCATGCCGGGCTGAGCGTCTCCTTTGGCACTCCACAGGAGGAGGAGGTGTCTGTTGCAGCATCAGAGGGAGAGTCTGAGAGTGAGGATGCCATCCCGGCGGCGCAGCACCCCTCCGAGGTTTCTTCCCAGAGGTGCACGAGGAGCTGGTCAAAATGTGGCGGGCACCTTCTTCATCTTGCCCGCTCCCCAGCTCCTCTCCCCTCGCCACCCTCCGCCCCCAGTTCGACGGTACCCACATTTTCTCAAAAAGAGAAACCAGGGAAGAAGGTAAGCACTGCTTAGTGCAGGTTGACTCTTCTCCAGGACGTACATCCTTCTGGGTTCAGTCTCTTTTCCCTGTCTCCCCCCAGGCTGCCCCACCACGGTCACGACGGTCAATTCCCTTGCTACTGCCACGGTGGTTGATACGGACGGTACGGCATGGCTTGGCTTTGCGATTCAGCTCTCCAGGCGTCCGCCCAGGTTCAGAGGTACCCTTTACATTTTTGTTCCCATTTTGTTACCAGAGGTACCCTTTTCAAGCTTGCCTCTGTCCTGCTTGCGGAGGATACGATCCAGCCTGCCCCTCCAGCCGAGATGAAGTTAGGCTCTTACTGTCTCTACTTCAACGTGCCCAGAAAGAATGGTGGATAAACACCCATCCTGGATGGAGCTCTGTTTCAGCCCCTTTTCAGGCTACCGGATCAGATGCTCACGATGAAGTGCATACGAGTATGCTTCCGTCTCCAGGGGTGGGTTGAAGAACACTCGCTGTTACGTCTCGATTCCTCCCCGGCTCAGACCCCTTCTGCGGTCTGCCCCCGGGGGTCGAGTGTTTCAGTGCAAGGTGCTTCCATTTGGCCAGTCCCCTTCTCCCCGCATCCTTCTTAAGGTCACGGGAGCTTTCCTGTCCCCTCTTCGGCAGACAGGGATTCACGTTTACAACCGTCTCGATGACTGGTGCCTTTCAGCTCACTCGCGAGTTCAGTTGTCAGGATCTCATGTGCTCCGCCCCCCAACCATGCTTCCGTACAACTGGCATTCCTGTAGGGTCCCCCACAATTGGCCCCCAGGACGTTGGGAAGGTTACATTAACACTCCCACCTGCTAGCACGTATACCTGCCGGCACGTGGGATTGTGCCAACTGCTATATCACAGCTATGCAGATGATACCCAGATTTAACTAGCCTTATCGCCAAATGACTACAGCCCCATTGACTCCCTCTGCAAATGCATTGATGAAATTAGTTGGATGTACCAAAGCTTTCTTCAATTAAACAAGGAGAAAACAGAAGTCTTTGCATTTGGAAACAAGGATGAAGTTCATAAGGTAAATGCGTACCTTGATGCAAGGGGTCAAAAAACAAAAAATCAAGTCAAGAATCTGGGTGTGATTCTGGAGTCAGACCTGTTTCAGTAGCCATGTCAAAGCAGTAACTAAATCAGCATTCTATCATCTCAAAACCATTGCAAGAATTAGATGTTTTGTTTCCTGTCAAGACTTGGAGAAACTTGTTCATGCCTTTATCACCAGCAGGGTGGACTATTGTAATGGTCTCCTCACTTGCCTTCACAAGAAGACCATTGGACAGTTGCAGCTCATACAGAACGCTGCTGCCAGGATTCTGACTAGAACCAGAAAATCAGAGCATATTACACCAGTTCTCAGGTCCTTACACTGGCTACCAGTTATGTTTAAGATAGATTTTAAAGTACTTTTACTTGTTTATAAAGCACTACAGGACCTACATACATTGCAGATATGCTCACTGAATATAAACCTAACAGACAACTCAGATCACTAGGATCGAGTCAGTTAGTAATATCAAGGGTTCACAAAAAACAAGGGGAATCCGCTTTTAGCTATTATGCCGCCCACAGTTGGAACCAGCTTCCAGAAGAGATCAGATGTGCTAATACATTAGCCACATTTAAATCCAGACTCAAAACTCATCTGTTCAGTTGTGCATTTATTGAATGAGCACTATGCTACGTCCGAACAGACTGCATTATTTTATGTATACTGTGCTAATTAATTTTAAAATACATTTCATCTTAAATGATCTTAAATGTTCTTAAATTCTCTGTTTTTATTGTTGTGATTATTATTTTAAATTTTTATGATTTTTATGCTATTATGATTTTAATTCCTTTTATGTTCAGCACTTTGCATTGCAATTGTGTATGAAATGTGATATATAAATAAACTTGCCTTGCCTTGCCTCGCCTTGCCTTGCCTTGTTCCCAATGTAACGTGGAAGTGATTCGACTGAAGGGGAACGTTTAGGTTATGTAGGTAACCCTCGTTCCGTGAAGGAGGGAACGGAGACGTTAGATTCCCCTGCCACGACCTTGCCGTCGCGATGACCGCGATGATTTTTTATATCTATAAAGCAATGTAAATAGCATATGTCTTGAATTTGGTATGAAATTATTAAAAGTTTTACAGTAAAACAACTTGAAAATCACCACAGTGGTACTTGAGGAGATGAAGAACAATAATCTGTTGGAGTTTTCAGAAAACAATTTGATTTCATTTTTTTCTGATTTTTTTAAAATGCCTTTATACCAATGTCAATAGCATATGTCGACTTTGGTATGAAATTATTAAAAAATGATAAAGTAAAACAACTTGAAAATCACCACAGTGGTACTTGAGGAGATGAAGAACAATAATCTGTTGGAGTTTTCAGAAAACAATTTGATTAAATTTTTATATGAATTTTTAAATTGTCTTTATAGCAATGTCAATAGCATATGTCGACTTTGGTATGCAATTATTAAAAAATTATACAGTAAAACAACTTGAAAATCACCACAGTGGTACTTGAGGAGATGAAGAACAATAATCTGTTGGAGTTTTCAGAAAACAATTTGATTTCATTTTTTTATGAATTTTTTAAAATGCCTTTATACCAATGTCAATAGCATATGTCGACTTTGGTATGAAATTATTAAAAAATGATAAAGTAAAACAACTTGAAAATCACCACAGTGGTACTTGAGGAGATGAAGAACAATAATCTGTTGGAGTTTTCAGAAAACAATTTGATTAAATTTTTATATGAATTTTTAAATTGTCTTTATAGCAATGTCAATTGCATATGTCGACTTTGGTATGCAATTATTAAAAAATTATACAGTAAAACAACTTGAAAATCACCACAGTGGTACTTGAGGAGATGAAGAACAATAATCTGTTGGAGTTTTCAGAAAACAATTTGATTAAATTTTTATATGAATTTTTTAAAATGCCTTTATACCAATGTCAATAGCATATGTCGACTTTGGTATGAAATTATTAAAAAATGATACAGTAAAACAACTTGAAAATCACCACAGTGGTACTTGAGGAGATGAAGAACAATAATCTGTTGGAGTTTTCAGAAAACAATTTGATTTCATTTTTTTTATGAATTTTTTAAAATGCCTTTATACCAATGTCAATAGCATATGTCGACTTTGGTATGAAATTATTAAAAAATGATACAGTAAAACAACTCGAAAATCACCACAGTGGTACTTGTGGAGATCAAGAACAATAATCTGTTGGAGTTTTCAGAAAACAATTTGATTTCATTTTTTTATGAATTTTTAAATTGTCTATATAGCAATGTCAATAGCATATGTCGACTTTGGTATGCAATTATTAAAAAATTATACAGTAAAACAACTTGAAAATCACCACAGTGGTACTTGAGGAGATGAAGAACAATAATCTGTTGGAGTTTTCAGAAAACAATTTGATTTCATTTTTTTATGAATTTTTAAATTGTCTATATAGCAATGTCAATAGCATATGTCGACTTTGGTATGCAATTATTAAAAAATTATACAGTAAAACAACTTGAAAATCACCACAGTGGTACTTGAGGAGATGAAGAACAATAATCTGTTGGAGTTTTCAGAAAACAATTTGATTTCATTTTTTTATGAATTTTTTAAAATGCCTTTATACCAATGTCAATAGCATATGTCGACTTTGGTATGAAATTATTAAAAAATGATAAAGTAAAACAACTTGAAAATCACCACAGTGGTACTTGAGGAGATGAAGAACAATAATCTGTTGGAGTTTTCAGAAAACAATTTGATTAAATTTTTATATGAATTTTTAAATTGTCTTTATAGCAATGTCAATTGCATATGTCGACTTTGGTATGCAATTATTAAAAAATTATACAGTAAAACAACTTGAAAATCACCACAGTGGTACTTGAGGAGATGAAGAACAATAATCTGTTGGAGTTTTCAGAAAACAATTTGATTAAATTTTTATATGAATTTTTTAAAATGCCTTTATACCAATGTCAATAGCATATGTCGACTTTGGTATGAAATTATTAAAAAATGATACAGTAAAACAACTTGAAAATCACCACAGTGGTACTTGAGGAGATGAAGAACAATAATCTGTTGGAGTTTTCAGAAAACAATTTGATTTCATTTTTTTATGAATTTTTTAAAATGCCTTTATACCAATGTCAATAGCATATGTCGACTTTGGTATGAAATTATTAAAAAATGATACAGTAAAGCAACTTGAAAATCACCACAGTGGTACTTGAGGAGATGAAGAACAATAATCTGTTGGAGTTTTCAGAAAACAATTTGATTTCATTTTTTTATTAATTTTTAAATTGTCTTTATAGCAATGTCAATAGCATATGTCGACTTTGGTATGAAATTATTAAAAAATGATACAGTAAAACAACTTGAAAATCACCACAGTGGTACTTGAGGAGATAAAGAACAATAATCTGTTGGAGTTTTCAGAAAACAATTTGATTTCATTTTTTTATGAATTTTTAAAATGCCTATATAGCAATGTCAATTGCATATGTCGACTTTGGTATGCAATTATTAAAAAATGATACAGTAAAACAACTTGAAAATCACCACAGTGGTACTTGAGGAGATGTAGAACAATAATCTGTTGGAGTTTTCAGAAAACAATTTGATTTCATTTTTTTATGAATTTTTTTAAATGCCTATATAGCAATGTCAATAGCATATGTCGACTTTGGTATGAAATTATTAAAAAATGATACAGTAAAACAACTTGAAAATCACCACAGTGGTACTTGAGGAGATGAGGAACAATAATCTGTTGGAGTTTTCAGAAAACAATTTGATTTCATTTTTTTATGAATTTTTAAATTGTCTATATAGCAATGTCAATAGCATATGTCGACTTTGGTATGTAATTAAAATAAATGATACAGCATATAACATACAGGACATGCAGAACAATAATCTGCTGGAGTATTAGTTTGATTTCATTTTTTGATGATTTAAAAAAATGTCTATATTGAGAAAAATGGTATAAATAAAAAAAACTTTGGTATTCAATTATAAAATAATGAAACCGTTAAACAGCATGTAAATCACCACAGTGATAGGATGCAGAACAAAAATCTGTTGGAGTTTGAAGAAAAGAATTCGATTTTTATATTTTTTGCGCATGTCAGATTAATAGTTTTTTTTTTGGGGGGGGGGGGGGGGGGGCAGAGATAGAGAGATTGTTAATAGCATTGGTCCTGACTACGGTGTGCAGTTCTTAAAAGCAGTTTAGTAACATGAAATGCGCCGCGTTAGGTCGGAGGTGTTTGTTACCGTAAATATCTATATAGGCGCGCAACGTAACTTTAGGCGGAGATGGCGTGACCGCACTTTTACGAAGCGCAGATGGTGTGACCGCAGTGATCCACGTGGCTTCGTACGGCCCCCACCTCTCCACCAAAGCAAACACAAGCACACCGCAGGGCTTAGGTGGTTCTAGCCAAAATGCTTTAACTTTCCCACAAGGCGTGTCTGTGTTTGTGTTCTCCCAGAGGTTGTGTGTTCATTGCATTCATTAAAAAGCTTTTTACAGAGCTCGAGCTTGAAGGACCGACATGCTTTAGTTATCTCACCGCTGTGCATCACAGATACTGCTCTGAATATTACTCCTGTCCATCATATTCACTCAAAATATTCCACCTCTGTGAAGGCTGCACTTTAGTTGGACGCATTTCGATCTACTTTGTTGGCTTTGGAATGATATTTCTTTAAACCAATCAGACTTTAGCTGAGGAGCTAGAACAGCGTTGCTATCAGCCAATCAGATTTGACCATTAGGTTTGCGGTAAGAATGCACTGATAGGTCTGTTAAAATTGATAAAGTACGCGTTATGGCTGATAACTGATAATATTAAATATCGATACTACTTAGTCTAATAATACAAGTATATAATTAAACCAAAACTAAAATCTAAAAGGCACAACAGCATTATAATGTGTCTATTAATTTAGTGTAATGGACAGTGGTTGATAAATGGTTGATATTATTATTATATTTTACTATTTTGCACAATTAATAATAATTTTATAATAAATATATAAATAATTCGAACATGAAGTTAATTTAAGCAGCACAACATTATAAAGTACAAATAATAATTTTCATGTTATTGCCAATAACTGGTAAGTGTTTGATATTAAAAATAGTGCTGTGCGATTAATTGCATCCAAAATAAAAGTTTGCTTACATCATTTATGTATGTGTGTGGACTGTGCATATTTATATGTATATATTAATACACACATACATTTATATATTTAATATATTTATGTATTTAAGATGATATTTATGTATCTAATATATATTTATATTTATGTATAATTTAAATAATATATAAATATCAATAATTAAAACACTTGAACCATTTACATTTACATTTACATTTATTCATTTAGCCGACGCTTTTATCCAAAGCGACTTACAATTGGGAATACAACAAGTGATTCATCCTAAGGAGGCAGATCAACATAGGAAGTGTTCAAAAATACCATATATCAGGCGTTGTTAGAAGAGTGCAGGCTAGAAGGAGAAGATCAAGAAAGAGAGGAAAAACAGGCTAGAAGGGAGGATATTTTTTTTTTTTTTTTTTTTTTTTTATTGAGTCAGATAGTGTCGAAAAAGATGGGTTTTCAGCAGTCGTTTGAAAGCTGTTAAGGAGTCTGCATTCCGGATAGGGGTGGGAAGATCATTCCACCAGGCAGGAACGTTGAACGAGAATGTTCTGGACAGTGATTTAATACCTCTCTGTGGTGGTACAATGAGGCGTCTTTCACTAGAGGATCTCAGTCTTCTGGAAGGAGTGTAGATGTGTAGTAGTGAATGGAGGTAGGCAGGTGATGATCCGGTGGCTGTCCTATAGGCCAGCATCAGTGTCTTGAATTTGATGCGTGCTGTAACCGGTAGCCAGTGCAGGGATATGAAGAGAGGTGTAACATGGGCCTTTTTGGGCTCGTTGAAGACCAGTCGTGCTGCTGCATTCTGAATCATTTGTAGAGGCTTGATTGTACATGCTGGAAGACCAGCTAAAAGAGCATTGCAGTAGTCCAGCCTGGAAATGACCAGGGCCTGGACGAGGAGTTGTGTAGCATGCTCTGTTAGGAAGGGCCTGATCTTTCTGATGTTGTACAATGCAAACCTGCAAGATCGAGCGGTCTTAGCTATGTGGTCTTTAAAAGTCAGTTGGTTGTCAAAGATAACACCCAGATTTCTGGCTGAAGTTGATGGGGTAATTGTTGATGAACCTAACTGGATGGAGAAGTCATGCTGTAGAGATGGAGTGGCAGGAAAGATAAGGAGTTCCGTCTTTGCTAGATTGAGCTGTAGATGGTGTTCCTTCATCCATGCAGAGATATCCGCTAGGCAACCTGAGATCCGTGCAGCTACCGATGGATCGTCTGGTTTGAAAGAAAGATAGAGCTGTGTGTCATCAGCATAGCAATGGTAGGAGAAGCCATGTGCCTGTATGATGGGGCCCAGAGATGTAGTGTATATGGAGAAGAGGAGAGGTCCAAGAACTGAACCCTGAGGAACCCCAGTGACCAGTTGATGAGTTTTGGATACCTCGCCTCCCCAGGCCACTCTGAAAGACCTACCAGAGAGGTAGGATTTGAACCAGCGAAGTGAAGTCCCTGTAATACCCAGCATTGAGAGGGTGGACAGGAGGATCTGGTGATTCACAGTGTCAAAAGCTGCAGATAGGTCCAGCAAGATGAGTACCGATGATTTGGACTCAGCTTTTGCCGTCCGCAAGGCTTCAGTGACAGACAGTAGCGCAGTCTCAGTTGAATGGCCGCTTCTGAACCCTGATTGGTTAGAGTCCAGTAGATTGTTCTGTGAGAGGAATAAGGATAGCTGGTTGAAAACAGCCCGTTCCAGTGTTTTTGCTATGAATGGAAGGAGGGAGACAGGTCTGTAGTTGTCTATGAGTGAGGAGTTAAGTGTAGGTTTTTTGAGCAGTGGGGTTACCCGGGCCTGCTTAAATGTAGTGGGAAAAGTGCCTGTGAGAAGAGATGTGTTGATGATGTGTGTGAGCGCCGGTAGGATTGTAGGGGAGATTGCTTGGAGAAGGTGTGAGGGGATAGGATCTAAAGGACATGTCGTCGGATGGCTGGAGAGGAAAAGTTTGGTTACTTCTGCCTCCGAGCAAGGACAGAAGGAGAAGTGGGGGGTTCCAGCCGTGATTGTGGTCAATTTTAGTTCCTGTATGTGTGGAGCTGAGAACTTATTATTGATCGATGTAGTTTTGTCTGTAAAAAATGTGGCGAAATCATCAGCTGTTATAGAAGTTGTGGGAGGTGGTGGAGGGGGACAAAGCAGTGTATTAAATGTTTTGAAAAGGTTGCGTGCGTCCGGGGAATTGTTGATCCTGTTGTGGAAGTATGAAGATTTGGCTGTATGTACTTGGGTAGCGAAAGATGAGAGCATAGACCGATACATACTGAGGTCGGATGGATCCTTAGATTTGTGCCATTTTCTCTCAGCTGCCCTAAGTTTGGAACGATGCTCACGAAGAACATCGGATAACCAAGGGGTTGTCGGAGCAGATCGTGCTGGCCTGGAGGAGAGAGGGCATATAGCATCTAGACAGGAGGTAATAGTGGAGCATAAGGTGTCAGTTGCTGCATTAGTGTCCAGGGATGAGAAGTGAGTAGGAGAGGGAAGGGAGGAGGATACTAAAGAAGAAAGATGGGAGTGTGAGAGAGAGCGTAGGTTTCTTCTAAAAGTAACAGGTAGAGGGGTTGGGAGTGCACAAGTAGCAAGATGTAGGTCAAATGTAATGAAGAAGTGGTCAGAGATGTGTAGGGGTTTGACCACAATATTGTCTGAAATACAATTTCGCATGTAAATGAGATCAAGTTGGTTGCCAGATTTATGAGTGCATGTAGTGATAACACGTTGTAGATCAAATGAAGCTAGAAGTGAATTGAAGTCAGCAGCATAGGGTTTGTCAAGGTGAATGTTGAGGTCCCCAAAGACTAGAAGTGGGCTGCCATCCTCTGGAAACGAGGACAGCAGCCCATCCAGCTCTTCTAAGAAGATGCCAAGTTGAGTAGGAGGGCGGTAGATTACCACAATGTGGAGTTCGATAGGAGATGTTACAGTGATTGTATGAGATTCAAATGAACTATAATTGCATAGAGGAGAATGGGTTGAGTATTTCCAGTTGTTAGAAATAAGAAGTCCCGTCCCCCCACCCCTTCCAGTCTGACGAGGGGTGTGAGAGAAGGAAAAGTTATTAGAAAGAGCAGCTGGGGTTGCAGAGTCTTCTGGACGAATCCAGGTCTCAGTCAAGCCTAGAATGCTCAAACCAGATTGCACAGAAAATGCTGAAATGAAGTCAGATTTGTTGACAGCTGATTGACAGTTCCAGAGTCCAACCGTGAAAGAGAAAGGTTCAGTGGAAGAAGTGTCGATAGGACGCAGGTTAGAAATATTGCGTCGACGTGTGCGTGTGATATTAGTGCGGTGTGAAGAGACCACCGGAATGAGTTGGAAACACATGATAGAGGAGGACAGAAAGAAGAGTGAAATAAAGGAGAGGAGTACTTAAGTGCGTTGTCGGTGTCGTTGCTCGGAGAAGTCGCGCAGGAAAAGTCGCAGTCTTTACTCTCGTCGGTCTTCACGCGAGGAGGCTGAACGCTTCCGCTGAATTTAAATAGACAACCAAACAGTGCTTCAATGATAAAAGCTAGGGACGCCTCCTAGGCTCAGTGAGCCGCGAATGTCTCGCCCGCACGCAAAATGGCTCAATCGAAACTCAAAAAGCAACAGCTTCGCACTTGTAATAGCTCCAGAAGGGAACGATATGACAAAAACAAAAGCTTCCCTTGGCCGTACGCTCAGTTATCAATTTTAATGATTGCAATAAAAACTAGAATTTAAAGCAAAAACAATCGCAGGACAAATAACAGAAGAACACTCCTTTTCTAACAGTGAATAGATGTAAATAAAACAAACGAATAATTAAATAGAACAACAGAGTACTTTAAGAAGCAGCTCAAAATTAATATTAACGAATAAGTGAATAGAAACTACAGAGTGCGTTTTAGAAGCAGCTCAAATTTAATATTAACCAATAAGTAAATAGAAACTGCAGAGTGCGTTTTAGAAGCAGCTCAAATTTAATATTAACCAATAAGTCAATAGAAACTACAGAGTGCTTAAGAGAACAGCGGCTTAAAATTAATACTTAGGAATAAGTAATTAAACAGAAACGACAAAGTGCTTTTAGCAGCAACTCTAAGTAACGACCGCCTAGTGAAATAGTATTAAAGTAGACACTTACGCGCCGTCGTTCTTTCTCGTCTGAGGACTGAACTCACTTTCCCGCAGTATGGAAAGTAAGCAAACTATTTAAGCAGTATTCTCGCTAGCCACGCCTCCTAGGCTCAGTGAGCCGCGAATGTCTCGCCCGCACGCAAAATGGCTCAATCGAAACTCAAAAAGCAACAGCTTCGCACTTGTAATAGCTCCAGAAGGGAACGATATGACAAAAACAAAAGCTTCCCTTGGCCGTACGCTCAGTTATCAATTTTAATGATTGCAATAAAAACTAGAATTTAAAGCAAAAACAATCGCAGGACAAATAACAGAAGAACACTCCTTTTCTAACAGTGAATAGATGTAAATAAAACAAACGAATAATTAAATAGAACAACAGAGTACTTTAAGAAGCAGCTCAAAATTAATATTAACGAATAAGTGAATAGAAACTACAGAGTGCGTTTTAGAAGCAGCTCAAATTTAATATTAACCAATAAGTAAATAGAAACTGCAGAGTGCGTTTTAGAAGCAGCTCAAATTTAATATTAACCAATAAGTAAATAGAAACTACAGAGTGCTTAAGAGAACAGCGGCTTAAAATTAATACTTAGGAATAAGTAATTAAACAGAAACGACAAAGTGCTTTTAGCAGCAACTCTAAGTAACGACCGCCTAGTGAAATAGTATTAAAGTAGACACTTACGCGCCGTCGTTCTTTCTCGTCTGAGGACTGAACTCACTTTCCCGCAGTATGGAAAGTAAGCAAACTATTTAAGCAGTATTCTCGCTAGCCACGCCTCCTAGGCTCAGTGAGCCGCGAATGTCTCGCCCGCACGCAAAATGGCTCAATCGAAACTCAAAAAGCAACAGCTTCGCACTTGTAATAGCTCCAGAAGGGAACGATATGACAAAAACAAAAGCTTCCCTTGGCCGTACGCTCAGTTATCAATTTTAATGATTGCAATAAAAACTAGAATTTAAAGCAAAAACAATCGCAGGACAAATAACAGAAGAACACTCCTTTTCTAACAGTGAATAGATGTAAATAAAACAAACGAATAATTAAATAGAACAACAGAGTACTTTAAGAAGCAGCTCAAAATTAATATTAACGAATAAGTGAATAGAAACTACAGAGTGCGTTTTAGAAGCAGCTCAAATTTAATATTAACCAATAAGTAAATAGAAACTGCAGAGTGCGTTTTAGAAGCAGCTCAAATTTAATATTAACCAATAAGTAAATAGAAACTACAGAGTGCTTAAGAGAACAGCGGCTTAAAATTAATACTTAGGAATAAGTAATTAAACAGAAACGACAAAGTGCTTTTAGCAGCAACTCTAAGTAACGACCGCCTAGTGAAATAGTATTAAAGTAGACACTTACGCGCCGTCGTTCTTTCTCGTCTGAGGACTGAACCAAAAATCAAACATTCCACTACAAGTTAATTTGAGTACCACAACATTTTAAAGTACAAATAATAATTTTCATGTTATAACCAACAACCGATAAATGGTTAATATTAAAAATCACTTTTGTCTAATAAATACATAAATAAAGACATAAAACACTAAAAACTACAGTCAATCATGTTTTAAGAATGTTTTGGTTGATATTAGATTAATTATTGATTGAAACATTTTGGATTATTGCCTAATTAATAAAAAAATAAATATATAAATAATTAAAACACCTAAACCAAAAATCAAACATTTCACTAAGTTAATTTAAGCACCAAAAAAATTGTACACTACAAATAATTTTCATTGTTATGGCCGATAACCAATAAATAGTTAATATTAAAAATCTATTTTTTCCAATAAATAAATAAATAAGACACAAAAAACTACAATCAATAAATTACAACATTATAATGCTTATATTAATTTAATGGTAAATATTTGATAAATTATCGAGTTAAAAATTGTATACTATTTTGCTTAATTAATAAATAAATATATAAATAATTAAAACACCTAAACCAAAAATCTAACATTTTACTAAAAGTTATTTAAGCACCACAACATTATAATATACAAATAATAATTTTCATGTTATGGCAGATAACCGATAATTAGCTAATACTAAAAATCTATTTTGTCTAATAAATAAATAAAACACTAAAAACTACAATCAATCAATCACAACATTATAATCTATGTATTAATTTAATGTTTTGGCCGATATTTGATTAATTATTGATTGAAACATTTTGTACTATTTTGCCTAATTAATTAACAAATATATAAATAATTAAAACATTTCACTAAAAGTTAATTTAAACACCACAAGATTATGAAGTACAGATAATAATGTTCATGGCATGGCCAATACTAATCTATAAATGGTTGATATCAAACATCTATTTTGTCTAATAAATACATAAATAAATAAAATACTAAAAACTATAATCAATAATTTTACATGCTACAAGTCAATGAAGCACATGAAAAATTATTATTAATGACATTTACATTTAACTTTAAATGCTGTATTACTTCAAAAAATGTAAATATAAAAATAAGGTGTCATGGATTGGCCAGGTTCTTCCACAACTATCACCCAGCGATCACAATCACCTGACTACTGATCACACACACCTGCACCTAATCAGCCACACCCCTATAAGAGAACACACCACGCACCTCTCATTGTCCGGGCTCGTTTATACAAAGTGGACTCATTGTGCTGCTCTCCTCGAGTTCACAACTATTACCTACCTGTTGCTACTTACCAGTTCTTGTCCAATTCCGGTCTGTGCAGATCCATCTGGCTATATCCACGGAGTGTGTGTGTCATAAGTCTGTCATCGATCCTGGATCCGTTCAGCGGTGTGTGTGCCGTAAATTTTTAGAAGACTCACTCAGCGAATCCACCTTCTCCTCCCGTCGTTCCTGTAAAGAAACCAGATCTTCATCAAACCACGGAATACATCAACAGACTATCCAAGATTGAGATACTTACCCATTTGTGCACGTCATTCTCCTTCAGCTGCTCATCTGCTGAAATAAAACTGTTCTATATTCACTTACCTTCTTGTCCGTCTGCTTCCGTAACATAAGGTAAATGTAAAATATCAAGTGATACTGAGTAAATAAATAAATAAATTGATTGATTAATAATAATAATTAATTATAATTAATAATAATATAAAAACAAAAAATGACAGTAAAGACAATTATAATGTAAATTAAGATTTTTATTTTTATTCATCATTCTTAAAAATTAAAAAAAAAATGTGCATAAACAACTAAATATACAGCAAAGTATATAGTAATATTAAATAAACAAATAAATAATACTTAATAATAATACATTAATAATTCATAATTATTAAAAAAAACTAAATTAATAAAAAAAATATTCCTATCAACCTATCAGTATTAGTTTTTTTCCATGTTATAGCAAATAACTGATTCTATACTACTTTGTCTAAATAAAAAAAAAATTTAATAACTGAAATCTGTTGTATGAAATGCTAAGTGAAAATAGGCACCGTAGCATTATAGTATGAAAAATGAATATTTATTTTGAGATTTGCTAAAGGTCACATTTAAAGGGATAGTTCAACCAAAAATGCTAATTCACTTCAGTTCATCATTTTTCATCATTTTTATGTTTCATTAAAAAGCCTTAATTTGTGTTTCAAAGATTAACCAAAATCCAAAAAAAGTTTGGAATGACTTGAGGGCATGTAATTGACAAAATGTTTATTTTGGGGTGAATTATCCCTAACAGCATTATTAAAATATTAGTGTTTTCCAAAACAAACTTTAAGTGTCTTAGAAATGGCAAAGGTAATCTAAATGTTAAAATAAAGGCACAATTAAGAGATAGTTCACCCAAAAATGAAAATTCTGTCATTAATTTCCCTCATGTTCATTCATCTTCGAAATACATATTTTTCAGATATTTCTAATGAAATCCGAAAGCTTTCTGACCCTGCATAGACAGCAACACAACTGAAGTGTTTAAGGTCAAGAAAGATAGTAAAGACATTGTTAAAATAGTCCATGTGTCATCAGTGGTTCAACCATAATGTTATGAAGCTACGAGAAAACAAAAAAATGACTTTACGTGTTTAGTCATCATTCCTTTCAACCAATTATTTCACTCTCCTTCAATGATTGGCTGAAACGAATGTAGTTGCAGCCCCACCACAGGAAAGTGTTCAAAAGCACGTCATGTCCTCCAAGCTCTATCTGACCTCTCTGATCCTTCAAGTGGGCTTGCCAAACAGACGTGGAGGGCGATTTACGCCCCTGATGGCTCAGAGACGGACTGACACCACAATGTTATTTACAATTACAGCAGGGACTCTCGGGAGAGCTGCGAAATCGCTCGGCACGCCACCCTTTATGACGGAGGTTGTCGCGGTAATACGGAAAAGCATTTCTGCGCTGGCGTACTCGGCATTAAGCATGAATTATTTATGCAGGTGCCTCGATGTATTTTTAATCATTAGACAAATTGAACACAGAACAGGGTTGCTTTCATTAATATCTGTCTGCTATGTGAGTGTTTCCTGTGCTCCTGTGCGCATTTTTACCCAAACTGTAATTGCTCATTTTCAGGAAATGATTAGAGTAAAAGGGGGCCGCATTACAGCGGGAATGTGAAAAGAAAATAATTAGCAGCGCCGCACAAATCTCATTTGGAGGCATACAGGAGCCTTTTAGAGGGAGGTCACCGCATGCATTACATTGTTGATTAGCCCTGATGCTCTGCCAGGGTGACGCTGGCCTTCCCCTGCCAATGATCAGAAGGGTGAGGGCTTTCTTTTTTTTCTCCCGACAGCCACTCGCATCCCAAGCGTGGCAGGAAGATTAAGTGCGAGCCTCTCTTGGATGTGAGGAATCATCACTGCGCCCTGAATGCTCCAGCGCCCGGACCGGCTCACCGAACACACTGGCCCGGAACAGAGAACCTGGAGGAGAGCTGATAAAACTAACGGAGCAGGAGAGGAATCGAGCGTATCGAAAAGTCCAACTTCCTGGGTCAGCTTCAATTTGTATTCATGCATTCATTTTTTTTTTATGATTTATTTCACCCAAGGCTGAGGAATCAGACTTGGTGGTAGTGGACCAAGTCCAGTATTCACTGATAGAGGGACAGAAAAAGGAGGAGAGAGGGGGGAAAAAGAGAGAGGGGAGGATCACTGGGGCGGAATGAAATGAACGATAGCACCTGTGATGCGTCTCAAAATATATACAGCTAAATAAGATGGACTGTAAATCTTTTAGCGAAAGAGCTGGAGTCCAGAGTCTGGGGTCGTTAGCACTGACTGACAGACTCACAGTAATGCGGTCCGATATATATAAAATAACCAGTGTTATTTTAGTATCTTTGATACACTATTGTTAATATTTTATCTTTTTTAATAGAATATTTACAGTCAAGCTCGAAATTATTAATACCCCTGGCAAATTCTGACTTAAAGTTACTTTTTTCAATCAGTAGAAAATAGAAAAGTTACTTTTTTCAACCAGTAGAAAATAGAAAAGCCTTTATTGGCTATTACAGATCAAATGCTTCCTATAATTGCTGATCAGCTTTTTGCATGTCTCCACTGGTATTTTTGCCCATTCATCTTTAGCGATGAGCTCCAACTCTTTCAGGTTGGAGGGTCTCCTCGCGATCACCCTGATCTTAAGCTCCCTCCACAGATTCTCAATTGGATTTAAGTCAGGACTCTGGCTGGGCCACTGCAAAACGTTAATGTTTTTGTCTGCTAACCATTTCTTCACCACTTTTGCTGTGTGTTTTGGGTCGTTGTCGTGCTGAAATGTCCACTGGTGCCCAAGGCCAAGTTTCTCTGCAGACAGACCCCCCCCCCCCATGTTTGACAGTGGGGATCGTGTTCTTAGGGTTGAAGGCTTCTCCTTTTTTACACCAAATGAAGGCTACATCATTGTGGCCAAACAATTCAATTTTTGTTTCATCTGACTATAAAACAGAAGACCACAAGTCTTCTTTGTCCAGATGAGCATTTGCAAAGACCAAGCGGGCTTTTGTGTGCCTTATCTGGAGAAGTGGTGTCCTCTTTGGTCTGCTTCTGTGGAACCCAGCGGTGTGCAGTGTCTGTTGGACTGTCTGCCTTGAGATGTTGCCACCAGCATTCACAACACCAGCCCAGATTCATCAGGATGGCCTTGGTGGTGATCCTTGGATTCGTTTTTTACCTCTCTCACTATCCTCCTGGCCAGCACAGGTGTCACTTTTGGCTTCTGACCACGTCCTCTGAGATTTTTCACAGTGCGGAACGTCTTGTATTTTTTAATAATACTTTGCACTGTAGCCACTGGAACTTCAAAACATTTAGATATGGTCTTATAGCCCTTTCCTGACTTGTGAGCAGCCGCAATGCGCAGCCGCAGGTCCTCAGTGAGCTCCTTTGTCTTAGCCATGACTGTCCACAAACCGACAACAGAGAGCTTCTGTTTTTCACCTGTTGAGTTGATTAAAACAGCTGTTCCCAATGAATCAGGGTAATTATGATGCTTTAGAACAGCTTGGACTATTTGGAATGGTATAGAACTTTGGAATTTCCCATAGACTGTGACAGTTTGCAAAGGGTATGAATAATTTTGGACATGCTAATTTCAAAGAACAGACATTCAAAAATAATCTCCCAAAGTTTCATAGTCCAGATAATTGAGTAAAGGTATTTAAATGACTATTAATGTTGACAAAGTTTTACTAAATTCGCTGGAAATTAAGATTGCTTTTCTCAACTCCTCTCATCACTTCTGAGCATTTCCATATATTTCGGGTATCCCCTGAAACGTCACTATCTCTGTATAAAACCCAATTAAAAAAGCTTAGAAATGTACACAAACAGTGACATAAATGCAATTGATTTTGAAAGATATCAAAAAAAAAAATGGGCAAAAAACGTAAAAGCAATTTTCTCAGGTTTTCAAATGGAAAAAGAGAGCAATGACCATAAATCAAATTTAAATTCTTAGCAATAGCCAAAAATACA
The DNA here is from genome assembly GCF_049309525.1 of Garra rufa. Classification (NCBI taxonomy): domain Eukaryota; kingdom Metazoa; phylum Chordata; class Actinopteri; order Cypriniformes; family Cyprinidae; genus Garra; species Garra rufa. Next base: position 29,001,674 of record NC_133384.1, on the reverse strand, counting down.
TTGTACGGGGCAAAATTATTGATTTTTCTTTAACGCCAAAAATCATTATGATATTAAGTATTAAGCAATTTTGTTTTTCCTGGCACCCTCAGATTACAGATTTTCAAATAGTTGTATCTCAGCCAAATATTGTCCTATCAAACTATAACATACCATACATTAATATAAACCTTATTTATTAATTATTTTTCAGCTTTCAGGTGATGTATATATCTCAAATTCCAAAAATTTACCCTTCTGAGTGGTTTTGTCGTCCAGGGTCACATTTGAAGTCTAAACAAGTACATTCTCACCTAAAAACTCTTAAAACTACATTCTGTGACATGAAAACAGTACTATTTATATAATTATAGTGGATTTGGGCTTCCGCCATGACGCTCGCTGTGAGAAATACTGCAAGTGGAGTAATATAAACGGAGAACAGTAAGAGTTCTGTTATCGCTAGAATATCGCACTCTTCTCAGCCAATAAGATTCGAGGACCAGAAAGAACTGTTGTATAAATATATATAAATATATACAGGCCCTGGTTTAGGCATCTCTGGTCTATATAATATCAAATGACTTTTATTTATTAGTTTTAGTTTATTTATTTTTAGTTATTTTAGTACTTAAAACAAAAATGAGAAATGTTGCCTTTCAATTAATTAAAAAAAATTTTCAAGTAACATTTGTTGCATGATTTTAGTTTTAGGTAATGAACACTGAAATGAACATTTACAAATGATGTGCCACAGTTTACTATTAGAGACAGGAGCATGTTATATTTTTATACTGGAAAATTTCAGCTGAACTGACATTATTGTTTATGATGGAAACCATGCAACAAGATACTGGTAGACCCATAGGAAAGAAAATCCATAGCTGAGGTATCTTCAATGTCACCGTTGTTTTTACCAAACATCAATGAAATTAACTAGAGCAAATGATGTCTCCTGCTCCTCAGATTTCACCCCTGAGAAAAAACATTCCCGGTAACATCACATCTCTTTAAGACTTTCAGAAAAGTCATAAGAAGTTCACAATTTCTGCTCAAAGTTAGCAAATCAAAAGAATATCAAAGTTATCCACATTCATTATAGCTCTATAATCATCCTCTATTATCTCAACACTATTACTCAATACTTGGCCATCTAATGTATGTTTTTTTTTACTACACGGAAGCATTTCTCAGTTTTTAGTTGAGTGAAATGACATTTCAAACACATATCCTCTTGTTTAGTGCCACTACTAGCTTTAGCATGTTAGCTTTCCTGAATCCAACGTGGAATGTCTTTCTACATGTCTAATTTTTCTCTGTTGTCTGCTTGGTAAACAAGTACATTATTTAAAAAATAATAAATAATTTTCACACAATAAATATTAATATATTATCATTCTTTTTTTAAACTAACTGTTTACATATATAATAATTCAAATTTTAAAAACAGATTTCTTAGTTTATGATTGAATCTCTGAGTTCGAGACGAGAATAAAACAAAATCTATAGGCCATTTGAAAAGCAATCCGTTCCCCAATCTGTTCTACAAGCATCAAGAGGCTTAAATGTAAATATCACAGCCCCCGTTAGTGAAAAGTAAATGACATCATGAACAGGACTCATCATGTGGAGATTTCAGATGCCCCACTGACCTGTGGGTAATTCACTTCGTAGAGAGGAACACTGAGTATTACTTCAGACTAAACCCAGTAGACCTGTGCATGTCTCATGGGGGCAGTTATTCTGGAACGAGACATGGGATAGACATAACCCCATGCACGCACGGGCGTGATTGCATGATCTCATGTTCCATTGTACATGCAGTTAGTGGCCATTGTCTAGGTCGATTGCGAGCCAAGGTCTGTTGCCAGGCAGATGCTTTCAATGCAGGCTTGAATAACTAAAGACCTGTGAGGTCTGTAAAAGACAGTTCAAGAGATAGTTAACCCCAAAAAAGAAAAAAATGGTCATCATTTCCCCACCCTCATGTTTTTTTCAGACCTGTATGACTGAATTCTTCTGTGAGACAGAAGAACAACATTGGACTTTCATTGTGTGGACAACAAACCATATTTCCATCCCAGGCTCATTGGAAAAAAATGTTTATATTGAAATTTCTGCAAAAAAAAATCTTGCACATTTCACAACACATTCAAAGTAAAATGTCAAGTAAGTGACACTAAAGATTTGATCCAAAACAGATGATTGTTAAACCCGTTCGGGTCCTAAACACCTCACTCTGAGCAGGACCCGGTTCGCCGGCATGGGAGGCGGGCACACTTACAAGGACGCTAAAGACCGCAGCCTCTAGCACGTCTCTTGAGATTAGGGGAGTGATGTTTACCCGCAGGCCTCTGTTACACTAACCTCCTAAACTTCACTCCAAACCAAGTGATGGCACCAACGTAACCCCTCCATGTCCTAACTGACCCGCTTCGAGCAGGACTTGAACCCGGGTGGGTGCACTAAAAGGAAGCTAGACTGCAGCCTCTAGTGAGTGATGTTTTCCTGTATAGCTCTTGCCAGCTGGCCTCCATTACACTTACACCTCTAATCCTCACTCCCATACAGGTCACAGCACCAATGTAACCCTTCCGGGTCCTAACCCTAAAACATCACTCCCATCCAGCACCAATGTAACACTTCCGGGTCCCCACCCTAAACCTCACACCCATCTGCGTCACGGCACCAATGTAACTCTTTCGAGTTCTAACCCTAAACCTCACTCCCATCTGGGTCACAGCACCAATGTAACCCCTCTAGGTCCTAGCTGCCCTGCTCTGAATGGGACTTGAACCTGGGTTGTCGGCATGGGACTAACAAGGACTCTAAAGACTGCAGCTTCTAGTGTCAGTCGCTAGTGCACATCTTGAGATCAGGGAAGTGAGGTTTACCCACACAGCTCTTATCAACAGGCCCCTATTACACCCACAAGCCTAAACCTCACTTCCATCCGGGTCACAGTACAAATGTAATTCCTCTGGATCCTAACCCCAAACCTCACTCCCCTCCAGGTCACAGAACCAGTGTAACCCAGCCAGGTCCTAACTCTAAACCTCACTCCCATCTGGGTCATGGCACCAATGTAAACCCTCTGGATCCTAACCCTAAACCTCACTCCCATCTGGGTCATGGCACCATTGTAACCCTTCTGGGTCCTAACCACCTGATCCAAGCCGGACTCGAACCCAGGTCGCCAGCATGGGACTAACAAGCATGCTAAAGACTGCAGTCTCTAGCTTTCGTTGCTAGTGCACCTCTTGAGATTTGGGGAGTGAGGTTTACCCGCACAATTCTTACCAGCTGGCCCCCATTACACTCACCCCCCTAAACCTCACTCCCATTCGTGTCACTGAACCAATGTAACCCCGCCAGGTCCTAAGCCTAAACCTCACTCCCATCCGGGTTTCGGAACCAATGTAACCCTGCCAGGTCCTAAGCCTAAACCTCACTCCCATTCGGGTTACAGAACCAATGTAACCTCGCCGGGTCCTTACTCTAAACCTCACTCCCAGGAGGGTCACGGCACTAATATAACTCCTCCGGATCCTAACTCTACACCTCACTCCCATCCAGGTCCTAACCGCCCCACTCTGAGCAGGACTCGAACCCGGGTCACCAGCATGGGACTAAGAAGGACGCTAAAGACTGCAGCCTCTAGGTTCAGTCGCTAGTGCACCTCTTGAGATCAGGGAAGTGAGACTTACCTGCACAGCTCTTACCAGCTGGCTTCTGTTAAATATGTATCACAACGGTTCAGAAATGAAATGTTTAGTGAGCGGTGCAAAATGGTTAATGCTAACCAATAGTGTTAACAAAAAAATTTGACTTTATTGTGTTGTTTCATAGGACTCGTACTGCACCTATCGCTATATTTTCAAAGTAAAATGTACATTGAGTGTTGCAAAAAGTGTGTTCAATTTTATCCAAAACAGATTAATATGAATCTTGCAATGCTTAATTACGGTGGTTGTTGTACGTATAATGGCAGCTCAGAAATTAAATGCCTGGCAACAATTTCTAAATGGTCGCATTGCCTTTAAAAATAACATACGAAACCCTACCTTAAACTTACCAGACAGTGTTAACAAAAGCAAACGTCAGATAAAAACAGATTTTCTAAAGTGATTTGCAATTCACTAAAGTGTGCAAATTTAACTTGGTTTACAGGTGTTTGAGCTCCTTATCATGACTCACATTTCACAAGACTCGTACCCAAATGTGTCGCATTGCAAGTGCAATACTCTACCAGGTAAGCTATTGAGCAAGTTTACCATGCCAGAAAAGCCATACATATGGCATATGGCTTCATAATTTTCCTACATACTTTTTGTGAAAAGGAATAAAAGCTGTCACGACTTTATTGCCAATAGTGTTAATTTTAGTTGAAAGCTGCCGTGAATTGTATGTATAGGTACGTTTTTGGAGTTTAGCAAAAATGTAGGTAGAGACATTTTCTGAAAAAACTTCTTTTGTGTTCTGCAGATGAAATACACGTTTGGAACGACATGAGGGTGCGTAAACAATGACAGAATTTTAATTTTTGCATCAATTGTCATGTTAACTTTAGAATGCAACCGATATTTATAAAGGGACGGCACGTGTAACGCACACTCTACCGCTCGCATTTTCATCCGAGGCGGCTCTGGCGTTATCAAGTACGCAGTTATCAAGTTAATGACTTAACTAATTGCAATAAAAAGCACTGGTGTTTAGCGAGCATGAGGAAAACGGCTCTAATTAGAGAGCGGTGCCGGCAAAGTTCTCGGATAGTCGGTCTGGGGGAAAGGAAGGGGTCGTGCGAGACCTCTGATCATCGGTAGACTCTCAAAGAGAACGGTTCCTCCATTGATCTAGTGCACTCTCTGCTACCAGCTGATATATGGAGCCTGTTCCTGTTCACTGCAAACAGCTAGTCACCACAACACACACATCAATACGAGCACACACACACACACACACACACACACACACACACACGCTCTTCCGTGCCTTGATCCACTCATACACTCGCTCACGTCAACATGGACACACTCGCTCAGACAGGACACCCTCATGCACAAACAAATGCTCAATAATGATGTTGAATCCACTCTCATTGCTTTTTGATGAGAGTGCGTTGAAAGAGCAGGCTGCTATGATGTGGTCTAACAATCCCGTTCCCTTATTTGCATTAAGAGCAAGCAGGTAGCCCCAGTAATGGCTTTGTGGCTCTCCAGAAGATGTCTTTGAAGCCGGAGAATCGATGCGCCTCTTCAAAACTTCATATCCTTCCAGATACGACTCCTCGACCCACTCAGGCGCTACCGTGAGACCAAAGCAAAACAGTCTTTTTTAAAAAACGAGGTAGAGAAAGGAGGCCACTGGCACTTTTTTGTAGGAGAAAATGCGGACATTTGCACTTTCGTTTCCCTTAGTGCGACTCTTCCAAACATTACAGCGCAAGGCTATTTGTGTATATCTTGCTAAATGGACATAAAGAGAGGAATCATGATGCCAATTTGCATCATTCATGCGTAAAGCCCGCTTGGCATAACAAAGAGAATAAAAAAGTAGCACAACTCAATTTTAAACATTCAAAATGAGCCTCATTTTCACAAAAAACCCAGATTTCCGAGGCGATGACAATAACGTGCCATTTTCAGAGACGTGTACAAGGTTTTCCACAGTCCACTGAGGCTGAAAGGCCATTTTGATGGGACAGGCTGAACCTTCTGCTATTGAATGTGACTGCAATGATAATTTGAAGAATGGGAGGTGATGGTTAGTCATTACGGCCGTCACTGAAGGTTCTTGAAAATGACTCCTGGCAGGCCTGACTCCTTCCCAGATGCAGGCTGTCAAGGCGCACCAAAGCAGAGGCTAAGCTGATTAAATAGGACCTTTTCCAGGGTGTTTGTTTATTTGGCGCCCGTACGAAAAAAAACAACTCGCGTCGTGATGAAACCAGGCACTTAATTGGGATTCAGGTTGCATCTTTTAGCGGACGGTGACCTGCGGGAAGCGTCCCGACAGACGTGTCGGGGTCACGCGATCGGGCCGGATTAACATAACGGAAGCTACATGCCAACTTTGGGCCGTTCTAAAGGATGCTAATTATGCAGGCAAAGTTTAAATCAATACCTCCGAGAGAAAATGGCGACGCATGTATAAAAACACACAGGAAAAAGCAGCCAAATTACAGTTGGCCTTTTTTTCCCCCCTCCACAAAGGCCTCATTAGGGAGCAGGCAGCATTATCGCCGGCTGCGGCAGCTAGCCTCCGTTTCTGCGGTTAATGCCACCCAATTCCTTCTGTTTACTGAAAAGCCTCTGCTGTGGCCTCATACCTAATGTGCTGCTTTAAATTTTAATGCTCCGAGTTCACACTGGAGCCTTCTAGGGGCCCATCAAGGCTCGAGCGAAGAGCCAGATGCCCATCTCACCCCCAGAAGGATGTGGAAGTATTACATTAGACAGTAAATCCACACCGGCCTTGTTAATTATTTAGGAAAACAAAGTGCTGCAGTCATAGACACTCCACTGTACAGCTGAGCAATGTTTAATCTACATAATGTATCTGGAGGTGGATGAAGCCGGGAGAGCGGGGGATAAAGCGGTAGGGGGAGAGAAAGATGCAGCTGATAGAGAAGTGGAGAGTGTGCTAGGCTACAGTAATGGCAAGGAAGGGAGAAATGAAGATGAGAAGCGCTAATGAGACAGCGCGGGCCGAGATGGTGAAACCGCACACAGAAAGGTACAAGAAAGCCACGAAAGATAAACACGGAGAGGATAGAACAAGCAAATGATCTAAAGCTTTGATATATAGTGGAGACCGGGGTGAGTTGTCACATGGAGAAGGGCTACAGTCTATATCAGTAGCTAGAGGTCAATAGTTACAGCTAGTTCAAAACTATAGTAAATTAGGTACTTATCTGCCTTTCAAAATATTCGTTTTGAGAGCGTTTAAGTTTTTTTTTTTTTTTTTTTTTTTTTTTCAAACACAGCCTTGGTGCTAACATGTTTGTTATTGTAAATACATAATTTATGTTAATGAGTCCTTTGTTTGTCCTGAACAGTTAAAATGAAAAATCCTTCAAGTCAGCATTTGAACCCGTTCCAACAATGACTGTATGGTTTTGAGATCCATCTTTTCACACTGAGGACAACTGAGGGACTCATATGCAACTATTACAGAAGGTTCAAACGCTCACTGATGCTCTAGAAGAAAAAAACTATGCATTAGGAGCCGGGGGTGAAAACTTTTGAACAGAATGAAGATGTGTACATTTTTGCTTTTTTTTATTGCATTTTTTTTAGTACTGCCCTTCAGAAGCTACTTACATCCCCAGAAGACAAAAAAGTTCAATTTACCCTGATCTTCAAATTCAAAAAGTTTTCACCCCCGGCTTGTAATGCATCGTGTATCCTTCTGAAGCATCAGTGAACGTTTTAACCTTCTCTAATAGCTGCATGAGTCCCTCAGTTGTCTTCAGTGTCAAAAGATGGATCTCAAAATCGTACAGTCATTGTTGGAAAGGGTTCAAATACACAAAAATGGTGAAAAACGAAAGCATTTGTGGGACCTGAAAGATTATTCTGAAGAAAAGTGAGCAGTTTAACTGTTCAAGACAAACAAGGGACTAATAAACTATCACAAACAACAGCTGTGGGTCAGTTAGGTAACAACACAGTATTAAGAATTAAGTGTATGGAAACTTTTGAACAGGGTCATTTTTATAATTTCATTTATAATTATTTTCTCATGTAAAAAATATATGTCTTTAATGTGAAATATCTTATTCAGGTCAGTACTAAATAAAAAATAATTAACATTTTGAAGATTCTGCAGGGTTTTAATGGTTGTAATTTAATATATATTATACTACATACAATTTTTATATACAAACATACAATTAGTCTATAAGGTGTAAGTCTATGCTGAAAATACCACAATAGACATATCCTAAGAAATATTTCTTAACGAAGTGTGACAACTAGCCTTGGTCTCCTCTGTTTAATTTCAGGGATGGAGAAACACAGATAAACTGGGAAAACAAAGTTGACAAAACTCAATTCTGCCACATTATGACATTCTATCCTCAAATCCTCTACATTTTTAATCCCATTATTGTTCAAAAGCCTCGACTCCTCGCTACACCGAACAAAGAGACATAATTTCTCAAGTATTTAACGTTAACTTTTCTACAAGTGCAACAAAAGGACATAATAACAAAGCCATAATTCTCACCGTTAAACACTTTTAAACTTGGAAACATTGAAGTTTATGAGTGAAAGTCTTTACCGGTCTTAAGAAAGACTCTCTGCAAAAATTTGTGTTTGTAAGTGTGATCTATTATGCATTCAGAGGAAGCACAGAGGAACAGGCCGGGTGCATTTTACCATTTATCATTATAACTATATTGGAACCACAATGCTAATACTGGCAATGCATTTGAGGACATGATGAAGCATCTCAAAGAGATCGTGATCGTCATTATGGCAGAGACACTGAAGTAATGTGGTGGTTATTGATGAAACATATTGAGCCGGGCTGGAATAGAGTGAGAGGGATAGTATGTGGAGGTGTTGGCAGTGGGATGATGATGTTGCAGCTATAACCCTAATCATTGAAATCAGATGAATGCTGTGTCTGGCTATATTTATATGCAGACCATCCCCCATCTGTTTAGAGCCATCTATCTGTATCTCCTGACCCCAGATTTCTGTTAGAAGCTAAAACAAGAGCTAAACGCAATCTGGCACTCTGGATGAGCACTGTGTATGTCTAGAAGATATTTCTGTATGTTTCAAAATACATGTTGCTCAGAAAACCCAATAAATATTAAGGTTTGGTGACTTATAGTTCATGTTTATGAGCATTAAGGTCATCTATGTGTTAGTGTATGGTAATGTTTAAATGTACATGCATCTGCATAAAAATTTATAAATTCTCTTCCAAGAAAATAGACTTGTATGTATATGGTATTCATTTATGGACCAATTTTAATAATAATAATAATAATAATAATAATAATAATAATAAAACAAATAAATATTGGAACAAATTTATTTTATATTGGAACAATGCTTAACAAATCTAATAGTATTATTATTATTAAGGTCCGTTAAATAAATAAATAAATAAATAAATAAATAAATAAAAAGCTTTGGAATAACAAGAGCTTAACAACTGTATTATTAAAAGTAGTTAATAGAATTCAAATACATACATACATACCTACATACATAATATTATAATAATAAAATAGTCCATAAAAATAAATAAAAATAATATAGAACCTAAAAGCTATTATTAAAAGTGACATTATTATTATTATTATTATTATTATTATTATTATTATTATTATTATTATTTCTATTATGGTCCATAAAAATAAATACAAAACAAATAATAGCTTTGCAATAACAAGAGCTTAACAATTGTATCATTAAAAGTGTCTAGAGACAATAATAAAATTAATAAAAATAATAAAATAATCCATAAAAATAAATAAAAATAATACAGAGCTTAACAGCTATTATTAAAAGTACACCAAACAACAACATTATTATTATTATAACAAAAAATCCCATAAAAATAAATAAATAAATGCTTACATAAAATGATAATAATAATAAAATAGTACACCAAAATAAAAATAAGAAATATAGAAAGTGACAACATTATTATTATTATTATTATTATTATTATTATTATTATTATTATTATTAATAATAATAATAAAAAATCTAATAAAATAAATAAATTAATAAATAAATATGAACATAACAACTTTATCATTAAAAGTGGCTAGAGATAATAATAAAATTGTCCATAACAATAAATAAAAATAATACAGAGCATAACAGCTATTATTAAAAGTACACAAAAATCAACAACTACAATATAATAATAATAATAATAATATTGTTATTATTATTATTAAAAGGTCCATAAAATGGAAACATCCCATAAAATGGTCTATTATAAATAAATAAATAAACAAACAAATAAATAATAGCTTTGCAATAACAAGAACTTAATAATAATAATAATAATAATAATAATATAATAATTATTACAAATAGATAAAAATAATACAGAGCTTAACAGCTGTTATTAAAAGCACACAAAAAACAACAACAATATAATAATAATATTGTCGTGTTGTTGTTGTTGTTATTATTATCATTGTTATTATTATTAAAAGGTCCATGAAATTGTAACATTCCATTATAAATAAATAAATACATAAATAAACAAATAAATAATAGCTTTGCAATATCATTAACAATTGTATCATTAAAAGTGGCTAGAGATAATAATAATAAAAAAATCCATAAACGTACATAATACAGAGATTAACAATTATTATTAAAAAGGACAACAAAAACAGTAATAATAGTAATATTTTTATACATTTTAAAACTTTTTTTGTATCTTTGTATCTTTTTGCTTCTAAATGACACAACTGAAAATGGAAACAGCTTGTATGATTTCATTACGAATGAACTCAATGAAATTTAATTTTCAAATGAGACTCTTTTACCATTTAGAGGATTCAAATAAAACTTTTTTGTCGGAATAGTCTCTTTTGAGAAGTCTGGAAGCCCTTGCATTAGGGGTCCTTTAAAATACTACACTTTACATTAGTTTAAAAAATGAACGTGAACAATGAACGCATTGAAAAGCGGCCACACCTTTTGCTCGGCGTGCGTTCGCCGCTGTGATTTAGAATTGTGCAGAACGCACTTGCGCTTGTTTTCACCTCTGCTTATCTCCCCCTCTCAGCCCTGTATCTCATATGCCCCTCCTCTAATTTATCTTCTTTCTGGCTGATTGATTAGTAATGCCTTTTTTTTTGTTTGTTTGTGACTGAGACTTAATTAGATTTCACAGGTTAGAGGTCTACATACTGAAAGTTCAAGATTATTATTATTATTTTAATTAGATTGTGCCATTAAAGCAGGTTATTGTGGGACATTTCAGAGAAGGGAAGGGCAGCGCTGTGGCTCCACCGGCAGTCATTAAGTCTGTGATGGAGTTCTGCACATGCTCCAGAGCTCTGGATGTGTGCGGTTACAGCCTAACAACGTCAGAAAATGAGAAGTGCTTCGGGGAGCCGAAAAAGTGCTGTGTACATGGACATTTTTAGTGCTATGGATCCACCTGTTGACTCAAAGAGAATGCTAGTCAATAAAATAATATTAAAAATCTCAGAAGGCTCCAAACACATCCGCAGATTACATGCTCTTAAGCACAGTAAGCCTCGAGAGCTTTTTGTTGAGTGCAATTAGAAACGGCCTTCCATCAAACACCACATCCAGCAGGTCTATAATACACTATAAGAGTGATTTTTTCGACACTATACAAAAAAATGCTGCTTCAGTCAATTCACTGTGTTACTTGCCATTTCTTTGTGAAATTTACTAGCAATTTCTGAGTGAAAATTGTTTCACCACCAATTTTAGTTTCAGTGGACCCGGAGAAATGGCATTGCAGTTCATCTCAAATGCGGTTTTAGGGCTGGCACAGGATGTTTGTGGCCATCGTTGCTCATGATCGCTCAGTTGTGAGCATTTTTAATCAGCAGTTTAGAGTAGTCAACATTTGAAGTGGATCAAAAAAGTTAATCAAAGTTGTCCTAAGGCAAGAACGGGTCTTGTTTTGGTTTTAGGACAACTTGATGAAAGGTTTTGATCCACTTCAAATGTTGAATACTGTATATCGTCTATGATAATATAAAAATTGATGTTTAATCGACATTATCAAGTATATTGCAAAAAAAAAAACACATTTTGTGCAAAATAGAGCTATCCGGATGAGCAGCCATACTGGCGACATTCAGATGTAAACAGCATGAATTGCACTGTTAATGTACTCCTGAATACGTTGTTCTGCTAATTTATGCTGTCTAAACCACAGAAAAACGTGTGGAAGCTGCTAAATCATATAGAGAAGTACATTTGATGGTTAATAGGTGGTAAAGATACATACGAGCAGTATTAATTAAGATATTAGCCTAATATTTCACCTACCTGATTGGAAATGAATAGAACAAACACAAAGTTGTCAAGATTCTTGCCCTGGAAATCCTGATTAAGTTTGGCCAACTACAAATGCCTTTTGTTCCTCAGACAGTTTTTTGCACTCTTCTCTTTGATTTGTTGTAACTTTTGGCAGTCTATATACTCCAAATGTTTTTCCCGATCTGACTGATTAGTACAGCTCAAAACAAGACAATAATTGACCATTTTCAGCAGCAATAATCAGCAAAATATGCAAGTTTCATTTGGTTCAGTGGCATTGTTTACATTCAGTGCCGACTGAAGACGCATAGTGAAAACCCTCTATATCAGAATGATTGCAAGTGTGACAGTCTAATAAACGAGAAGTTAATACTGACTTACATTCAGACACAATTTCCAGTTTCTGCTCGCTTTCATCAACGAAATTAGTTCCAAACAAAGCCAAAGCAGGTGTTTTGCGTCTCTGAGCAACACAGGACGGTATTTCGTTACTGAAGCAATCAGCCGTTTTAACACTACACATAGTGTGACCCATTAAATATAATTAAATAATAATTATTATAATTAAAAAAATAATTATTATAATTAAAAAATAATAGTAATAATAATATCATTTGACTTTATTTTAGTTTTTTAGAGTATTAAGTAAAAATAAAAAAAATATTTTATAGTACATTTAAAAATAAAACCATAGTATTTACTTTTTTTTATGTGAATTTTCATTATTTTCAAACCTGATGCTGCATTCCAGGCAGGTTTTTGAGCCCTTAAATGTGACCCTGGACCACAAAACCAGTCATAAGGTTAAATTTTACAAAACGGAGATGTATATAGAATATGAAAGCTCAGTAAATAAGCTTCCTATTGATGTATGGTTTGTTAGGATAGGACAATATTTGGCCGAGATACATCTATTTGAAAATCTGGAATCTGAGGGTGCAAAAAAATCAAAATCCTGAGAAAATCACCTTTAAAATTGTCCAAATTAGGTTCTTAACAATGCATATTACTAATCAAAAATTACATTTTGATACCTTTACAGTAGGAATTTTACAGAAAGTCTTCATGGAACATGATCTTTACTTAATTTCCTAATGATTTTTGGCATAAAAGAAAAATCAATAATTTTGACCCATGCAATGTATTTTTGGCTATTGCTACAAACATACCCCAGCGACTTAAGACTGGTTTTGTGGTCCAGGGTCACAAATCACAACTTCAAACCACAACTCACGACTTTGTAGCGTTCCAGGCAAGTCACGCCAAACTGTCTCAGCACATTTATTATTATTATATTATTATTGATTTGATTGCAACATTATATTGTCATAAAGTCTATTTTTCACTGTGTACCACTTGCATAAACACCGCATCCGTAGGGGCTGCCAAAGGTGCGCGGAGTCGCGGACGCAGACGGCCTTCAGTATACGCGCCATAAAATTTACAAATGGCCGCGCCCACTCTTACCGTAAGGAAAGATAAGATGGATATTTTTCCTTTCCCCCCCCAATATCATTTCAAATATTTTTCAGGTTTTTTTGAACATCAAAACATTGTTAATGCAATTACTGTATAGTGTTTTCATGACTCGTCATCATTGGCAGCACTGAATGTAAACAATGCCACTTAACCAAACAAAACTAGCATATTTTGCTGATTATTGCTGCTTAAAATGGTCAACTGTTGTCATGTTTGGGGCTGTACTAATCAGTTGGAGCAGGAAAAACATTTGGAGTACTATAGACTGCCAAAAGTTATAACAAATCAAGGAGAAGAGTGCAAAAAACTGTCTGAGGAACAAAAGGTGTTTGTGGTGAACCAGTATTTCGAGGGCAAGAATCTTGACAACATTCGTGTTTGTTCTTATCATTTCCAGTCAGGTAGGTGAAATATTAGGCTAATATCTTAATTTATACTGCTCATACATATCTTTACCACATATTAACTTTAGTTTGTCAAAATATTGCGCCCCTTCCTGCTTACTAAGTCCTTCACTATATGACTTAGCAGCTTCCACACATTTTTTCCCCGTGGTTTAGACAGTATAAATTAGCAGACCAATGCATTTAATAGTACATTAACCATGCAGTCTATGCTGTTGTTTACATCCGAGTATCACCAATATGGCCGCACATCTGGGTAACTGACCAAATCATGATGTAAGTGCAAACCCTCTTACTAAACCAAAGTCTATAGATAAAAAACAGCCTGTGTAAATGCATCTAAATGCCACTTCAGATGCACATTCTGTGCCACCTCTGGACTATTCAAATTCAATACTCATTTGATCGGTAACAGCCTTATACACTACCAGTCAAAAGTTTGGACACACTTCCCCATCAAACTGGATGGGGAAATGTGTCCAAACTTTTTACTGGTAGTGTTGTGTCCTAGTATTTGAATTTATTTAATAAATTCAATAATTTGCCACAAAAGATTATGCATACATTGAATTAGGTTAGAAAAAATTGGCCTTATAAAGAGAAAAATGGCTATAAAGGGTAAAAAAAAACTGGAAAAGTTGATTTATGTTACTGTTACTAAACAGAATATGAAGAATATCAAAAGCTTTAGGAGTCAGCTGTCCACGACAGTAAAAAGTACCAGCACAATAACATGCTAAGCAAAATATTGTTTAATTATCATTATTAGCAAAATCCCAGAATCTCAAGATATAATTTTTCAATGAAAATAGTTTCAAACAAAGCCAGTTTTGCATCTCTGAGCAACACAGGACGTTACTGTTTTGTTACTGAATCAATCAGCAATTTGAACGAATCGTTTGAATAAATGACTTAATGACTTACTCATGCAGTGATTTCGTCATTATCGCAATTCTGATTGGCTGATAACAATGCAAGAAAGCATACAGCTCCAGACCCTTCACTTGCAAAAATCCGGAGTGGTGCCGTTACCGTCAGCTAGTAGGGAAATATAAAAATCTATTTAACTCTACGCCATTTATTAGCATTCCTCAAAGACCCATTAAAACCTTTCTGAAATCACGCAGATCTTTCTAATGAAGAGGAAGTTGAACCTTCTAAAGGCATTTTAATAGATGAATTAAAGACAAAGTAATGTCCAGCTGCTTGGCTACAAAAAAAAGAAGTGCCTTATAATGAATAGCCATTATTACGACATGTACTAGCTGCTAATGAGAGCGATCATGACGGCGCAGTTGTTGGATTGGACACCTGGTAGGTATTGAACAGCAGTCACATTTAAAATGCATTTAGAAGCCTGATTACAACCATATGAAATAAGGTATAATGGTCCTCGTCAGAATTCACGGCGTCTCAAACAGCGAGTCAAAAAACGAGTGAATATCGTAAAAGCGATAACTATTGCGCCCGTCTGGGGGGTAATAAATAAATAAATGTGTGCTTTGCAACTGTGCATCAGCCAGCAACGAGAGAGACTCGGCTGTGTGCGGATTTAATTAGAAAGCAAAGCTTTTTTGACAGTAAATTGATTTTTAATTGTCTTCTTCTGCATTCGCTCCAGGTGGCTCAAGTCTTCTCTATTTGATGTTTTTTTGTGCTTTATGTGAAGGTTTTTTCCTCCTGCCAAAACACAATTTATTATGGCACGCTGTAGATTAGCAAGCGGTTCTCCCAAATCAAGCCTATTCTACATCTGAGGGACATCCAGTGGGGTTTTAACAGAACTGTCGAAATTCTCTGTGGCACGGTCCAGCAAATGCACTCAGAAACAACAGCAATAGTGGAGTTTTTTTTTTTAAAAACATGGTCTGGTCGACATCGCTAATGGGCCCAACAGGAAGGAAATGTAATTTGAAAGGAGCTGATCTATGTACGCCATTGTTGTGGGGTAATGCTGATGTAATTATTATCTGCCGTTGATGGAGGTCGGTAGAGGAAGGATTTGGGACCGTGCCACAAATTTGTGCAGCATGCCAGGATGTCGTTCATTCACATAGAGCCACACAAAACACTACATAGATGGTTAGACAAGCTTTCTGTGAAATAAACAGCTAAAAAACAACTTAGAATTGGTGTGGTCTGCACTGAATTTGATCTAATGAGGTTATATTACATAACACATCTCCTATATCCTGCCTTACAAATGACTTTGCAACAGGCGATTTATCATTTACATTAAAAACAGTTTTAATTAATAGCTTGCATTGAATATTCTCACTGCAACGGCTAAATAAAGATTGCTTCACAGAAACTCATACATCATATGGCGTGATATTGTGACACGGTTATGAAAGTTCTTTGATCGCCACACGTCAAAATGAGAAAAAGGGTCCTATAGCTTCAGCTTTAAATCGGTTATGAAAGCAAATGATATAAAATGACAGTACGCTAATGTGTTCGGGGTGGGGCTGACCTTTTCTGTGCTCAGAGCTACAGCTGCCTGGTTCAGGCATGCATGAGGCCTGCCCTTTCTACAGATATTCTTATACTTTATATGCTTTATAATGCAATCTATGCATGCGGAAGGACGTTAGCTTCGAAACGGTATTATTTCATCCGGTGCATGCTATAGAAGAGCTCTTCATACCAAAATAATGTAATATAAAGACATAAAATATATAAAAGCAATGCCGGTCTGTGTTAGTTCCACTAATAAACTCAATTCAACAACGTAAAGCTTTATAATTTATGATAATATAATGGATGGAGTCCAAATTCAAAGAAATATGATCAAGTCCTACATTCATTATATCCAAGGGGATGGTCTTTATTTGATTAAATAAATGAAATAACTGACAACTAATGAGGAATTCTGTGGCAGAATATTTTATATTAATGACTAGAGCGGTCTCACGATAAGTACTTAAATTTAATATAGTCTGACTGGCATGTCCCCAATTAGATATTTCCTAATAAGTCTCTTATTAGATATGCCCGATTTTGTCCCATAATACAGTCTCACACCGCAAAATAGTTGAGTGTTTGCACAGCTATATAGAACTGTAATTGCCACTGTCATATGAAGTCTTAATTATGAGTTTGCCACATTGCAAGGGCCTTTAAATTGAGCAACAGTAGCATCTGCTGGTTGGAAAAGGACATAGCAGGAATGATTGTAATTTGAATGAATGGGAACTGTATAACACAGTTCTTAAATATATAGAGTTGGGCCACTACAGTAATTAAAGTGATTAAAGGCATTTATTTTGTAGTATATAAATAATAAAACACAGTTTCAATTAATGTAGTGTTAAATAGCTACATTGCCCACATCTTAAATTTCGTAAATGTTAGTTTACACACACATATTAGTAACCTTAGGTTACAAACTGGACTCCAAACCCCATAATTAAGTAGTATGTAACACACACATGTACAAGTCTGCCTTTTAAACTTTAAAAACAATAATTTGATGTAAACCACTATTATTTTTTCACGGTTCAGAATTAAATAACCTTTCAAGGCAAGGGCTGTTGGCCAAAAACCAACCATAACATCAATCCAAATACCGTAAACATAGGCCTTCACGTGGGCGTCCCTCAGCGCTCAACTCTCAGCCCTTTCCTAGGCGAGCGGTTTCCGATTCTGCGCAGTTGAGCTTGATCCGCCTTGGCTGAGCTTTTGAGAGTTGTGCGGAAAAACCGATGAAGTCCAGAAAACTTGTTACAAAGTAGCGATTTGAGCAACGATGAGTGGATCTGTTGTCGACAACCACACCGTGTCATCGGGCAATTCTTCGGTTGCGGTTCCGACAGACATCAGCGGACCAATATTAGATCTAGACGAAGACGATGACTTGGAAGTTTTCAGTAAGGTAATTTATGATCAACTAGTTTCAACTGAGATCGACCGCAGGTTGTTCGATCGGTTCTGTGAAGCCCATACGTAACTAGAGTCGATATCTTTTGATTCTACTTCATAAATGACAAAAAAAATCTGAACTTCTCACTTAAATCTTAATGTTTTGCTGTGATCTGAAGTTCCAAAGGTCAGCGATCAGGCGCTGTCATGCCATGTTTTTTTTTTCACTTCTAATTTTTCTCTTTTTTTACTTAGACTTCGTCTAAACGTCTTTTGATGCAAGACAATTATTTTTAAATAGTCAGAGCTCATCGATCAGCTCAGTAGAGATTCAGCTTGTGCGAACACCTCTGTTATTTGATATCTGTCTGTCTTACTGTCGCGGACATAATGTATCAGTCTGACTGTGTCTGTATATGTGGTTGTCAGTCAGTCAGTCAGTCAGTCAGTCACTCACTCACTCAGTCAAGTCCGCCTGTCTGTCGAGGGTTTGGAGTGCCCTAGTAGTCAGTCAACCAGGCAAAACACCCTAACAATTCCCAGCAAGCTTTTAAAACACTCTAGCAATACCTGTCAACAGTTAGAACACACTAGCAATGCCTAGTAAAAGTTAGAAGACTATAACTATAAACCATAACATCCTAACAACTAGGCAATACCCTTACAATTACAAGAAGTATATACACCACAGCCATGGATGACAACAGTTAGAACACAATAATAACACCTAGCAACAGGTAGAAAATTCTAGAAACACCTAGCAACCAGCCAGAATACCCTAGAAATTAGACAGAACACCCTAGCAATGTCTGGCAACAGTTAGAACTCCCTAGTAATGCCTAGTAACAGTTAGAACACCAAACAATTCCCAGTAAGCTGTTAGAGCAACACATGACAACAGTTAGAATGCTATAGTAACACCTAATAACAAGTTCAAATACTCTAACAACTGTCCAGAACACCCTAGACACCATAGCAATGGCTGACAACAGTTAGAACACCCTAGTAATACATAGTAACCGTTAGAACACCCTAGAAACCAGCCAGAACACCCTAACAATTCCTAGCAAGCTGTTAGAACACCCTAGCAACACCTGACAACAGTTAAAACACCCTAGCAACACCTAGTAACTGTTAAAAAACACCCTAGAAATGTGACAGAACACCCTAAAGATTTCCAGCAAGCAGTTAGAACACCCCAGCAATGTGTGGCAACAGTTAGAACACCCTAGTAATACATAGTAACAGTTAGAACACCCTAACAGCACCTAGCAACAGTTAGAACACCCTAGAAACAAGACAGAACAACCTAACAATTTCCATCAAGCAGTTAGAACACCCTAGCAATGTCTAGCTACAGTTAGAACACCCTTGTAAAAGTTAGAACAGCATAACAACAGTTAGAACACCATAACAACTGGCCAGAACGCCCTAGAAACCAGCCAGAGCACCCTAACAATTCCTAGCAAACTGTTAGAACACCCTAGAAATGAGACAGAACCCTAATGATTTCCAGCAACAGTTAGAACACCCTAGTTATACATAGTAACAGTTAGAACACCCTAACAGCTGGCCAAAACACCCTAGAAACCAGCCAGAACACCCTAGCAATTCCCAACAAGCTGTTAGAACACCCTAGCAACATCTGACAACAGTTAGAACAACCTAACAACTGGCCAGAACACATTTATTTTTATATTTATTCATTCGTTCATTTTTTTTATTTTTTTTTAGTTATCTATTTTTATACATTTTATTTATGCATTTTATATAATAATTTACTCATTTTCTATGAATCTTTTATAAATTAAGTTAGAACACCCTAGCAACATCTGACAACAGTTAGAACAACCTAACAACTGGCCAGAACACCCTAGAAACCAGCCAGAACACCCTAACAATACCAAGCAAGCTGTTAGAACACCCTAGCAACACCTCACAACAGTGACAACAGTTAGAGCACTCTAACAACACATAGTAACAGTTAGAACACCCTAAATACCCTACCAATTCATAGTAAATGGCTTGAACACCTATAACATCACCCAACAAGTGTTTACAACACCCTAGTAATGTCTAGCAAGAATTAGAACACCCTAGCAATGCCTAGCAACAGTTAGAACACCCTAAAAACTAATAACTAACCCTAATAATTCTCAGCAAGCAGTACGAACAACCTAGCACTGCTCTAGCAATCACTCAGATGCTAGATGACACTGAGATTATCTTTAAACTGTTTTAAGATTTTAGATTTCAGCTTTCTCAGCCTGACATAAAAGTTATTCTTGACAAACTTTCATGTGTAGTTGTTTATACTCTCTCTAACTCTGGTTGCTGTTGTAGTCAGTATCAGCAGTGAGTAAATGGTTATGAATGGAAGCGTGGTGTTTGTTGGGTAAAGCAGCAGTGCAGTTTGTGCTGACTACAGGCCAGTTTGTTATGACAGGAAACAGACGCTCAGGCTTCTTTCCCAGCAGCTGCGGCTAAACGAGAGGGATTTGCATGCGTCAGTGTTTGGACCAGGAAAAGATAGCAAGACAGTAGGAAAATCAGATGTTTGTCTTTTACTCTGATCAAAACACAAACACAGCTCTCAAATCAAGTTCAGAGCAATGGTACATTTACACAATTTCCAATTATAATCATACACTGTTACAGCATGATACTGCGGTTATGTGGTTTAGTAGCATATATTGTGTTTATGTTTTGTATGTTGCTTGCTTGTACTGTTGAGCGTTGATCGTTCCTCACGTGTCCTGATGCACGTTTTGTATTTTGTGTAGGATACGACTCTAACAGACGGCAGCTCTTTCAACGCCTCCATGCAGACCTCCCCTGCTTCGATGATCAACCAGTACAAGTTTGAGGAGGAAGAGGAAGTTGACACCAAAGATATTTTTGTCATAGTCGATAACCCAGAGAGCCATGTAACAGCTATTGAGACATACATAACCTACCGGGTTGTGACCAAGGTACGGCCGAACTGTGCACAAACTCACCAACTCACTATGTGAATAATTCTCTCATCGTTTTTCATCATTCTGTCTCACGTCAGACCACACGGAGCGAGTTTGACTCAAGTGAGTTTGAGGTGCGAAGACGATACCAGGACTTCCTGTGGTTAAAGGGACGTCTGGAAGAAGCTCATCCCACGCTCATTGTTCATGTAGGTGAAGTGTGTTATTTAGTATGGAAGTCTATGGGATGAGGTGTTAAGGAGAGTCTGTTCATTTTCAAGTAAACTTTATTAAACATTATTTCTCTCCCCTGTCAAAATAATTCAATGTCTGGTCTATTTATAAATGTTTTTGGTTGTGGTGTTTAAACTCTCATTAAACATTGACCTGGTTGTGTCCCATCAGCCGCTGCCGGAGAAGTTTGTGATGAAAGGAATGGTGGAAAGGTTTAGTGAAGATTTCATTGAGACGAGGAGGAGGGCGCTGAACAGGTTCCTTAACAAAACGGCAGAACATCCGATTTTCTCCAGCAGTGAGGACTTTAAGATCTTTCTCACAGCAGCATCTGAGGTAAGATTGACTGATTGATTGATTTGTATTTAGTTGTCTATATATCTATTTTTATACATTTTTAATACATTATATAAAATTGTAAAATTGTGTTCATTCAGTTATCTGTTTTTATTTTATGTTATCTATCCATTTTAAAATGTATTCATTTTTATTTAGTTATCTGTGAATCTGTTCCATAAATTTTATAAAAGTGATTTATACGTTATTTAAACTTTTATTTATTATTTATTATTATTTTGCCTTTTTTTCTTTTTCTATTTTTATTCAGTTTTTTATTCATTTGTTTATTCAGTTATCTATTTTATACATTTTATTATTTATTTATTTTTACTTAGTTATCTATTAAACTATTCTATACGTTTCATACAAGTGATTTACACATTATTTAAACATTTATTTTTATATTTATTCATTCATTCATTTTTTAAAAATTTTTTTAGTTATCTATTTTTATACATTTTATTTATGCATTTTATATAATAATTTATTCATTTTCTATGAATCTTTTATAAATTCTATATACTTGATTTATACATTATTTAAACATGCATTTGTGTATTTATTGATTCATTAATTCATTAATTTTTTAGTTGGATATTTATTTAGTTATCTATTTTATATATTATACAATTTATTAGTTCATTCATTCAGTTATCTATTTTTATACATTTAATTTATACATTTTATTAAATATTTTTTATTTAGCTATCTATGAATCTGTTTTATAACTTCTATACAACTGATACATGATTTAAACATTTATTCTGATGTTCATTCATTCATTCATTCAGTTATCTATTTTTCTACATTTAATACAATTTATTTATACATTTCATTTTTAATTTAATTTATTTTATATTTATTCATCCATTTTTAGTTATAGATTTGACATTTAATAGTTTATGTTTTTTATTTAGTAATTTATTCGTTTTTGTTTTCGTTATCTATGAACAAAGTGATTTATACTTTATTTAAACATTTATTTTTATATTCATTCATTCAAATTTTTATTTAGTTAGCTATCTATTTTTATACATTTAATACAGTTTATTTATACATTTTATTTATTAATTTTTATTTAGTTATCTATGAATCTGCTCTATAAATTTATAAAGTAATTTATACATTACTTAAACATTTATTTTTATATTCATTCATTGATTTTAAGTTATCGGTTTTTATTTAGTTACCTGTATCTATTTTTATACATTATACAATTTATTTATTTGTTCATTAAGTTATCTATTTTTATACATTTAATAAAATGTATTTATACATTTTATAAATTCATTCATTTTTATTTAGTTATCTATGAATCTGTTCTATAAAGTTTATACTGTTAGTTTATACATTATTTAAACATTTATTTTTATATTTATTCATTCAAGCATACAGTTTATTTATACATTTCATTTATTCATTCATTTTATTTAGTCATCTATGTATCTATTTTTATGAATTTTATACACTTTATTTATTAATTCATTCATTCAGTTTTCTATTTAATACAGTTTATTTATACATTTCATTTATTCATTAATTTTTATTTAGTTATTTATTAATCTATTTTTATTAATTTTATACACTTTATTTAGTTATCTATATATTTTTATACATTAATACAGTTTATTTATACATTTTATTTATTCATTCATTTTTATTTTGTCATCTATGAATCTATTCTATAAATTTTATACTGTTTAAACATTTTTAAACATTAATTTTCTATACTTTATTCAGTCTTTTATTTAGTTATCGATCTATTTTTATACATTTAATAATTTATTTATACATTATTTATTTTTTAATTTTTATTTAGTCGTCCATGAATCTGTTCTATAAATTTTAAACCTGTTAGTTTATACATTATTTAAACATTTATTTTTAGATTTATTCATTCAAGCATAGTTTATTTATACATTTCATTTATTTATTATTTTTTTAGTTATCTGTGAATCTGTTTTTATGAATTTTATACGCTTTATTCATTCATTTAGTTATCTATTTTTACACATTTAATACAGTTTATTTATACATTTCATTATTCATTCATTTTTATTTATTTATCTATAAATCTGTTTTTATGAACTTTACAATAATTGATTTACATTTATTTTTCTGTTCATTCAAGTATTTATTTTACATTTTATATGAACTTATTTATAAGTATAACTTACTATTTGATTCACTTATCTATGTATTTATATTTATTCATTCATTTAGTGTAGTTCTAGTGACTTGTAATACTTAAAAAGGTACAATAGGGGTATTAAACGTCATTAAACTCTATAAGTATTAAACTGTAATGCATAATTAATGCCAAACCATATCTAGAAATCAAAATATCATACAACCTAAGAGCTTTTTGACCTGGGCTGGTAAGTAATCACCCAGCAGCCAGGCAGAACATCCTAGCAACCACGTAGCAGGGCTATGTTATAATTACCATTTTTTGTTGAGGTTTCATTGTTAGGTTTTGCTTGCCTGCCAGTCTCATTGTTTTCTTCCTAATAAGGACGTTAAAACCTGTCTGTACACACACACACACACACTCACATACAGTCCCACGTTACCCTGATAACCACTGACCTTCTGTGCGTTCACTATATGTGATCTCAGTTTTGCTTTATATGTTGAATCCACGCAGATAATGTGACAGTTTCTGTGTTTAGACCCGGCTGAGTGACCTCTAAGATAAGTACTCTATAAAGAGCTCCTCACTTCCCTTCAGTCATAATAAAAGAAGTTTTGCTGCTATGGATATTTAGCGCTTCATAGGCTGCAGTACAGTTTTATCAGCTATTTGCAGTGGTTTTGCCATTACTGGCCGACCATGAAAATATGCCGACATTTTCAGCCATTAGAGGCTTTTGCTGAGACTAACTCTGACAATTCCTCTGATTTTCTGTGCAGGAGTTGACCTCTCACAAGAAACAAGGTCCAGGGTTTCTGAGCCGGATGGGGGAGACGGTAAAAGCCGTCGCTGCTGCGGTTAGAGGGGTCAGAAACCGGCCACAGGAGTTCACCGACATGCAGGAATACGTGGAGGCCTTCAGTCAGAAGATCAGCTCACTTGATAAAGTTACTCAAAGGATCGTCAGAGAGCAGAAAGGTTGGACTTGAGTGACACTCAAAAGATTAGTTCACTTCCAGAACAAAAATTTACAGATAATGCACTCATCCCTTTGTCATCCAAGATGTTCATGTCTTTCTTTCTTCAGTCGTAAAAAATGTGTTTTTTGAGGAAAACATTTCAGGATTTCTCTCTATATAATGGATATGTATGGTTTGAGCTTCCAAAAATGCAGTTTAAATGCAGCTTCAAAGGGCTCTAACCGATCCCAGGCGAGGAAGAAGGGTCTCATCTTGCGAACAATTGGTTATTTTCAGATCAAAAAAACAGTTTATATACTTCTTAACCTCAAATGCTCGTCTTGTCTCGATGCACATGCATAGTCTGTGTGATCCGGTTCAATACAGTTAGGGTATGTCGAAAAACTCCCATCTTGTTTTTGTCTTCAACATCAAAAAATCTCCCTTTTTTGTAAAGTTAAAGTTGGGGAAGAAAACGAGATGGGAGTTTTTCGACATATCACACAGACTACGCATGTGCATCGCAGAGACAAAACGTCTCGGTAACGTATTGTAACCCTAGTTCCCTGAAGGAGGGAACGGAGACGTCTCGTCGAGACCGACGAATTGGGGATATCGCCTGGAACCCAATTCGTCGGTCTCGACGAGACGTCGAAGGAACCGACTGATAGGGAACGTCTCGGTTACGTATTGTAACCCTCGTTCCCTGAAGGAGGGAACGGCGACGTCTCGTCGAGACCAACGAATTGGGGATATCGCCTGGAACCCAATTCGTCGGTCTCGACGAGACGCCGAAGGAACCGACTGATAGGGAAAGTCTCGGTTACGTATTGTAACCCTCGTTCCCTGAAGGAGGGAACGGAGACGTCTCGTCGAGGTCGACGAATTGGGGATATCGCCTGGAACCCAATTCGTCGGTCTCGACGAGACGTCGAAGGAACCGACTGATAGGGAACGTCTCGGTTACGTATTGTAACCCTCGTTCCCTGAAGGAGGGAACGGAGACGTCTCGTCGAGACCGACGAATTGGGGATATCGCCTGGAACCCAATTTGTCGGTCTCGACGAGACGCCGAAGGAACCGACTGATAGGGAACGTCTCGGTTACGTATTGTAACCCTCGTTCCCTGAAGGAGGGAACGGAGACGTCTCGTCGAGACCGACGAATTGGGGATATCGCCTGGAACCCAATTCGTCGGTCTCGACGAGACGCCGAAGGAACCGACTGATAGGGAACGTCTCGGTTACGTATTGTAACCCTCGTTCCCTGAAGGAGGGAACGGTGACGTCTCGTCGAGACCGACGAATTGGGGATATCGCCTGGAACCCAATTCGTCGGTCTCGACGAGACGTCGAAGGAACCGACTGATAGGGAACGTCTCGGTTACGTATTGTAACCCTCGTTCCCTGAAGGAGGGAACGGAGATGTCTCGTCGAGACCGACGAATTGGGGATATCGCCTGGAACCCAATTCGTCGGTCTCGACGAGACGTCGAAGGAACCGACTGATAGGGAACGTCTCGGTTACGTATTGTAACCCTCGTTCCCTGAAGGAGGGAACGGAGACGTCTCGTCGAGACCGACGAATTGGGGATATCGCCTGGAACCCAATTCGTCGGTCTCGACGAGACGCCGAAGGAACCGACTGATAGGGAACGTCTCGGTTACGTATTGTAACCCTCGTTCCCTGAAGGAGGGAACGTAGACGTCTCGTCGAGACCGACGAATTGGGGATATCGCCTGGAACCCAATTCGTCGGTCTCGACGAGACGTCGAAGGAACCGACTGATAGGGAACGTCTCGGTTACGTATTGTAACCCTCGTTCCCTGAAGAAGGGTACGTAGACGTCTCGTCGAGACCGACAAATTGGGGATATCGCCTGGAACCCGAGACGTCAAAGGAACCGACTGATAGGGAACGTCTCGGTTACGTATTGTAACCCTCGTTCCCTGAAGGAGGGAACGGTGACGTCTCGTCGAGACCGACAAATTGGGGATATCGCCTGGAACCCAATTTGTCGGTCTTGACGAGACGTCGAAGGAACCGACTGATAGGGAACGTCTCGGTTACGTATTGTAACCCTCATTCCCTGAAGGAGGGAACGTAGACGTCTCGTCGAGACCGACAAATTGGGGATATCGCCTGGAACCCGAGACGTCAAAGGAACCGACTGATAGGGAACGTCTCGGTTACGTATTGTAACCCTCGTTCCCTGAAGGAGGGAACGTAGACGTCTCGTCGAGACCGACGAATTGGGGATATCGCCTGGAACCCAATTCGTCGGTCTTGACGAGACGTCGAAGGAACCGACTGATAGGGAACGTCTCGGTTACGTATTGTAACCCTCGTTCCCTGAAGGAGGGAACGTAGACGTCTCGTCGAGACCGACGAATTGGGGATATCGCCTGGAACACGAGACGTCAAAGGAACCGACTGATAGGGAACGTCTCGGTTACGTATTGTAACCCTCATTCCCTGAAGGAGGGAACGGAGACGTCTCATTGAGACCGACGAATTGGGTTCCAGGCGATATCCCCAATTCGTCGGTCTCGACGAGACGTCGAAGGAACCGACTGATAGGGAACAAGATGACCATTTGAGGTTAAAAAGTATATAAATTGTTGATTTGTTTCGAAAATAACCAATCGTTTCGTTAGATAAGACCCTTCTTCCTCGGCTGGGATCATTTGAAGCTGCATTTAAACTGCATTTTCGGAAGCTCAAACTTGGGGGCACCGTACATATCCATTATATGAAGAGGAATCCTGAATTATTTTCCTCAGAAAACATTATTTCTTTACCACTGAGGAAAGAAAGACATGGACATCTTGGATGACAAGGGGGTGAGTACATTATCTGTACATTTTTGTTCTGGAAGTGAACTAATCCTTCAAAGGAAACATATTTGTATGGGCTATAGCTGCTGTATTGATGGAAATGCTGCATAAACCAGCTGTTGTTGTTGTTGTTGTTGTTGTTATAGAATACCTGGAGGAGCTGAAGGAGTGTGGGCCGACATACGCGCTGTGGTCACAATCTGAGGAGGAGCTGGCCGAGCCTCTAAAGAATGTGGCAGGATGTGTGGACAGATGCTGCAAGGAGACTGAGGAGCAGGTCAAACATGTCAATGATAACCTGATTCCTGTCCTTCATGAATACGTCCTCTGTGCAGACACACTCAAGGTACACAAGCTGAAAAGATACTCCTGTTTTGTCTTTTTTAAAGGGATAGATCACACTAAAATTCACTAAAAATTCAGTCATCATTTATTCAGCTTTATATCACTGAACCAAGTTTAACTTCTCTTTGTTTGCAGAACACCTTTTTTTCCAAATAAATTAATACTGTTATTCAGCAAGGATGCATTAAATTGATCAACAGTGATGGTAGAGACATATATAATGTTACAAAATATTTTTATTTAAATTAAATGTGGTTATTTTGAACTCTCTGTAAATCAAAGAATCATTAAAAAAATGTATTACAGTTTCAACAACTGTAATTAAATGTTGATAATGACCAGATGTTTCTTAAGCAGCAAATCAGCGTATTAGAATGATTTCTGAAGGATCATGTGACACTGAATACTGAAGTAATGATGCTGAAAATTCAGCTTTTTTTTTTAATATGCTTTAAAATAGTTGTAGCATCATTACTCCAGTCTTCAGTGTCACATGATCCTTCAGAAATAATTATAATATGCTGATTTATCATCCATGTTAGAAACAATCGTGCTGCTTAATATTTTTTTGAACCTGTGATACTTTTTTTATGATTCTTTGATCAATAAAACATTAAAAAAGAACAGCTTTATTTAAAATAAAAATATTTTGTAGTGTTTGGGGTCAGTAAATGCTGTACTTTAACTTTTTATTCATCAAAGAATCCTGAAAAATGATCACAGGTATATATAAATCAGGTAATAAATCAGCATATTAGAATGATTTCTGAAAAATCATATGACATTGAAGCATGTAGTAATGGCTGATGAAAATTCAGCTTTGCGTCACGAAAGTAAATACAATTTTAAAGTATATTAAAATAGAAAAACACTATTTTGAATTGCAATAATATTTCACAATATTAGTTTTTTGTGTATTTTTAATCAAATAAATGCAGAGTATCTTTTAAAACATTAAAATCTTACTGATCCCAAACTTTTGAATGGCAATGTATTTTCAAACACAAAAATGTGTGTTTTACTATATTTTTGATCAAATAAATTCAGACTTGGTGAGTATAAGTAAATCAAAAAAAAAAAAAACTTTTGAACAACGTTCTTCAAAATATCACTATTTTTTGTGTTCTGTAAAAATAAAAATATAAAGTCATTTGGTTCAGAAAGGCAAGAGGGTGAGTAAATCGCATCAGAGTTTTTATTTTTAAGTGAACTATTCCTTTAAGTATACAATGTTATTCATTTTGTTTCGGTTAAATCAAATGTTCAGTTCTATTTAGTTCGGGGCAAATGACCTGCTAGTATTCAAATCATATTTGAATTGATGTGATGTTTGCTGCATTTCATCCCATCTGACATAAACCTTGACGCAAAGCTAAGATCAATACAGCCGGCATTATGTTTTTCCGAGGCTTATTACATATTTCATCGCAGCCTAAGATTTCATTAAAATATATTGATTACAATTTTCATACTTCATGAGTATCGATCATGGGTTTTCAGGCGGTACTAAGGAGGCGAGACAACATCCAGGCGGATTTCGAAACGAAGACTGAAGCTCTTGCCACGAAGAAGGCCGACAGGGATTCGGTAGGTCTATTATTGACTCTTTCAATTCTCAACATAATCCATCCCGTGCTCTTTAGAAAATTCATGGAGATTATTTTTAATAAAAACAGAGCTCTTGCTGTCATCCCAGCTTTCATTAGACAGCTCGGTTTAAGCTGTAAAAGGAATTTGGAGAGATTATACGATCGCTGTAGATGTCCCTTGAAGCCAGACTTGAAGTGGGACGCTTTCAAATATTACTCATACTGCCCAAGCTAATATTGCCATATTTAAGTCTCTTTGGCTTTTTGAGTTTATTTTTGTCAATTCCATCAAATACCAGGCGCTGGACAGTTGAATGCTTTAAAAGGGTATTAATGGACAAAGTACCGATGGTGTCCAGAGAAGCTTAGCAGCATCTCGGCTCTCTTGTCAATTTAATTACGTGCTTTGATTGAGCGCGGTCCCTGCTGACTTATGCTGCTTACTACAAAATGCCATTTCCAAAATGAGAAGGTATCCCCAATGGCCTTTTTTTAAAAACAAAGAACTATTCCAGATTCCAGATTCACCCTGAAGCAAAAACGATAAGCCATATAATGTATTTGAATATGGTACTTATGCAAAAATGCTTGTGTCCACATTCATGCATTGAATCAGTGTAAAATTTGCATAAAATAACTACTAAACAATGAATTAGTAGTGAGCAATGCTAGGGAACTTATTTTAAAATTGTACTTTGCTCAAGCTTAAAGCTACTCAATTTAAATTTGTTAAACACCATTCAGGCTATGTAATAAAAAAAACTTTTTTTGATACATTGACCCCTAAATCAGGCTGCAAAGGCCTCCTTCCTAAGATATAAAGTATATCTATGTATTTAAATGTAAATAGACCTATTTTATTCTGTGAAAACTAAAAAAAAATGGGTCAAAATTGTGTATTGTGTATATAAAATATGTGGAAAATATTTAGTTAATATATTCATTAAATATTTTACTTAAAGTAAGTGATTGAATGTATATAAATTATTAGATAAATTAATCAAATAATACTTATAAATAAAAAATACATGTAAGAAGAATTATAATAATAAATGAGCAAATAAATGTGTAAACAAACTGCATAAATGAATTCTAAAAATAGAATTCTAAAACTAGATTGATAGATAACCAAATAAAAATGAATGAATATGAAATATTTCAATAAATTGTATTAAACTGGAGAGATAACTGAATAAATAAATATTTACTAAATATTTAATTATAGTTTGATTTTAAATTTTCCGAATTTCTTTGCTGCTCATCATTGGGGTGATTTTTAAATCCTCTGAAGAGAAAATGTTTTAACTTGACTTAAACATGTATATTTTACTTTAACATAATTATTATTCAGATTGGGACTACAGAGCATGGATCGCAATCATTGATTTAGATTTGAACTTTGAAGCAGGTTCGCAGTTTTTTAGCTTTAAATCAGAACTTCGGAACATGGCTCGCATTAAACATTTTGCTACAACAGACCTAAAGCACCAATAAAAATATAAATAAATGCCTTGTGAATTGTTTTTGAACTGGTTGATTTACACAAAAGAAGCAGTTCACTAAAAAGTCATTCTAAATAAGGGTGATTGATTAATTCTTCTGTTTGCTCAAATGTAAAACTACTTGTGCAATGTAACATGGCAGTTGATGGCATTTCTAAATTTCCAAAGTGTGATGTTATTCAGCAGCAAACGTGTTTTGTGACTTCAAGTCCAGACGTGTTCATGTTCATGTGTCAATTGCTCATGTGTCCATTGAAGGATTCTAAGGTGCTGAGTTTAGCATGGGACAGCTTGGTGGGACGGTCCCCTGAGGAGGTCAAACAGCAGAAACAGCAGAAACTTAAGGGCGAGATTAAGGAGGTAACACTTCCCCTTAGCGCTTGGGCTTGGCCGTACTAGCTTCTTCTGGCTTTATCTACTCAAGGGTTCGTTTGACATGGTAGATGGTTTTTCTGAGGCGACCACACCTTAATATGAGGGCGTGTTGTCGCCTTGTCTTTGTTTCACACATTTTTGCTTCATTTAGGTCAGCATGTGGCTTTATGTTTGAATGCTGTGGAGTGTGATGTCAACATCTAACATGCTGTGGCTATTTGGAGTGGATAACCGCCTAATATTTCACTCTGCTGCTGAGCTTGATAGTATAGTAGGCTTTTTCTTATAGAATCGAGGTGTGGTGCATGTGACCTTTTTCATACTCGTCCCTCTACTTCTGTGCTACAGACATGAATGAAACCTCAAATCATGTAGGTTGTTGAGGAGAGGTGTGTTATTACGTTCTTGGAGGCCAGTTGGAACAGTAACATCAGGCCCATCATTCTTAACTTATGAGTTTTGTGTCGAGGAATCATTATAGTTTCTATTTTATATCATTGTAATTTTAGTATATTTTAGGACTGCCAAAGTTTATTTATTTATTTATTAATTCATTCATTATTATTTTAAACATTTTCAGTTTGTATTTTACATTTTAGTGTTTTAGAGCCGCCAAAGGTAATGAGTTAATTTGAATAATTTTTGTGTTTTATTTATTTATTTTTTGTCTTGTTTTTAATTTAGTTTACAGTGTCATTGTTGCTTTTTTCTACATTTTTTCCTTTATGTAAATTTTAGTCTTTTGTAGTAGTAGTAACTTTTTGCCCTCCAGCTTACCTCATTGTTACAGTATTTTTTATTTTAAATTTGTCTTATTTTTGTATTTTAGGGCTGCCAAACTTTCTTTCTTTCTTTCTTAAATTCTTTTTATTTTGTTACTTTTTAAATTGAACCCGTCATTGTTTCTTTAAACATTTTTAGTTTTTATTTTACATTTATTTTACAAACTTTAATATTTTTTACATTTTATTTTATTTTTTTATTTAGTTTATAGTTATTGTTACTTTTATTTTTTTCCTTTATTGAAATTTTAGTGATTTATAGTACTACCAAAATTAATGTTAATTATTATTACCTTATTGTTACAGCTATTTTTATTTACAAATGTTCTTATTTTAGTATTTTAGCATTGCCAAAGTTACTTCAAACTTTAAACATTTAAAAATGTTTACTTTAACTTCAGTGGCCCTAAAATACTAAAATGTAATGATAATAATAATTATATATATATATATATATATATATATATATATATATATATATATATATATTTATATTTATTTTTTTATTTTTTCAGTTTGTTTCTAATTTAGTTTATAGTGTCATTGTACTTTTTTCTCAATTTTTCCTATTATTGAAATTTTTGTATTTTGTAGTGTTGCCAAGGTTAATGTGTTAACTTTATTTATTTATTTTTACTCCAGTTTACCTCTCATTGTTGCAGCATTTTTTATTTACAATTTTATTTTTATTTAATTTTAACCCATTATCTTTACTTTAAACATTTTCAGATTTTATTTGACATTTTATTTTACAAACTTCATGACTTCATAACTTAATTTTTTATTTTATTTTGTATTCAGTTTTTTTTTAGCTTATATTTAGTTTATAGTGTTCCTTTTTCTACATTTTTCCTTTATTTTTAATTTTACAAACTTGAATTATTGTTTATTTCATTTTGAGTTTACTCTAAAAAAAATTCTTTATTTATATTTTAGTAATTTGTAGTACTGCCAAGATTAATGTGTTAACTTTTTTCAGTTTGTCTTATAGTTAAAGCAATTTTTATTTCAATTTATTTTTTTTCTTATTTCTTATTGTAGTATTTTAGAGTTGACTTTTTGTTTTTTCTCAGTTGTATTAGTTTTTACTCTTTGTTTGAGTTACTAAAAATACTTAGTAAGTTTTTGTTTTGGGTTTTCGCTTGGATAGTTTGTTATAATATCATAGAGACTTAAAATTGGGCTTTTGAACTTATTTTTGCTCTTTTGACAAAAAAAAAAGTATCCACATACCAGGCAACCACCCAGAACTGAACAGGCGAGTATTGCATAGACAAGCAATGTAAAAAATGCTTCTTTAAAAATATTTGCTTTGCTAGCAGACTGCATGAGTTTAACAGTTAGCACAAAGACTCCAGACAAATTGAACTGAGATTCCCATACGCAAGTAATGTCTGCATCACTTCTTTGTCCTGCTGCCCTCTCTTTTCCACATCATTTCCTATCGTCTCTATACTTTTCACTCTAAATGAATAAGCAAACTACTGTAGGATGCCTGCATGTGCTTTCTCTCCAGTAGAGGGCGGTAAAGGTCACTATAAACAAGTGAAAATCATCATCCCATTTATGGGAATCTCCCTCTAAATGAATGACCACTTCAGTAGTGTCGACAAACTTGAATTTGTAAGTCAACCTCAACCAAGTTTGCTCGAGATGATTCATTCATTTCTGTAAGAGTGGATTTTACAGTCAGTTTGTTTGGCTTTGTGTATAAATCAGTGTATTTCAGCAACATCAGATCAGCGGAACTAATGATCTGGCCTGCTTGTCAGAAGCTTGTCAGAAGTCCCTAGAGCACTGCGTCCATTCACCAAACACAACTGCTGTTCCACAAGACAGCCTTGCATCTGATTCACACAAGCACACGCTACAATGGAAATAAGATTGAGCTCTGACAGACAGTTACCTCTGACCTTCATTAGCTTACCTGTCAAACATCTCGCTCTCTCATTCTTAAATGTTCGTCTCAGTCTTGGCCCACTGATCTGGCATGCCACCGTTCCCACAGGCCTGTCATTCCTGACATCAATGGGCATGTTTACTGTTCATCTCTCACTATGTTTAGACACTGATAGTGTTGAGTGTCATCCGGCTGTGCTTTCACCCCTAGAGAGCTCTTGCACTAAATAGAGTATGATAGAGTTGTTAACAGCCACCTTGCAAAGCAATCAGAAGCTGCGCAGTGACAGGAAAACACAATATGGCTGAAAGTTTGCCAACACCCCTGGAATAATTAGAGGGGTTTACTATTTCAGCCATAAAGTCTACTTTAAAGGAGTAGCTTCAGAACAAAAATTTACAAATAATATACTCACCCCTTTGTCATCCGAGATCATATCTTTCTTTCTTCAGTCGTAAAGAAATTATGTTTTTTGAGGAAAACATTTCAGGATTTCTCTTCATATAATGGACTTCTATGGTGCCCCCGAGTTTGAACTTCCAAAATGGAGCTTCAAAGGGCTCTAAATGATCGCAGCTGATGAAAGAAGGGTCTTATCTAGCAAAACGATTGGTTATTTTTAACCTCAAATGCTCATCTTGTCTAGCTCTGTGTATACTCTGTGTATTCTGGTTCATGACAGTTAGGGTATATCGAAAAACTCCCATCTTATTTTCTCCTCCAACTGCAAAATCGCCCTACATCGCTGTTTTACCTTTTTTTTTTGTAAAGGGTGATTGATCTTTGTACGTTCACTTTGTAAACACTGGGTCGGTACTTCTGCACCGACATAGGACAATTTTGAGGTTGGAGGAGAACATGAGATGGAAGTTTTTTGACATACCCTAACTGTCATGAACTGTAACACACAGAGTTCACGCAGAGCTAGGCAAGACAAGCGTTTGAGGTTAAAAAGTATATAAATTGTAAATGTTTTTATAAAATAACCGATCGTTTCGCTAGATAAGACCCTTATTCCTCAACTGGGATCATTTGAGCCATTTGAAGCTGAAGTTAAACTGTATTTTGGAAGTTCAAACTCGGGGGCACCATGCACTCTTAAAAATAAAGGTGCTTCACGATGCCATAGAAGAACCTTTTTGTCTAAAATAAATGGTTCCATAAAAAACCTTTAACATCTGAAAAACCTTACTGTTTCACAAAACAGTGGCGAAAGAAGCTTTTTCAAATTAAAAAAGGTAAGAAAGAGATGGTTCTTTTTGGAACCTTTGACTGAATGGTTCTTCTGGAACCAAAAATGGTTCTTCGTTTGAAGATGGCATCGTTTGAAGAACCCTTCAAAGCGCCTTTATTTCTAAGAGTGTAGAAGTCCATTATATGGAGACAAAGCCTGAAATGTTTTCCTCAAAAAACATAATTTCTTTACGACTGAAGAAAGAAAGACACGAACATCTTGGATGACAAGGGGGTGAGTATGTTATCTGTACATTTTTGTTTTAAAGGGGACTACTCCTTTAAAAAGACTTTCTTGGAAAAATAATACTTAAAAATAAAAAAATGTAGTGACCTCACTGACAGTTATGATAGTTTGGTTTGAAAGCAGATTCAAAGCTGTCAAATTTGCTTGGCATCATTGTTTAAACAACTCCGTTAGACTTTTGAGACAACTCGCAGGGAGCCAAGAAACAAATTAACTTAATTACAGTGACTGATCTAGTAGATATCAGCATATCGAATTTATTCCTGCATGCTCAGCAGGATTTTACAGGAGATATACTCCTCAGTAATGAAAGTTTTTACAACACTCTAAAAATGACTGTACATCAGCAGTCTGACGGCAGAAGAGCTACTCTAATAATATTGGCGTTGCCATCTTGGTTTTAACTTGTCCGTTCAGAGCTACATGACTTGTCATCTCTAGAGTCACGGGTCAGGATTAGGGATGCGCAAAACTACATATTTTCAAAATTGGTTAGACAGCAAGTCATCTGAAGGATTTGTCGACTAGTCTGTCTTAAGGAAATCCTATACAGTTAGGCGGGTTTAGGGTTGTGACCACTAGACCGGATTAGATTCTTAGCAATGTATGTAAATGCAGCCCTTTCAGTAGAATAAATAAGATTTTCAACAAATAAATGAATAGACTACTCAATGACAAGCTTTTAATGCATTTCTTATTATTACAAATGTTGAAAACATACTGCTGCTCCATATTTTGTGGAAACAATTATATTTTTTTCCTGGCTCATAGAAAGTATAAAAGAACAGCATAAGGCAGCTCGAAGTAAGGTTCGCTCTCATCGTCCAACTGCGGTTGCATCTCTCTATTAGTTTTACTGGACCTTTGTGCTCATTTTGATTCTACTGACCACAATAATCTTTTGGATAGGCACGAAAGTTATGCTGGCATTAGGTGAATTGAATTGGCATGGTTCAAATCATACTTTTCTGATCATTTTCACCTTGTAGCAGTAAATTAAGAGGTGTTTCATTGATCACAAGTTCAGTATGTAGTAACGCAAAGCTCAGTACTAGGACCATTGCTTTTCACCCTGTACAAGCTACCATTTGGAGATATCATTAAAGAGATAGTTCACCCAAAAATGAAAATCAGTTACTCACCCTCATGTTGTTCCATACCTGTAAGACCTTTGTTCATCTTCGGAACACAAATTAAGATATTTCTGATGAAATCAGAGAGTTTTCTGACCCTCCATTGACAGCAATGTTATTCAAATGCTCCCAGCCCCAAAAACGTAGTAAGAACATTGTAAAAATAGTGACATCAGTGATGTAATTTTACAAAGCTATGAAATTACTTTTTGTGCACAAAGAAAACAAAAATAACTTAATTAACTTTAAGAATTCTTCTCTTTTGCTTCACCACAAGTCGTTATTTCTGTTTTCTGTGTTTTCACTTAACCACACGGATCCAATATACTGTACACACGTATTTTCATTCTCAACTGTTTATGTTCATTTAAGACATAACTGACAAGCGTTTACATGAATAATCACCAAGTGCCTCATTTAGAAATATTTTTGCGTGTATTTGAGCATTTAAGCGCGTATGGAGCTAAAACTTAACTTTACAAGTCCATGTTCTGCTCCGTCTCTGAGCGCATAGACAGAACAGCGAAAGTTTTCCTACATGCTATTAAAAACACAACATCAAAGAAACATTAATAAATCAAGCACGTCCCGTTTTATGGAAAGGGGCGGAGTGGGCCGCAATAATCATTTCATTTCGATTACTGCATTTTCATGATCGTTTGAAGCAGAAATCGAAATCGAAACCGAATTTCGATTAATTGCACAGCTCTAGTCAGCTCTAAATTTCTGTGAGGCCTGATGCAAAAATCATACTTTTCTGACCATTATCACTCTGTAGCAGAAAATGAAGAGGTGTCATATTAATCACAATTTTAGTATGTTGTACCGCTAGGCTCAGTACTAGGACCGTTGCATATTTCCTTATTTCTTTGAGGCCTTCCATTTCTTTGAAATCCTTACTACTAAATTGAGAAAATCTAACTCCTGACCGTGTTTTTCCATCCTAAACTACTTCTAAATAACAATACTTATCTATACACTTGGCTACTTGTGAGTGGCCTACAATACAGAAAGAAACTCTTTCGTTCCCTGGTGGTCGACCAGCAGAGGCTAACTAGACCATTCTGACCAACCAATCCTTGTGTGTTCAGATGAGAGATGACCTGGATAAGTCAGAGGACCGGCTGGAGTGGGCGAATAACGCTCTAAAGAGCGACTGGACCCGCTGGCAGAAGGTCATGAGAAATGACCTACGATCAGCCTTCGTCGACACAGCAGAGAGGAACGTCAGCTACTATGAAAAGGTAAGATATCTGCTTAGTGTTTCTTTGCATATTTGTTGATTTTAAAATCTTTTTGGCACTATTTTATAAAAGCAGTTAGTCACTTGAGGTCTTCAGCTTTAAAATACTGATGTAATTGAGAAGATTTCAAACATGAGAGATAAACATTCACAGCTATGAGGTGGTAAAAGCGGTTCCCGTTGAAGACTTGCACGAACCAGCAACAGATTTTACAAGGATGTGTGTGACCATCTGCCTGCATTCATTTGCACAGCCGCCCTGGATATGTGCCAGCAGAGGGTGGTAGTATCTCATTTTTTATCCCCGCTGACAAGTAATTGCACTCCAAGTCTATAAATGTTGACATTGCTCACTAGATTGGATGCGTTTAAGCCGGTACACAGCTTAATTTATCTTTTTTAAAGCACTCTTCCTTTGCTTTTCAGTCTTAAACAGTAAATTATAACCTAGGGCTGGTCGGTATGACGGTATATATCGTTACCGCGGAATGAAATGTGTACCGTAAAAGAATTTTTTATTCCGTGTATACCGTGAAATGTAAATAAGTGGGCGTGGCCAACTCACATGCGGAATGAGTGAGGCTGAGACTGGTCAAACCGTTGAATGCAAGACGGAAGGATACGCTGGGAGGTTGTAAAAACATGGAAAAAGGACAAACGAACAGACAAGGAGGGCTCAAAAGAAAATGTTCACTATATTTATAAGGTTAAAAATAAAATACAAAATAATCAAATAAGACCAAGTCCTTTTCTTTTCTTAAATATTCAAGCTTATTTATTATATAAAGCCCTTTTGTACATTTTCTGGAATAACTACCTATATAAAAAGCTATATCGTGAAAGATATCGTTACCGTGAAATAAAATTTTGGTCATACCGCCCAGCCCTATTATAACCTCAAAGTTAAAAGTATTTTACAATAGCAATACAAAATGAGAAGCAAAGGGAAAAAAAGTGTTCAACTTTGAAAGTTTTAGAGATGCTGTGCCCTCAGACGCCCTAGAGAGCAACCTGTTGTTGGACAAAAACAGATGAACGAGTTTATAGAGATCACAAATATGACAAACTTTCTGTTTGGTCTCCAGAGAGGTTGAGGAGACAACCAAAGGGAAATTTCAGATGCAAACAGAGTCAAAAATAAGCTGTGCTGTACAAGAACTGTCATGCACACCAGTGTTTGGGAAGCTACTTTGAAACTGCAGCTTGCCAAACAACTCATTTTAAAGTAGTTTTGACTACAGAAAGAAATTGTTACCAGGACAAAAACTAACAGTGAGGCAGTTTGTAAAAGAGGAAAAACTAGTACCGTTCATTAAAATGTGAACGAAAGCTAGGTGTCTGATTTAGTGAATTATTCTTCCAGGCCTAACTTTTGTCTTTTTTGTTTTCTGTGTGACATTTAGGTCTGAAATAATATATTTTTAACTCTCTTTTTTTTAAGTTAAAGTGACGCCACATATGAAATAGTCTTGTTTACGCTGTAAAAAGTAGAAAAAAGTTTCAAGAAAACACTGTTTAAGTTTTTCTGCTTAAAAATGTCTGAAGTAACTTGCATGTACAAAGTTACACGGCAAGTCCTTATAGTTGTTTGTAAAATTCACTAGCTATTTCTGAGTGAAAATGGTTTCTACATCAATTTGTTTTTAGTGTACTTGATCCAAATGGCCTCAAATAAAACTTCTAAATGTATATATTTATGGTTAATCAAGTAACTAGTTGTTGTAGTGGATCCATTTGAGATATCAGAATAACAATAAAAAAAAATACACTGTTAAATTCAGCAGCAGCACCACATTTATAACCCATTTTATTGTCCACAAGTACTGCAGTATGGTGTGTTTTTGTGTTTTTCACAAATAAAACTTAAACTTTAATGATAGTATTTTGAGTATGGTGCCGTTTCTGATAAAATATGTGCCATTGTGTGCTCAAATCTGTGAAATAAAGCTGAAAGAAAGCTATTTAGGTACCAATAAAACAGACTAAACTAAAATAACAGAATTAGAAATAAATACTGCATGTTCATAGGGTTCTGCAGACAGCACACGTGTGTTTTTATGTAACCTCCAGGCAAAGAGGCATTTTTATTTAATGTGGAAGGAAGAGTCTGACAGCATCAAACACTGACCTAAAAGAGAATAAGGTGGGAGAAAAGGTAGAGAAAAATGAGAGGGTGGACGAATGAGAAACTGTGTTTGTGTAAGAGAACTTCACCAGCATTGATCTATAGGGACATCTGTTAAATCCAGACTAGAAAATATGGTCATTTTGTGGTCAAATTGTTGTTTTCTTTTACAAAAAGTATTCTCGTATCTTCAAAAAACATAACAGTTGAACCAGATGTCAGATTTTAATGTATCAAATCATTAAAAATGTTTTTAAATAATAAAAGCCCATTGTTATGCTGCTAATATGTGACCCTGGACCACAAAACCAGTCATAAGGTTAAATTTGACAAAACTGAGATTTATACATCATATGAAAGCTCAATAAATAAGTTTGTTAGGATAGGACAATATTTGACTGAGATACATCTATTTGAA
Organism: Garra rufa; assembly: GCF_049309525.1. NCBI lineage: Eukaryota > Metazoa > Chordata > Actinopteri > Cypriniformes > Cyprinidae > Garra > Garra rufa. The sequence goes on along the minus strand of NC_133384.1, from coordinate 28,961,588 downwards.
ATCAGAAATCTGAGGATGCAAAAAAATCAAAAAGACTGAGAAAATCACCTTTAAAGTTGTCCAAATTAGGTTCTTAACAATGCATATTACAAATCAAAAATTACATTTTGATATGTTTACAGTAGGAATTTTACAAAAAATCTTCATGGAACATGAACTTTACTTAATTTCTTAATGATTTTTGGCATAAAAGAAAAATCTAAAATTTTGACCCATGCAATGTATTTTTGGCTATTGCTACAAATATACCCCAGCGACTTGGTCCAGGGTCACATATGATGTGTTGTGATCAGGTTTTGTGTGTGTGAAGTGTATTTGTCCCAGACTTGTAATTTGGAGGTTATTGGTTGGCGTTTGTTCAGTTGGTTGCTCTGTGACTTATTGAAGACTAGTATATATATAATGTTGTTACTTTGTAATATTCATATAATTAACATTTTTATAATTGCAACACGGTGTGCTACTGTATAATATTAATTACTATTCAATTTCATATCTTGATTTTTATTTATTCATAAATAAAGAAAATTTGCATTTGACCTCACTTCCCTGGACACATGATTAAACCGTAACAATGCTGTAACTCTAATATAAGGAACAATGCATCCCGGCATACTGGTGTGGGTGGATGTTCAACATTTGCATGCCGCTTAATACAAAAAAACACAGCAGCCATGTACTGCAACATGGCAACTTCAGAGAATTGCCATGGAGATGCCATAGCAACAAGGCTGTAGCTGAAACGATAGCAAAGATGAGGAAGCTGTCATTAAACGTTAGATATAAAAGGCTTTGCAGGGGTTTCAAACACACCGCAGAAACATCCCTCTTGTTAAAGCAACAGCTGATGCAACTGATGTTAAAAATTTCACATCTCAAGCCCTTCGACCGTGTCTCTCTCCCTTCCTGGAGCTGAAACAGAAGTGTTGTTCGCCGTCTGATGTGTGCACTTACGTCTCAGGTGTGTCTGTGTTGATGTGTGTTATTATTCATGCATCGCTGGCTGATTAGCGCGGTTGGACTAGCATCAGAGCTTGTGTCAGACTAATGACCCTCCTGGTAACACAAAAGCCATTATAGAGACTGGATCTATCAGAAAGTGTTTGTCAGACTCTAGAGTCTAGACTACTGAAATAGGTGTTGACATGTACAGTTCTTGTCAACAAACTCTCTCAGCCAATCCGTGATCTGGAAATTTTGTATTGTGGCTTTCTGCCTTTATTAGTTTTATCGTGTCCTCGTTTGCACTGCATTGCAATTACAGTTTTTGTTGTAGATTCTGAGGTTTATAGAATGTTGTGTTCAACTTTTTTTTTGTTCCCTGTTCTTTATTCCTTGCACTTCCACATTTGCAGTTTTCTCAGCTGAAGTAATTTTCTCACGACAAATGGGAATATTGCAGACGTGTCTGTCTTTGCTGAGGTCAGAAAAACACATTTTCCATCTTTGAATAGGACGGCTTCATTTTCATTGTTTTTTTTTTTTTTTTGTCCTCATTTGACCAAGTTGCACTAGAAGGGTCACTCAGTGTATTTTAAGGATAGTTTAGCTAGATAGTTTAGTGTATTTTAGGGATATTTCACCCCAAAATCATCATTGACGCACTTATCTCTTTCCAAATAATATATCATATACATCTTCTTAATTGTACTAATTGTAATATATATTTATGTTATTTTATTATTTTATAATATGTTGTGGATATTAATATTTTAATTATTAAAGTTTTAGTTTTTCATTATTATATGTTTTATATTATAATTATATTTTATTATAATTAATAAATATTGTACAATTTATATATTCATAATTATAATATATAACATTTATATAACATAATTATACTATTTACATTTAATATATATTATTTATTTTATTATTTTATAATATGTGGATATTAATATTTCAATTATTAAAAAAGTTTTTTAATATTAATATTTTAATTATATTTTATTATAGGTAATATATATTGTATAATTTATATAATCATAATTATACTATTTACATTTAATATTTAAATTAAATCTTAATTATACTAACTATAATATATGTATTTAAATTATTTGTATAACATTGGGATGTTAATATTTAATAGTTCTTTTAGATTATAAGTATTATATTTTGTTATAATTATTATGTATTGTATTTACAGTTAATATTATTTAAATTAAATCTTAATTATACTAACTATAATATTTATTATAAAAATATTTGTTATAATATTTGGACATTCATATTTTAATTGTTGAAAAATATATTTTTATTTTTTATATATTTTAGATTATAGTTAATATATATTGTATAACCTATACCCATATTTATACTATTTAATACTTAAATTAAACCTTAATTATACCACTAACTATAATATATGTATTATTTAAATTATTTTTATATTTGGATATTAATAATTTGTTTTTTGAAAGTATGTTTTATTATTATATATTTTAGATTGTAATTATTATTTTATAATGTAATTATTATAAAATAAATATTCTAAAATATTTATTATAATTAATATATATTGTATCATATTTATTTCTAATATTATTTTTAAATAAATGTATAATTATTTATAATATTTGTAAATTGATATTTATTATATATTTACTGATATTTTAATTTATAATACTTGTATAGTAATATATTTTAATTATAAAAATATTATTTACGCATCCTCTGTTTTGTTTGTTTGTTTGTTTGTTTGTTTGTTTGTTTGTTTGTTGAACATTGGTGTCTCTTTTTTATTCTAATTTAATTATAGTGTGTGTATATAATACACATTTTCTTACTTGTACTATTTGTATTATATATTTATTTATTTTCTTATTTTACAATATGTGGATATAAATATTTTAATTATTAAAAAAAGTTTTTCATTATATATTTTAGATTATAATTATTACATTTTATTAGAATTAATATATGTTGCATAATTTGTATATTCATAATTATACTATCTACATTTAATATTATTTAAATTAAGTCTTAATTATACTAACTATTATATTTATAAAAATTATTTGTATAATATTTGGACATTAATATTTTAGTTATTGAAAAAATATATTTTTAATTATTATATATTTTAGATTATAGTAAATATATATTGTATAATCTATATCCATATTTATACAATTTAATACTTAAATTAAATCTTAATTATACCAACTATAATATATTTATTATTTTTTGTAATATTCAAATATTAATATTTCAATTATTGAAAATATATTTAATTATATATTTTAGATTATAATTATTATTTTATTAAAATATTTATTATTTAATATATATTGTATAATATATTTCCATATTTATACTCTTTAATACTTAAATTAAAACTTAATTATACTAACTAATATATTGATTATTTAAATTATGATATATGACATATGTTTAATATTTAATATGTAATAATATGTACATCAATAAAATGTATATTTTCTTAATTATACTAATTAGATATTTATTATTTAAATAATAGTGTCTATTATTATTATTATTATGATTTTAATTATTAGGGTGAAGATTAGGGTCTGTTATTAATTATATGAATATTATAATCTTAATATTTATTAATAGAATTTATATTTTATTGTTATATTTTTTATATTTTATGTTATTTTCATTATTTATTTTGTAATTTTTATAATATCAAATATATGTTTAGTCAAATATATATTTATAATATGTTTAATGTTATTTTAATTTATAATACTTGCATATGAATATATTTTAGTTATGGGACATGGTGTCTGTTATTAATTATAATTAATTATAATATTTATACATTAATATAATTATAATTTATATTTTCATAATTCTATATGTTATATAGTTAATATTTGAATGTATTGAAAGTTAATTGCTTTTCATCAATTTATCTTTGCTTCAAGCCTACAACCCATAAACAAGGTGAAAATGATATTATTATTTGCATTTAATATGGTTTCTTTTTTTGGTGTTGTTCTTTTTCTCTGTGAATTCAAGCGAAATATGATCATTCTTTGCATATGCTTCAATTCCAGTCCTGCATTTATATGAATGAAAGTGAACGGCACGCTAAAGTCTTAAGCGACCGCTGTTTAATTTGCCGCAGCTTAATCAATATGTTGAACTTGAGTGTCACAGATGTCCACTGCTTCCTTAAACTCCAGTTTTTGGTACCGAGACAAATATAGCCGTGTCCTAGTGTGGTTTGGAGGGCGACTGTGGTCCAGCGGCCTCACGCACGGCCTGTCCAAAGTCGTTTAGCGAGGTCACGTCTCGTCTGAATCCTGTGGTGATGGAGTGCATTGATTAACTGCTTTTGACAGTCGGTCAGCCGCAGCAGACACACCTCCAGAGCTTGGCTCGCGAGTGGCATCTGAGCCGTTTGGGCCGAGGGCTGTTGAGGTGTTTAGGGGTCTGGCCGGCGACTGACGAGTCCCAGAGAGGACATTTATCAAGGGCTTAGAATCTTGACACCTAAATGGCACTCGGGATGAGGAGCGACCGCAGCCTGTGAAGGAAATTGGAAACCTAATGGCAGCCGCTTGTCACTGTTTAAATGTCTATTTATTTTGCTGCACTCAAGAGTTTTTACTGATGTAAGAATGTTTTTAAAGAAGGTTTTAGATTGATGCACATATTTGGATGGATGCATATTTGTATATTGCTATACTTATAATATATTTACTATATTTACTATCATATTTATAATACTTGTGTTATCTATTTTAAATTATAAATATAATAATAAATTTATATCATCATTATACTGTTTATATTTAAGATTATTTAAATAAATGTATAATTATTTGTATATTGCTATATAAAAAATGACTATATTTACTATTATATTTATAATGCTTGCGTTATATATTTTAAATTATATATATATATATATATATATATATATATATATATAAAATTTTAAATATATAATGCAAGCATTATAAATATAATAGTATATATATATATATATATATATATATATATATATATTTATTTATATTTATATTTCAGATTATTTAAATTAATTTAGAATTATTTCTTTTGCTTGTGTATTAATATATTTTAATTATTTTTATAATTTTATTAATTAGAGTCTAATTATGATAGATTATTTTAAAAATTATTATAATATATAAAAATAAAATATCTTATTTAGCATATTGTATAATTTTTATATAAAAAATATACTTATTTAATATTAATAATAACAATAGATTTTAATAATTGAACATTATTTTTTTCAATGGTGGTGTGTCTGTTATTAATTATAGTTAAATTATATTTATATATTAATATAATTATAATTTATGTAATTAATCATAATCACACTAGTATATTATTAGTATAATTAGTATAGTGTATTACCATATATATATATATATATATATATATATATATATATATATATATATATATATATATATATATATGTGTGTATGTATGTGTGTGTGTGTGTGTGTATTATTTTATCATTTAAATTATAATGTATGTTTTATAAAATGTTATACAATTATTATAAAATATAATGTATATCATAATGTATACTAAATCAAAGATTATTTAAATAAATGTATAATTAAGTAATCAAAATATATATATTTTATATTTAAATTTATTGTATAAATTATTCATAATTGTACTAATATTTACATATATTTAATTATTTATATATTGATTTGTTTATAATATATTTACTAATATTTTAATTTGTTCATAATACTTAATATTAATCTATTAAATATTAATTATATTGTAATACATTTTATTTTATTTAAATTATCATTTATATATTTAGTATTATATATTTATTTGTATATTTATATTATTATTTAAATATGTATTTTACAATTATTATATAATTTAGATTGTAATTATTATATATTTTATTATAATTTTTATATATATATTTAAATTAAATTAAAATTTTAATAAAAATTATTATATAATTTAGATTGTAATTATTATATATTATATATTAGATATAGATATATAGATTTTGAATTACAGAATTTACATTAATTATCATTCATTGTATTTAAATAATTGACTAAATTACATGCATTATGTGTCTTAAATCTGTCTGTTTTCTTGCAGTGTTTGGCTGTATGGGAGTCTTTCTTGCATTCTCAAAGGACAGATGAAGAAAATGGAAAGGTTGACTTTTCCTAATCTCTCATGGTGCTTTTATCTGAACGGGACCACCAAAGATGCTTTTATTCCTGCAGAAACCAATAAGATTCACATTTAGAGACTGAGGCACCAAATAGAGGGACAGTCGACCCGTACAAACATCTCCACATCCACCAACTCACCCAGAGAGATTGAAACGAATGGAGAATTTTGTCTATCATCAGTACGTTTGGCCTACGTTTGAGTTCTTTTGATAATGGAAAACATTGACATTGCCAAAACTTTTATACTGAGAACTATTTTTCATTTTTGTTTATGTAAATAAAACACGAAAATAATACAATTCCTGAAAAATGAAGATGCACACATGGCTTTATTGCATCATCTGACCTTTCTAGTGCGGATTTTATCATATGTTGTTTGAGATTCATGCATCCTGCCCTTTTGCAGATCAATGCAAATGCTGTTCACCTCTTATCAGAGCTGCCTCACTGCAAAAACCATTCGATTAGTGTAGAAATAAATACAAATGCACTCTGAATGGATGCATTTCTGATCATTGTGCGATTTTCATTCTGGTTACTGAAGCTGAATCCATATGCAAACATCACATTGAAGAAGATGCTGACATTCCAGAATTGTTTACATGTTATTGAAGTGCATAAATCAAAATTTACCTGTTGATTTGAATATGCGGTGCGCTAATATCATAAAGTGTAATAAATTTGCAAACTGATTTGAAACCATGCTTAATGTCTTGGAATTGTCTATGTATTCTTGGAATAACTGTAAAGAAAATGATTGAAAAAAGGATTGATTGAAGTCTTGTGGTGTGTTTTTATTCTTTCTCAAGGGAAAATAAGACAACAGTGCAGAATTTTGGATCCTAAACTGGGTTACCATCTCAGCTTGATCACATTAAACATTAAAAAGCTCTTTAAATAACTCTAAATTTTAAATAACTATAAAATGATTGCTTTATTTAATAGAGTTGATTAAACTAAATAAAAAGGTGGGTTAATAATAGTGTCTTCACCAAACCAGATCTTTTTAGTAAAACAGAAAGATATAGTTCAACCTATATTGTAGGATTCATGAACAAATGACTCTCATGAACAGGTTCTTTTAGGTTAATCAAAAGCAATGTAGCCTGATTCATGAGCAAATTACTCAAGAACCAGTTTTTTTAGTCAAACTAAAAAAATACAGTGCATCCAGTGCAGTATGGTTCACAAACAAATGACTCTTATGAACAGGATCTTTTTAGTGAATCAAAAGCATACAGTGCAACCAATATAGCGTGATTCACAAGCAAATGACTCTTATGAACAGGTTCTTTTTGTGAATCAGAAGCTTAAATTGCAACCAAATGAAGCCTGATTTATGAACAAGTGACTTATGAACATGTTCTTTTTAGTGAATCAACAGCATACAGTGCAAATAATATAGCCTGATTCACAAACAAATGACTCTTATGAACAAATTATTTTTTGGTGAATTAAAAGTATACAGTGCAACCAATGTAGTCTGATTCACAAACAAATGACTCTTATGAACAAGTTATTTTTAGTGAATCAAAATCATACAGTGGAAATAATGTAGCTGGTTCAATGTAGCCTGATTCATGAACAAATGACTCTTATGAACAGGTTCTTTTTAGTGAATCGAGTGCATATAGTGCAACCAATGTAGCCTGACTCACAAACAAATGACTCTTATGAACAGGTTCTTTTTGTGAATCAGAAGCTTACAGTGCAACCAACATAGCATGATTCATGAACAACTGACTTATGAACAGGTTCTTTTTGTGAATCAATAGCATACAGTGCAACCAATGTAGCCTGATTCACAGAAAAATGACTCTTATAAACAGGTTCTTTTAAGTGAATCAGAAGCATTCAATACAACCCATGTAGCCTGACTGATGAACAAATGACTCTTATGAACAGGTTCTTTTTAGTGAATTAAAGGCATACAAACCAAATAATGTAGCCTGATTCACAAACAAGTGACTCTTATGAACAAATTATTTTTTGGTGAATTAAAAGTATACAGTGCAACCAATGTAGCCTGATTCACAAACAAATGACTCTTATGAACAAGTTATTTTTAGTGAATCAAAATCATACAGTGGAAATAATGTAGCTGGTTCAATGTAGCCTGATTCATGAACAAATGACTCTTATGAACAGGTTCTTTTTAGTGAATCGAGTGCATATAGTGCAACCAATGTAGCCTGACTCACAAACAAATGACTCTTATGAACAGGTTCTTTTTAGTGAATCGAGTGCATATAGTGCAACCAATGTAGCCTGACTCACAAACAAATGACTCTTATGAACAGGTTCTTTTTGTGAATCAGAAGCTTACAGTGCAACCAACATAGCATGATTCATGAACAACTGACTTATGAACAGGTTCTTTTTGTGAATCAATAGCATACAGTGCAACCAATGTAGCCTGATTCACAGAAAAATGACTCTTATAAACAGGTTCTTTTAAGTGAATCAGAAGCATTCAATACAACCCATGTAGCCTGACTGATAAACAAATGACTCTTATGAACAGGTTCTTTTTAGTGAATTAAAGGCATACAAACCAAACAATGTAGCCTGATTCACAAACAAGTGACTCTTATGAACAGGTTCTTTTAGTGAATCAAAAGCATACAGTGCAACCAACATAGCCTGATTCACAAACAAGTGTTTCTTTTTGTCTCTCCAATTTTTGTATTGTAATGTCAGAACCTGTTTTAGCACAAACTAAAGTTGGTGATCTGGTGAATTGGCCAACACATCTCTACTTTTGATTGTCTTTACTTGAGTCACATTTTAGGCACCTGTAAAAGATCATTTTGAGAGACATAATATATCACCTAATATATTGCAGTGTATTGAGTTTCTTAAGCAGATGCCTTTCCCTGGACCACTGAGGTCTGTCCATGTGGACATAAATACTCCAGAAGCCTGGAATGGGAAGAGGAAAACCAAGCCCAGATTTATCCCAATCCAAGTCCCAACACTTTCACCAAATGTCTTCAAGTTATGCACCCTCACAGTTAATCACTATTGTCTCCACAGCAATATTAATTTGCTATTTGGTTTAAAAGCAAGTTCACTACAAATATAAAGACTTTGCTGGCAAAAAGCAGCTCCGCTCTGGGCTTTCCTCATGGAGACTTGGAGAAGGGAAGTACATGAATGCCTGAGTGACCAGATGGATCAGACAGCCTCAGGGAAGCCCACAGTTTCCTTCTACTCGTCATGCTTCGATCTGTTCCTTTGAGTATCTTCCAGCACAAGACTTCAGCGTGACTAAAGAGAAACTGCCAGAGCAAGATTTCAAATCCTCTCATTTTAATGGAGTTCTCATTGCCTGATGTTTCTCCTCAAACTCTTTAGAAGAAATTAAACACATTATATACATTAAGAGCAGCTATGCACAGTAATAATTTTGGTAAGTTTTCTTCAGCTGTTGGCAGTGGGAAGGCCACTGTCATACGTCACCTTGACTAGTTATTGAAGCGTGTCCAAGTTCCTAGTTACTGTTGTGTCTCTTGTGTGTAATTATGGCGTTGCGTGGAACATGGCCATGTCAAAGCGTTCAGAGACCACGAGACAAACGTGTGCCAACATGCAGCTCACGGAAAATAAACAGAAGACTAAAAGGTACAGTTATTAGCTTTATTTGACTATTATGCTTCATAATATTTACTCAGTATCAGACTGCATGTCCAGTGATTTTCAGTGTTTAATTGTATTTTTTGAGTGAAAAGAAAAAAAGTATTTTTTAAAATGTTACATTAACAATCTAATCAATATTCTGTATATTAAAGCCAAGTATGAATCTCATCAAGTTAGTGTTTAAGCATTTTACATTTATTCCAAAATAGTAACTCAAGGCAGTAACAATTTAAACAATATATTTTATTTGTGGACTTCTGTTCAGCTATTCTTTTTAATAGTTAACTTTTAATTATTAAACTATTTTAACGAGCAGATAAACTTCAAATTTCACTAAGCTGATTAGTCACTAAAAACTCCTGCAGATCATGTTTTCATGCCATTTTAAGTTTTATTTTGCCATAACGTAGTGGTTACATCTAAGTGTGTTAAGTTGTTCAATTTTTAAAATTAGTCTTCCCATTAATGCCATTATATTGTTCATTCAGACTAATTCATGAATGCGGAATGTGCATAAACACAAGAGGCGGGACTTATCGCATGAACGAATCACAGCCGAGCATAAAGTCATATCCAATCATATCGCAATTTTTTTTTTACTCTGAGGTGGGAACAGGCTGCCTTATACGACGGCATTTTAGTGCCATGTTAAAAAATAAAAATAATGAAAATTACGAGATTAAAGTCTTAATATTTTAAAAATAAGGTTAAATTATTTTGAGAATAAAGTCGAAATTACGAGAATAACGTTGAAATGTTTCGACAATAGAGTCAAAATATTTTAAGAATAAAGTGGACATTTTGAGAATAAAGTCTAAATGTTTTGAGAATAATGTTGAAATTTCGAGAATAAAGTCGAAATGTTTGAGAATAAAGTTGAACTGTTTCACAATGATAATTTCAAGAATAAAATCAAATTGTTTAGAGATTAAAGTCGAAATTACAAGAATAAAGTCTAAATGTTTTAAGAATAAAGTCAAATGACAATAAAGCTGAAATATTTCGAGAATAAAGTTGAAATGTTTTGACAATAGAGCCGAAATATTTCGAAAATAAAGCCGAAATATTTCGAGAATAAAGTCGACATTTTGAGAATAAAGTCTAAATGTTTTGAGAATAAAGTCGAAATTACTAGAATAAAGTTGAAATGTTTCAAGAGTTAAGTCAAAATGTTTTGAGAATAAAGTCAAATTTACGAGAATAAAGTTGAAATGTTTCGTCAATAAAGCAGAAATATTTTGAGAATAAATTCAAAACATTTTGAGAATAAAGTGGAAATGTTTTGAGAATAAAGTTGAATTTACTAGAATAAAGTCAAAATGTTTCAGAATAAGGTCAAAATTATGAGAATAAAGTCGAAATGTTTCGTCAATAAAGCCGAAATATTTTGAGAATAATGTCAAAATATTTTGAGAATAAAGTCGAAATGTTTTGAGAAAAAAGTCGAAAAGTTTTGAGATTAAAGTTGAAAAGTTTTGAGATTAAAGTCGAATTTACTAGAATAAATTCGAAATATTTCAAGAATTAAGTCTAAATGTTTCAAGAATAAAGTCGAAATGTCTCGAAAATAAAATCAAAATGTTTCGAGAATAACGCAAAGTTACCAGAATTAAATCGTAGCAATTAAAGTTAATAATATTATATTAATTATATTAGAGATAATAATATTATAATAATATTTTAAGAGTGTGCATGCAAATGGCCTGGATTGGGAGCACCAGGAGAAATTGGGATTTTTATTTGGGATTATAGTATATATATATATAGTATAATCATTATACCATGAAAAATCATACCATGTGTTATACTGGCAGGGACAATATGGTTTGAAATCAGATTTCACGTCTTCGATTGCATTCTTTAGGCCTATTTGTAGTGCACCAGCCACACAATAATAGCAATAAGCTTTGTGCTTTTAGTACTTTTAATATAAAACAAAGTCTCAGCTTTCAAAATCTGTTTTATAACGAAATACAAACAATGTGTCTTACAATGTGTTTTTCACGCTCTTTAATATGGCGGGACAGATTGCTGTATTCATGTGAGTCCAACTCGTTAATATAAATTGTATTGTTTTCTTTTGCATGCGCAAAAGGCAAGGACATACACTTAAAATATTATAACTTTAATCTCGTAATTGCTATGAATAAGTTCTCATAATTTTGAAAATATTTAGACTTTATACTCTAAGCATTTCTACTTTATTCTTGAAACTTTTTTTCTCATAATTTTGACTTTATTCTCAAAACATTATGACTTTATCCTCACAATTTTGACTTTATTGTAAAATATTACGACTTTAATCTCGTAATCTTAGAATTGTTTTAAACGTGGCACTAAAACGCCATCATAGATGTTGTAAATATCTACATCTAAAAGTTTAAATTTTAGTTCTCTCTGTTATGGAAACTCACTTCTGCTTACAAGTTAAAAAAAAACAATTGTAACTTTATATCTTCCATTTTTAAGTTTAGCTCACAATGTGAATTTATGTCTTAAATTAAACTTTATACTGTGGGGTGGAAGTGGTATCAGCTCTGCTCCCTCTCAGTGTTGCTGTCCTCAATCTGCTGGAGGAATTAAGTTCTCACAGCGTCAAAACAAGCCATTTCCATTGTATGCTGCACTGAACACAGGGCTGGAGCAGAGAAAATGACTCTACTTTGTTTCGCTTCTGCATTACGCTTTCACAGAAAGTGTGCTTTAGAAATGTTAGAGGTGGCTTGTGAGTAGCGCTAATATGAGGTGATGGTAATGGAAAACAATAGCCAGGAATAATTATGGACTTCCATGACTCATTGGTCCTGGGCTATAGAGCCATTCTCTATTAGATGAGGGATTTGATGAGCTGCAGGAACATTCATAGGGATTCTGTTAGCATTGTACGCTCAATTCATTTCACTGCTTACTAAACCCGTGTTGTTAGGCTAGAGTGAAAAGCCTTCTATTGTCCTGCCTGTTGCCAACACATCAAAACCAATCATCATGTTGACTATAACACACTAGCTTCTGCTTTGTTAAAAAGTCTCATGTCAATCCATTTTGTGAAAATCTAGTTTCATTTTTGATTTGCTGTGGTTCAATTCAATTAGCAACTCTCTAAATGTTGTTTTTTTAGCAGTCCAGGAGACCTTAAGGGAGTTTTATGAAGCATCAGCTTTGTCTCCAACAATCGTATATTAAATATCTAATATAATGTATATTTTGCCCATTGAACCCACTGAGGGTGGGTTTGGTGTGGGGTAGTTCAGAAAAAAATGGGTGAAAGCCAAGTTAGGGGAGGCAATGCTTTCATTGCAATATGATTGGATATGACAGAATATGATTGGCTGTGATTTGTTGATGCGATAAATCCTGCCTCTTCTGTTTGTGCGCGTTCCGCTTTCGCGAATCAATCTGAATGAACAAGATAATGGCGTTATTGGGAAGACTATTTTGAAGAGATAAGTAAACAACTCACACTTCAACTCAACACTTCGACTTTATTCTCTTAATTCCTACTTTATTCTTGAAACATTTCGACAATATTCTCAAAATATTTCAACTTTATTCTCGTAATTTAAACTTTTTTCTCATTATTTCAACTTTATTCTCAAAATATTTTGACTTTATTCTTGAAACATTTCGACTTTATTCTCGTAATTTCAACTTTATTCAAAAATGTTTCGACTTTTTTCTCAAAACATTTCGACCTTATTCTTGAAACATTTTGAAGTCGAGATGTTTCGAGAATAAATTAAAACAAATGAAAATATTCTCGAATCATTTCGACCTTTTCTCGTAATTTCGACTTTATTCTCGAACCATTTCAACTTTATTCTCAAACCATTTAAACATTATTCTAGTAATTTCGACTTTATTCTCAAACCATTTTGACTTCATTCTTGTAATTTCAACTTTATTCTCAAAACATTTCGACTTTTTTTTATTTTTATTTTTTTATTATGCCAGTTGTGAATGTGACAATATTACACCAAACATATAACACGTAACAAAAACGAATTAAATAAACGAGATGTTGCAAGTTGTGAATGTGACAGTATTACACTAAACATATAACACGTAACAAAAACAGAATAATTAAATTAAAAAAGAATGACATTATTTAGATAAAGAAGCCAGATACACACTCAATTTCAACATATATAGTGATATCCAATATTATAAGTGCATCCATATAACAGTGCATGTATTTCTATATCTGTGAACAATTATGATCATGTGTGTATGTGAATGCCTGCGCATGTGAGCCAGTTATTGCAACTTGAGGTGGGAGAGGTAGTACCTAGGTGAAATAATGTCTAACAGATTAATAATAATAATAATAATAATAATAATAATAATAATAATAATAATAGTAGTAGTAATAATAGTAATAACAGATTAAAAAAAAAAAAAAAAAAAAGGAAGCCCTTGAAGATATCAGATATTAATAGCAATAATAATATCCATAATTACTATAACAACAATAACAGCAACAATAATAATAATAATAAAAAATGACAATAATAATAACAACAAGTAGGAGATTTATGGAGATCTGGAAAGGGTGGAGGACAATCAGAAAGGCAAGTAATATTATAATTTTGTATTGAATTATAACTTTAAAAAATAAGAATGAGAATAAATAATAATAATAATAACAATAATAATAACAATAATATTGATTTTCTTTTTTTCTTTTTTTTTTTTCTTTTAATTTTTAACATTTAAACATTATTCTCGTAATTTCGACTTTATTCTCGAACCATTTTGACCTCATTCTTGTAATTTCAACTTTATTCTCAAAAATTGCGACTTTATTCTCTAAAAATTTTGACTTTATTCTCAAAAATTTCGACTTTATTCTCAAAAAATTTCGACTTTATTCTCTAAAAATGTTGACATTATTCTCGTAATTTCGACTTTATTCTCAAAACATTTCGACTTTATTCTCGAACCATTTTGACTTTATTCTCGTAATTTCGACTTTATTCTCAAAGCATTTAAACTTTTTTCTCGAACAATTTTGACATTATTCTAGTAATTTTGACTTTATTCTTGAAAAATTTGGACTTTATTCTCAAAACATTTAAACTTTATTCTCGAACAATTTTGACATTATTTCCGTAAATTTCAACTTTATTCTCGAACAATTTTGACATTATTTTCGTAAATTTCAACTTTATTCTCGAATAATTTTGACATTATTCTCATAATTTCGACTTTATTCTCAAACAATTTTGACACTATTCTCGTAATTTCGACTTTATTCTCGAACAATTTTGACACTATTCTCTAGTTTCAAATTTATTCTCAAAAAATTTGGACTTCATTCTTGTAATTTCAACTTTATTCTTGAAAAATTTGGACTTTATTCTCAAAACATTTTGACTTTATTCACGTAATTTCGACTTTATTCTCAAAGCATTTCAACTTTATTCTCAAACAATTTTGACATTATTCTCGTAATTTCGACTTTATTCTTAAACAATTTTCACTTCATTCTCGTAATTTCAACTTTATTCTTGAAAAATTTGGACTTTATTCTCAAAACATTTCGACTTTATTCTCGAACCATTTTGACTTTATTCTCGAACCATTTTGACTTTATTCTCGAACCATTTTGACTTTATTCTCGAACCATTTTGACTTTATTCTCAAAGCATTTCAACTTTATTCTCGAACAATTTTGACTTCATTCTAGTAATTTCAACTTTATTCTTGAAAAATTTGGACTTTATTCTCAAAACATTTCGACTTTATTCTCAAAACATTTCGACTTTATTCTCGAACCATTTTGACTTTATTCTCGAACCATTTTGACTTTATTCTCAAAGCATTTCAACTTTATTCTCGAACAATTTTGACTTCATTCTAGTAATTTCAACTTTATTCTCGAACAATTTTTGACTTTATTCTTGAAACATTTCAAATTTAATGTTGTAATTATTGGAAAGACTAATTTGAAGAAGTAAACAACCCACACACTTAGAAATAACAACTTTGTTATGTCAAAATAAGACTTAAAATGACATTAAAACATGATCTTTGGGAGTTTTTAGTGAGTAATCAGCTTGGTGAAATCTAAAGTAAATCTCTGTGCCTGTAAACCAATAACGTACCCAGCTTTGATGACTGATGATCGGAAAAGTTCAAAACACAAAGATGCATATTCATACACACAAATATATAATATAAATTAAAAATGGAAAACATGAAAAAAATGTATTTAAAAAAGTTATTTACTGGAAATGGACAGCAACAATGTCATTATGTTATCATTACAGAAACTGCATTTATCTTCAGACTTTAAAAAGCTGTATTATGAAAACTCAGGTCTTTTATCCATTTAATTACATTTTTTTCCACAGAAAAGGCGAGAAAAGGGATCTGTGCTGTGCTTGGGAATGTTCTGATACAGATGGTGGAATCAGTGGTAAGCAATCAAACACATTCATATTCAGTCAGTGAATCTTAGTAATGGCTTACATCGTAATGAATCTAGTTGGAAAGAGTAAAATGTTGCCAAAGAAAAATCAATAATACTGTCTGAAATGGCTCTAATGCCACATCAGAGTCCTAATCAGAGTCATGAGTGACAGTCCCGCAGAGTTTCCTTAAACATGGTTTAGTTGAAGCAGCAGGAGAGAAGATAATGGACGACGCCAGCATTTTTCCTGTACGCGACCTGCGTCTAATTACACAGTTGCTTTCACCTGCTGCTACGGGAAATTCCTTGTGGGGATCTGGAGGCGTCCATTATGTGCAGCGCAAACATTTGTCTGATACTGAGTCTAGCTTGCTACCCAGCATGCCTCAAAATCACCTCGCAGTGTGCATCGGGACTGAAAGGCACGACTTCCTGCCAATCACTCAGCATGTAAAGGTTTCTCTACACATGGAGACATGAGGCCAGATGCTTAATTTGCAAATGTTTTTCTGTTTTGACTGGTTATTATGTTTGTTTGAGCTTTTAACTATTGTTTTGACTGGAGGGTGAGCATTTTTTGAAAAGCTTGGAGTAATGGGATA
Source organism: Garra rufa (assembly GCF_049309525.1). Taxonomy (NCBI): domain Eukaryota; kingdom Metazoa; phylum Chordata; class Actinopteri; order Cypriniformes; family Cyprinidae; genus Garra; species Garra rufa. Next base: position 28,944,762 of record NC_133384.1, on the reverse strand, counting down.
CTTGGCACACATGAATGTAATCAAGATACAAAATTAATGCAGCTTCATGCACACACATTAAAAAACTATTAAACACTGTGATTCAGTTCAGCTAGCAGATTTATGAAATTATATTTTATTACTTTAAAGTTGCTTTTTAGTAGCTCAGGAGACTTGTTTTATGAATTTGGAATAGCATAATGATTTAGCGTTGGAAGAATTTATATACAGTTGAAGTCAAAAGTTTAGAATCTGCAAACTGTTCAGTATTTTAGCAAAATAAGAGGGATCATACAAAATGCATGTTATTTTTTACTTAGTACTGACCTGAATAAGATATTTCACATAAAATAAGTTTACATAAAGAGAAATTAATAGTTGAATTTATAAAAATAACCCCGTTCAAAAGTTTACATACACTTGATTCTTAATACTGTGTTGTTACCTGAATGATCCACAGCTGTGTTTTTTTTGTACAGTGATAGTTGTTCTTGAGTCCCTTGTTTGTCCTGAACAGTTAAACTGCCTGCTGTTCTTCAGAAAAATCCTTTAGGTCCCAAAAATTCTTTGTTTTTTTAAGCAGTTTTGTGTATTTGAACCCTTTCCAACATAGATTGTATGATTTTGAGATCCATCTTTTCACAGGACAACTGAGGGGCTCATATGCAACTATTACAGAAGGTTCAAACGCTCACTGATGCTTCCGAAGGAAACACAATGCATTAAGAGCCATGGGGTGAAAACCTTTGAACAGAATGAAGATGTGTACATTTTTCTTAATTTGCCTAAATATCATATTTTTTTCATTTAGTACTGCCTTTCAGAAGCTACAGAAGATACTTTCCCATGGACAAATGGACAAATAACTTGACAAAATAAGTTTGACAAAAAGATGGATCTCAAAATCATACAGTCATTGTTGGAAAGGGTTGAAATACACAAAACTGCTGAAAAACCAAAGAATTTGTGGGACCTGAAGGATTTTTCGGAAGAACAGCAGGCTGTTTAACAAGGGACTCATGAACGACTTTCACAAAAAAAAAAAAAAAAGCTGTGGATCATTCAGGTAACAACACAGTATTAAGAATCAAGCGTATGTAAACTTTTGAACAGGGTCATTTTTATAAATTCAACTATTATTTTTTTCTTGTGCACTATATGTAAATGTCTTTTTTGTGAAATATCTTATTCAGGTGAGTACTAAATAAAAAATAACATGCATTTTGTATGATCCCTCTTATTTTGGTAAAATAATGAACCTTTTGTAGATTCTGTAAGGTGTATGTGCATGTATTCTGCAACTCCAAAGTATTTGATTTGCTGGTTTGAGAGTGCACTTGTCATATTAAGACCAGCTTTGTATAGCCAATGTATTTTTACAATCTTTTTTTTCTGAGCAACTTCCAAGCAGCCTCATGTCGGAGCTCAACAAGGGCACAGCGTGAGTCACGCCGCTGACTATTAGATGCGCAAATGACACTTCACTCACAACAACTCTCTGGTACTGAGTCATATGTGCTCAAACCATATACAATTATTGTAATTGATACAATTACCAACCCAACTCTCCGTTATGGACCTTTCTTGCATTGACATTTTCTCTGTCGAAGATAAAAAGTAGGAATAGTTCACCCAAAGATGAAAATGACCTTGCTCACCAATGGATCCTCTGGACTAAATGGGTGCCGTCTGAATAAGAGTCCAAACAGCTGATAAAAACACAATAATCCACAATTAATTAACACGACTGCAGTGTATCAGTTAACCTTTTGTGTAGCGAAATAGTGTGTGCTTGTAATAAATGTGACCCTGGACCACAAAACCAGTCATAAGGTTAAATTTTACAAAACTGAGATGTATACATCATATGAAAGCCCAATAAACAAGCTTTCTATTGATATATGGTTTGTTAGGATAGGACAATATTTGGCAGAGATACATCTGAAAATCTGGGATCTGAGGGTGCAAAAAAATCAAAATACTGAGAAAATCGCCTTTAAAGTTCTCCAAATTAAGTTCTTAACAATGCATATTACTAATCAAAAATTACATTTTGATATATTTATAGTAGGAATTTTACAAAAAATCTTCATGGAACATGATCTTTACTTAATTTCCTAATGATTTTTGGCATAAAAGAAAAATCAATAATTTTGACCAATACAATGCATTTTTGGCTATTGCTACAAATATACCCCAGCGACTTAAGACTGGTTTTGTGGTCCAGGGTCACAAATTAACCATAAACCGTCACCTCTGGGAAAAGCTACAAAACTACTTTTTTTACTGGAGAAAGCAATATTATGGATAGAGGACTTACATTTGAACTGGAATCGAAGGTTTGAAGTTAATGTTTTAATGCTAAATTCATACAAACACAGCTTTTTACTTCATAAGATGTTCATTTTTGTCAGATGTATCATTGTGATGTTTTTATCAGCTGTTTGGACTCTCATTCTGACGGCACCCATGCACTGCTGAGGTGGTAAGCAAGTGATGTACTGCTAAATTTCTCCAAATCAGTTCAGATAAAGAAAAAAACTTTACATCTTTGTACATCTTGAATGGCCTAAGTATATTTTCAGCACATTTGTATTTTTGCTTAAACTATCCCTTTTAATGATAACATTGGGCCTTGTTTACAAATAATTTTGCACATATTGCATATTTCAAAGCACAGACAAAGTTCTTCGACAATTTCACAACAGAAAAAAATGGTGATTTTTGCACGTGTGATTTCAGTTAAAATATAAATTTTAGTGCAACTTCACTTATTAATAAATCATGAGTTTTGTGTGAAAGTATTCTAAGCTGAACATCAAAGCTTAAAATAGTGCATATCTTGATTATTTTTCCCCAAACTCTAGAATCTGGCATCTTCTTAAAATGTGAGCAATAACAAAAAACTAACACTGCACATTATGCAAAGATCTCTCAGGAGCAAATATCAGCCAGATGTTGTTTACTCCAGTTTCAGTATATAAACAGTGGAGCCCTAAAGTCTGAGATCACTGTGAAAATTTGATTAAAAAGGAGGAAAATCCTTTCTAAAAAAATAAGAAATATGTACAATTTTGTAAACTCCCTTTGTTCCTCAGACAGCTTTTTGCACTCTTCTCCATGATTTGTTATAACTTTTGGGAGGTTAAAGTACTCCAAATGTTTTTCCCTGTCTGACCGATTAGTACAGCCCAAAACATGACAATAACGGACCATTTTCAGCAGCAATAATCAGCAAATATGTGAGTTTCGTTCAGTTCAGTGGCTTTGTTTACATTCTGTGCCGCCAATATGGTTGATTGATGAATCGTGAAAACACAATATTCTTTTTGAATATAGAAAAATTTCAGCATTACAATTTGTAATATGTAATATTAATCTGTATTAGAGAGGTATATAAAGGAAAACTTGCTAGTTGTCTCAGATTTTGGACCCCAATATCTCTCTATGCTCTCTGCTCTCTACCACTCACCTTCTCTGGAGCAAACAGTGAGTCACTGCGAGTCCCACAGCGTCAGTGCAGCTTTCTGAAAGATAGCCGTAGAGTGGGACATCGATCAGAGCCGGGTCACGCTGGGCTCAGACCTGACATTTAAAAACCGGACTTGTGATTAATCATCGGCCTAACAGGGTTCAGACTTCACAGCATTTGTAATAAAGCCCCATGGACATTCAAAGACCCAGGAGCAAGAAAGTGAGAGAGTTTAACATCTCTGTGATAGACATAACCTTGTTAAACAGTCTAAATAGGAATGTTTATATTTACCCAAAAATCCTGTGAGAATTCATTCTTGTTCCCAAAGCAGACATTAGCTCTTCTCAACATATTCCCATCCAGGTATGAAATCAATAAGATGCAGTTTAGCTCCAACCCTAAATCAGCTAATCAGGGTTTCTTCGGAATATCAGACTGCAGGTGTGTAGCAGCAGGTAATGGATTATCAGAATAGCCTTGATTTTAGGAATGTTAGCATAGCAGCAATAATAAATAGCAGAAATAGTGCTAGTGTAGTTATTTGTGTATATATTGAGGGTTTTTCTAATGAAGAATATCAAAAAGCTTTCTAGAAGACACCTATTTGGTGAGTCGTGATTCATGAATGGATTCAGAGAATTTCCGAATTTCTCTGGAATACTTTCTGAGCTTTTTTAACAGCAGGTGGCGCTCTAATCTAGTTTTTAACCGCACACTTAAATGCTTACGGAGAAGAGCGGTGAAGCGCGGCTGTATCCGAAATCGTCCCCTATACCCTATTCACTATTCCCTACATTAGTCCACTCGTACAGTTCACTTAAAGGAGTGAATGAAAACGAGTGAGTGAATTCGGACACTAAGGGCACCGGAAGGACTGCTGCTTTTGCATAGTATTGCTTACTGTTTAACAACCATTTAAAACGGACAGTTCGAGTAGTAAGATTAAAGGATTTATCTTGAACTATGTCAAGGGGTTTATGTATAAACCTTGGTTAAACAATTTAATAATCAATTTACAACAAATTTGTACCTGTGTTGTACGCTGCATTACGCAGTGGACGAGCGCGTTGTAAAATGAACAGATGGATGATTCAGCTGCGGGCGCCATCGTCTGGAGAGACGCGGGAATTCAGTCGGCGCATGACTCTTACAGTGCATTATGGGTTATCTCTAGCTGTTGAGCGTACATCGGTTGTACACTCGTTTTTGCGGTGCATTGTGGGATTGAATGAGTGCACTCGAGAACGTCCACTATGGTTTCGAACACCACTTAAAATGGCTGTCCCCTCAAATAGTGTCCTATTTGAGGGTACAGGGGGCGATTTCGGATACAGCCCGCGTCTCAGATAGAGCTGTTCGATTCCGAAATTTTTGGAATTGATTCCGATTCCGATTCTTGGTTCTGGAATCGATTGGATTCGATTCCAAGAATCGATTCCTCACTGTTGTTTTCGATTCTTTTTCAATTCTAATCGAAGCTAATTTTGGAATGACTGCAGGATATAAAGGTCGTAGAAAGTAGACTTCTCATAATATGAAGCTTCATTTGTAAAAATTACAATTTTTCTGACCGATTTTATATTGTAATTTTGTCTGCTTTGCCCATGAAATTAGTCATAACCCACAGCTCAGCAGTGGACATGCATTTATTGCATTAATAAAACAAGACGTGAAGTGTCTAAAATACATGTCCACAGTTCAGCTGAATTATGTTTACGTTAACAGTATGCTTTGCACAAAATTTGCTAATTATACACTGAAACAAAATAAACTGAACTTTTAACAACAAAACTGATATAGGAGCACTCTTGGCCACTGATTTGCATTTTCTTTTAGAATTCCCTGCTGAAAAAAACAGCTAATACCAGCCTAGACTGGTTGGCTGGCCTTGGGTAGTTTAAGCTGGAAGTAGCTGGTTTTAGCTGGTTTCCCAGCCTGGCCAGCCAAGACCAGCCTGACCAGCCTGGCCAGGCTGGAAAAGTGGCCAAAACCCCTCTAAAACTAGCCTGCTGACCAGCTATGACCAGCTAAAACCAGGCTGGTTGACCAGCTAAAACCAGCCAACCAGCCTAGGCTGGTTTTAGCTGTTTTTTCACCAGGGTTATCATTGGCTGATATACAGTAAAGGTTAAAAATAGCATTTATTTAAGATGTCAATAAGATCTCATCATGATCTATTTTGTCGTGCAGCGCTCAAAATTGTGGACAACATGAGCCAGTTCCTCCGTAAAATAACTTCTAAATCGTTTTTTGAACTGGTTCATTTAAACGATCTATCTGAACGTGGAAACGAATCAGACTTCAAATAATTATTAGCCAGCAAGAGGCAAATTAATGAGTGCTTCTCAAACGGAAGGCTGCATCCTCAAACTCAGACGAGCTTAATGACTCATTTTCATTCAGTTTATTTTCGTGAATCAATGTTTTGTTTAACTGAAAACGGCTCTGAATGAGGAGTCGATTCCTCTTGATGCCTTGGAAATGAGTAAATCCAGCCCTAGTCTCAGAATGCTTTTATGACGCGAAATTAATGTGAACAGAGGCTATTGTGAACACCCTTGTAGTTCGCTTCAACCTTTTCGAATTTTGTAGTATCAACGATTATTTGAAGTTCAAGTTTGTGTAAGGAATTGTAAGCAAGCAGTACGGCTGTTTCTAAAGCATGTGCCATCTCGTTGAAAACTAAGCTTAGAATCGATTTGAGAGAGAATCGCAAGGCATTGGGAGCAGTTGTTGCATTTTTAATTCACTTTAGTCAGAGTTTCTGCAAAATGATGAATAAATAAACTGTAGTTGTGTTATTGCATTTTTATTCAAATTATGAGTGTGCTGTAAACTGAAGCATTACATTCAGTAATTGTGCATCGCATTTTGTATAGAAGATTTGCACTTGTGTCACGATTTGGTCAGTTACCCGGATACACAGCCTTACTGGGATACTCAGACGAAAACAACAGCATGGATTGCACGGTTAATGTACTACTGAATACCTTGTTCTGCTTTCTATTTCTTCAATTTATGCTGTCTAAACCATGGAAAAAAAGTGTGGAAGCTGCTAAATCATATAGAGACAGACTTAGTAAGCAGGAAATGGTGCTATATTTTGACAAACTAAAGTTAATAGGCAGTAAAGATAGGTACAAGCAGTATTAATTAAGATATTAGCCTAATATTTCACCTACCTGACCGGAAATCATAAGAACAAACACGTACATTGTCAAGATTCTTGCCTTGGAAATCCTGGTTCAGTTTGGCCAACCCACAAATGCCTATTGCACTCTTCTCCTTGATTTGTAATAACTTTCTGTAGTATTCCAAATGTTTTTCCTGGTCTGACCAATTAGTACAGCCCAAAACATGTCAATAATTGACCATTTTCAGTAGAAATAATCAGCAAAATATGCAAGTTTCATTCAGTTCATTGGCATTGTTTACGTTCAGTGGCGCCAATATGGCCAAATGATAATGCATTGTGAAATTGTATAATGCATGAAGCATCAACTGATGTGCATCTATATTATGTTGTATTATTGCTGAAATCCTTGTCAAGAAAGACAATGAGGGAATAATGAGGGAAATATGTAAAATATTAAAAGAAAGAAAGAGGAAAATACAAAATATTGTCCTGATAATACATTTTATACCCAATAAAATTACACAAGCACAAGCACAGAAACCTCATAGAACAAAAAAAAAAAGCAACTGAAAGCTGATAATTCATCACAGGAATAAATTACATCTTAAACTGTAATAATATTACACAATATTACAGTTTTATTGTATTTTTCATTAAACCTTGGGAAAGACAATAGTCTTCTTCCAAAAAACAAAATCTTTTTTCTTTTTTTTTCTTTTTCAGATGATAATCCATTTCACCGATACCAGGAGGCCAAACAGAAGGTTAGGCACAAATGCAGTTACTTGGATGAGAGGAACATCATTCTGTCCCCTCATTTATTCGCTCAGCCCAGGTCATGCGTATCCGGAGCAAATGATGCATCGGATGAAATGAACTCAAGATGGAAAGCATCTCAAATCAGTAGCGTCCCCTTTAAATCTGCCAACCCAGACGTGAACATTACCACTGAGAGAGCAAGTGCCTCGGACCCAAGCTGTGTACCCATAAATCCCAGCATATCTAGTGATTCAATGACCCAGAGACAAAATACTGTCAGCAAGAACTCACTGCAAGTACATATTGTAGAGGTAAAGGGCATTCTGCCAATGATAGAGTGGATTCCCGAATCATCTCATGAGCAAATGACAGAGGAAACAACATCCTGGAGGTGTGAGGGATTTGTCTCGGCGAAGAATGAAACAAGGAGTCCAAAAGCTCTTTGGAAAAAAGCATCTGGACAGAAAATCGAATGGTGCCATGAGCGCCTGGCTGAGGCGGCCCACCTCAGGTCATCACCTACTGCAGCCAAACCCAGAGTGGTGATCCGGAGACTGGCGCGAGGAAGAGGTTACAGAGGGACAAGCAGCTATAGAGAGCAGAAGCTCAAACCGTTGGTGAATCACAAAAACCCTCACAATAGCTACTACCGTCAGTCAACACTAAAGAATGGCTATGGATGTCTCTGTAGTCCTTTCCAGCCACGGTTGAGACACAGTCCAGAACAGAGAGACGCCACACAGACCCTTGACAGAAAACAACAAGGACAACAGAGAGAGTTTTCAGAGGCGATTGGGGTAAGATTTATGTTCTCAGATTACACACTTTTCGCTCTAAAAGCCGAGAGTATTTCATTGAGATTCCCGCATTTGTTTTCAGTCCACATCTTTCTCAGTCCCGTCAGTTGATCGATGTCTCTACTCGAACTTCTCGCCTTTAAAGCACAAAGGCCAATTTTTACAAGCATGCGAACTGAATGAGAAGCAAAACAATGCGTAACACAATAAGGCTGCTTGTTCTTGCTGGGAAACCTGCGGTGCGGATTGATTGTTTTATAAGGATATCGACCTGTTTCGTGGTAAACAGAAATGAATGTTTTTTTGTTACTCAATCAGCCACTGTTTGATTCCAGATGAATGCTGGGATATGGACCGGTAACTATTGTTAGCTGCAAAGTATTACAGGAGCAATTTAGAGTTTATTGGTTTTTGGAGTGCATGCTAAACACTGCTGTAGTAGTAGTGGGTAAAAATATGTCTGTGCATTACAATGCATAAGGCTGGTAATGAAAATTCAATGCATCTGTTGTAGAACTGAATTAAATATAAAGTTAGATCAAATTAAACTAATTTCTTGTCAAATTCAAACAAGAGGCAGATAATCAAATATGCCAATAGCTGAGGGGAACTGACTGAAAACCATTGCAAATTACATTGTAAAAGTAATTACAAAATAGTTTTTGTTAGTTTGGAAAAAATCTACATAATGCTACAAATTTAGATTTTAATGAAATCAGATTTTATCGTTCTATCTGTGTGGGTAAAAAAATACCCACGTTCAAAAATTTACATACACTTAGTTTGTGACACTGTGTTCTTACCTGCATGTTAAGTGTTTGTCCTGAACAGTTAAACTGCCCTCTGTTGTTCAGAAAAATCCTTCAGGTCCCACAAATTCTTTGTTTTTTCAGCAGTTTTGTGTATTTGAACCCTTTCCAACAATGACTGTATGATTTTGAGATCCATCTTTTCACACTCAGGACAACTGAGGGACTCATATGCAAATATTACAGAAGGTTCAAACCTTCACTGATGCTTCAGAAGGAAAAATATGCTTTAAGAGCCAGGGGTGAAAACTTTTGAACAGAATGGAGATATGTACATTTTTCCTATTTTGCCTAAGTATCTTTTTTTTTCCATTTAGTAATACCCTTTAGAAGCTACAGAGGATAGTTACATGTTTCCCAGAAGACAAAAATAAGTTTTAAGGTGACTGATCTTCAAATTCAAAAGGTTTCTTTCCTGGCTCTTAATGCATTGTGTTTCCTTTGAAGCATCAGTGAGTGTTTGAACCTTCTGTAATAGTTGCATATGAGTCCCTCAGTTGTCCTGAGTGTGAAAAGATGGATCTAAAAATCATATAGTCATTGTTGGAAAGGGTTCAAATACAGAAAAATGCTGAAAAACCAAAGTTTTTTGTTTAGATCTCAATAAAATGCAACGCATACAGCATGCTGGCATTAAAATGCTATTATTATGCGTCACCCTCGCATTTGGAATTCTGAAGGGAATCAAATATGTGTGTTTAGACTTAGACCGAATGTCCAAATATTGTATATGTATTTGATTAAAATCCACATTTGGAAGTGGCCTAGATCGGAATATGAAATCAAAGGAATTCAATTTTTGTGTTTACACATGTGCAACAAATTCCAAACTGTGTCAATCAATTTTTTTTGTGCCAGTGTAAACGTAGCTTTGAGGTCATTGCACATTGTCCGAAATTATCGCCAGAAATTATTGCACATTAAAAAATAAATACAAACTAACATTGTGTCAATGTTTACACACTGCCTCCAAAACTTTCGTTTGTCATAAAACATTTTTTAATAGGTTAAATTTTCTGCATTTATTGCATCCATAGCAAGCATTATGAAGAGCCACCATGACGTTGCGTGACGAATACAAAAAAACACATGAAAATTTTGGACTGTGCAAAGAGCTTACTAGCCTAAATGTACAAATAGATCAAGAAAGCGTATTAAGAAAGCAAAAAGGATCAATATTCATTTCATGTTGAGTTTAAACAAACCGATTAACTTCAAACAGGCATTAATGATCCATGAAGTGACCAGATCAAGTAAATTTCCTTCTTAATGTGGCCCAGTCATGCTAAATTAACCTTTATTAGTGTAATGTTTGTGCTTGCTTTATTGTGAGTAATGATAAAACATTTTTTCGCTTTAGATTTACCTTTAAAAAGGTCAAAAGATTTCCGTAAGCCCAAGAGGCCTGTTTCACAGCAACGGTTTCAATCTTCACTGGGAGTGTTAGCGGCAGTCAAACTGAAAAAAATAAGCGGGAATCTCAAAGCAGGAAGACGTGTTTCCCTTCGGAAAAGAATCAATCCTTGTGATGTAGGGAAGAAGGGAGGAATGAGAAATACAGACTTTCCACTTTGACCCTGTTGAGTGACAGTTATAAATGTGAGCTGGTCGAATCGCTTCATCTTTTCTGATTGCTTGTTTGTCCATTTGTTGCTCCTCAGGACATACGATGTCAGTCAGGATGCCAGAAAAACGCCGAATCCCCTACGACTCCGCACCACGTCACTTTCTCTCATATTTTACAGGTTCTCCAGAGCAAACCAGGCAATTTTCCTGAAGTCAGGGGGCAGAGATGCCACAGGGCTCTTTAAACACGCTCAATATATTGCGTCCTCCGTTTTATACACCGTAAAGTGCTTGTCAAAGAAAACACCACAGCTTTAGTATATATTTTTTTATTCAAACTTTAGATTTCATCGTCTCTACAGTGTAAAAGGTCATGAATTCAAAGCCCTAAAAGGACTCGGAGATGGATTCACATTGACTTTGTAGGAAATCCATCTGTAGTATCCAAATAAACCATTGTAATGATTCTCGAGGTGGGATGGCAGAAGAAAATATAGGAATCAGAAGTTAAAAAAGCTTTTTGAGGTTGAAAGAACATCTTTTAACAACCGAAAACTCTGTGCAAGCTATAAAACAGAACGTAAATATAAACACGATTAAAAAACATCCATTTGGTACACAGGAAACCAGTGTGATACTACAGCTAAGATTCAAAGAATATCAATGATTAATACAGTACAATATGTACTTACAGTATGCCATCGTACACCCACAAACCCCCAGCCACACGTACACGTACAGCACAAACATAAGAAAATAAACATCGATAATCTCTGACAAAAATTATAGTCATGTGCATTTACACTGTACACACCATGTTGGTTTTTACTCTAATACTGCTGCAGGCGCTGAACGCTTTCATTTATCATTTTTATGCTTGTTTTTTTTATTTCTGCATTATAAAGTGCAGCTATCCCTTCTGTGATTAGTGCTTTAGCAATAATATACCATTTATTACACCAATATATTATATATATGTCTATGTATATCAATAAAAAATATACATACCATTTGAGTGGGAAGCCAAATGGGAATTTTCTCATGAGATATGAAGAATCACATTATTGCTTTTAAGGATTGGTCACATCAGCAGGACATTGTACTATACAAGGGGAACCATATATTTAATCAAGCACCAAAAGTCTAAAACCTTTAAAAGAATATTCTGGGTTATTTTCGTAGGACAGCATTATGCTTGAACCACTGACTATTTTAACGATGTCCTTACAACTTTTCTAGGTCTTGAACGTTTCAGTTGCGTTGCTGTCTATGCAGGAACAGAAAGCTTTTGCATTTCATCAAAAATATTTTATTTGTGTTCTGAAGATGAACAAAGGTTACAGGTTTGGATTGACATGAGGGTGAGTAATGACAGAATTGTATTTTTTGTGTGAACTGTCCCTTTAAGATAAAGATAACCCAGAATAAATGGCACCACAACATGACTGAAACACAAGGCCAGAGTTTTGAAATATAAATTAGCATTGTAAAATAGCATTGATCCTTTCAGAATAAAATAATGTAGGAGACTAATTTATAACCAGAATTTTACACATGAGGTATCATTGTTTGTTTTTAATGATCACAGGAGGAGAGGTTGCTTTCTGACTTTTTTCTTTAACATTAACAATATTGATCCTTAGTGAAAGATGTGCTGGCCATTAAAACAATGCCAAGGCGAGTATCGTTGTGTTGAGCACTAGTTAAACGGACACTTCTGATGAAGTGACTTATTATTTGAGTGAGATGGCTGGTGATTGTCTTAGCAGATGATCTGTCTTTCACAGCTGGGTGAATTAAACTCGAACTCAAACGCAGCTTCACTTTAAAAGACCATTGGGTGAAATTGAATCCTGGCTCATTAATTATCTAACTAATAGATCTGGAACTGCTTTTTTTTGCTGCCAGTATAGTGGATGAGTTGAGCTAAACTTTAGTTCATCTGAGCTTTGGTATTTTTTTTTTAATTTTACTTTATGTGAGCTTTCAGCAGGTATTTTTTAGCTTATTTTCTGCCTTTTTTTGTCAACACAGTGTATTTATGTATGTATGTATGGAAGCCCAGTTCTGCCTCAGAGTAAAAAATAAAAGATGTAACCATCAAGAATAGTCACAATTCGAGATATAAAGTCATATTTAAGAAAAATAAAGCTCCAATTAAGAGAAATAAACTATATTGTGAGATAAAATCACAGTTATGAGAAATAAAGCTACAGTTGTGAAATACAAAGTTGCAGTTATGAGAAATGATGAATGAATAAAGATGAAATAAAAGTCACAGTTTTGCAATTAGGAGAAAAAGTCAGATTGTATATAGATATAAAATAACAGGAGAAATACATTTGCAACTGTAAGATATTAAATTCACAATTTTCACTGTAAAAAAACTATTTGTTGAGTCAACTTAAAATAATTTGTTACAATGCTGCCTTAAAATTTTAAGTGTAGTCAACTCAAATGAGTTAAGTCAACTTTAAATGTTAAGTTGTACTAAGTTACAACTTACATATTTGAGTTGATTAAACTAAACATTTGGTTTGTTTAGCTTAAAAGCGGGGTTTGTTACCAGCTGCCTACAAATTATAAGTTGAATTAACTGAAATGTATAAGTTGTCACTTAGTACAATTTAACATTTCAAATTGACTATACTTCAAATGAATTTAAAATTTAAAGACAGTCAGGTAACAAATTATTTTAAGTTTTTTACAGTGTATAAAAAAGGACAGTTGTGAGGTATAAACCATTTGAAATGTCAGTCACAATTTGATTAGAAAGTTGAACTTTTGAGATATTAAGTTGCAAAAATATTGATACTGTGAGACAAAATCACAATTATGAAAAGTATGGTTGCATTTGTGAAATACAGGTTTTACAATTTGAGAAAAAAGTTGCAATTCTGAGAAACAAGGATGCAATTTTGAAATATTAAGTTGCAATGAAAAGAAACGTATTGTGAGAAAAAAAACTGAGAAATAGTTATAGCTGTAAAATATAAAGTTGCAATTATGAGAATGAATGAATGAAATAGTCACAATTTGAGACTTTAGTCACAATTGTGAGATATAATGTTGCAGTTAAGAGAAATAAAGTCATATTTGATTTGTGAACTATAGTGACAACTTGAAAAGTTGAAGTTCTAAGAAACAACGTTGCAGTTTTGAAATATTAAGAAGCAATGAAGAGAAATAAACTCATATTGTGAGAAAAAAGTCACAATTATGAGAAATAGTTGTGAAATACAAAATTGCAATTATGAGAATAGTCACAATTTGAGACTTTAGTCACAATTGTGAGATATATTAAGATAAATAAAGTCATATTGTGAAAAAAAAAAACGAAAATATGAGAAATATGGTTCCATTTATGAAATATAGTCACAAGTTGCAATTAAAGAGAAAATCATATTGCAATTATGAGTCACATCAACTTTGAGAAGTCACATTGTGAAATACAGTGACCCAATTCCAAGAAATAAACTCACTATTACTTTTTTTTTAACTCTGAGGCGGAAATAGGCTTCCATATGTTTGCATTCATACAATGCAAGCGCAAAAAAAGAGAAACAAATTGATATAGGAATTAACATTTGGAATATATGAAGAGAACAAAAAACACATATCCACAAGTTCATTTGAATTCCATAGGTAGGTATTTGCATCAACCTGCCATAAACCTCTCCAACGCAAACACAGACACTTACGCTCTCCACATATGCGAGCAGCTGAGATATTCTGAGCTCTGGATGTGAGCTCGGTCTGCAAGAAAGCCAACAGAACCTGTCAGGGAAATGTCATTAGTTGCGTGATGGTAACAGTTATTAATTGACGGGACCAATATTTCCACACACACAAAGCAAGGGCAGAGCGATCCAAAATGACACCATAGAGATTATGACCACTGCGTTAGCGTTGAGCCGGGACTATCGAGACTGGACGGTAAACAGCGTGGATGTCCAATGTGTCTGCCACACTGGCGAATCAAGGTCACGTGATCTCAGCGAAGGCGATGTGATTCTGTTGACAGAGTTAGAAGAAACAACGTCAGCAAACACTGACAACATCAATCACTTTCAATCTGCTTTGGAAGTGGAAAGACTCTTTTAGATGCAAACTTGGATGTTTCCACACAAGCTTTGAGGAGAAAAATGCACACCTAAACTCACTGCAAAAAAACATCTTGTTTTTTTGCAATTACTTCCTTTTTAAAATGTTTTTGAAAGAAGTCGCTCAAACAAGGCTGCATTTATTCGAGCAAAAACACAGTAAAAACCATAAAACTGAGACATTTTATTACAATTTTAAATAAGCGTTTTCTATTTTGCTATATTTTAAAGTGTAATTTATTCCTGTGATGCAAAGCAGATTTTTCAGCATCATTATTTCAGTCTTCAGTGTCACATGATCCTTCAGAAATCATTCTAATATGATGATTTGCTGCTTAAGAAACAATTATCAATGTTAAAAACACTGCTGCTTAAAGAAAAACTTTTTTACAATTATTTAACAGATAGAAAGTACAAAAGAACAGCAAACAGAAATCTTTTGTAACATATGTCTTTACTGTCACTTTTGATCAAGTTAATGCATCCTTGTTGAATAACAGCATTAATTTCTTGAAAAATGTAATATTAAATGATAAAAATAGAAGCTTTTCACTGAGTCTCAGAATTTAGGACTCCACAGGATCACTTTAGAAATGCAATAAAACATTAATACATGAGGACAGAAAGCACCAGTGTGTGCCAAGCTTTAATGATGTGAGTTTAGAGCAGCTTTGCTCGGGCCCAAATCTCCCGCTATACCTTCATCCATTTTACACACAGTCAAAGTTCCTGCATGAGGCTGACCGTAGGGGACCAAGCAACAGCAAACACTAATGGTTTTGTTTAACCTTTAGCTGCCATATGCTCTCGGTTTACAAACCCAATCCGAAAGAAAATGAGTCCCAGTTAGAATCATTCATTTGTACATGGCAAGATCGAGAAGATGGATTTTTCCATCAAATCCGATGGGGTGTGTGGCTTGGCTGGTCAAAATTTTATTATAAAATGGAACGTTCTGTTTCTTACATGCATCACGCAGATATACATACAAATGAGCGTTGAAAGGGATTCAGCTGAATTTAATGATAGCTAAAATTTCATGGTGGTGAAACTAAACGCTGCATTAAAAAAAATACAGTCAAGCCTGAAATTATTCATACTTGACTGGCAAATTCTGACTTAGTTACTTTCATTCAACCAGCAAGTTTTTTTTTTTTTTTTTTTTGACAAGAGGCATCATTGTGGAAAACAATATTTCTCAGCTTTTACTTACATTTGAACAAAAAGTGGCATGTCCAAAATTATTCATACCCTTTGCAAACTGTCACAGTCTATGGGAAAAAAAAGTTCTATACCATTCCAAATAGTCCAAGCTGTTCTAAAGCATCCTAATTACCCTGATTCAATGGGAACAGCTGTTTTAATCAACTCAACAGGTGAAAAACAGAAGCTCTCTGCTATTGGTTTGTGGACAGTCATGGCTAAGACAAAAAAGCTCATTGAGGACCTGCGGCTGCGCATTGTGGCTGCTCACAAGTCAGGAAACGGCTATAAGACCATATCTAAATGTTTTGAAGTTCCAGTGGCTACAGTACAAAGTATTATTAAAAAATACAATACGTTACACACTGTGAAAAATCTCAGAGGACATGGTCGAAAGCCAAAAGTGACACCTGTGCTGGCCAGGAGGATAGTGAGAGAGGTAAAAAAGAATCCAAGGATCACCACCAAGGCCATCCTGATGAATCTGGGCTCTGCTGGTGGCAACATCTCAAGGCAGACAGTCCAACAGACACTGCACACCACTGGGTTCCACGGACACAGACCAAGGAGGACATCACTTCTCTAGATAAGGCACACAAAAGCCTGCTTGGCCTTTGTAAATGCTCATCTGGACAAAGAAGAAGACTTCTGGTCTTCTGTTTTATGGTCAGATGAAACAAAAATTGAATTGTTTGGCCACAATGATGTAGCCTTCATTTGGCATAAAAAAGGAGAAGCCTTCAACCCTAAGGCTGGGGCAGCCGTGGCCTAATGGTTAGAGATTCGGACTTGTAACCCAAAGGTTGCAGGTTCGAGTCTCAGGTCCGGCAGGGATTGTAGGTGGGGGGAGTGAATGTACAGCACTCTCTCCACCCTCAATACCACGACTGAGGTGAGTCCCTTGAGCAAGGCACCGATCCCCCAACTGCTCCCCGGGCGCCGCAGCAATGGCTGCCCACTGCTCCGGGTGTGTGTTCACGGTGTGTGTGTGTTCACTACTGTGTGTGTGCACTTGGATGGGTTAAATGCAGAGCACAAATTCCTTGTATTGGTCACCATACTTGGCCTCACTCACCCCCTTTCCTTAAGAACACTGTCAAACATGGTGGTGGGAACCTAATGTTTTGGGGGTGTTTTTCAGCCGGTGGACCAGGGTACCCAATCACAGTAAACGGCACCATGAAAAAGGAGCAATACATCAAAATTCTTAACAACAACATTAGGCAGTCTGCAGAGAAACTTGGCCTTGGGCACCAGTGGACATTTCAGCACGACAACGACCCAAAACACACAGCAAAAGTGGTGAAGAGATGGTTAGCAGAAAAAAATATTAACTTTTGCACTGGCCCAGCCAGAGTCCTGACTAAAATCCAATTGAGAATCTGTGGAGGCAGCTAAAGATCAGGGTGATGCAAGGAGACCCTCCAACCTGAAAGAGTCGGAGCTCATTGCTAAAGATGAATGGGCAATAATACCAGTGGAGACATGCAAAAAAGCTGGTCAGCGATTATGGGAAGCGTTTGATTGCTGTAATAGGCAATAAAGGCTTTTCTATTGATTATTGAGAAGGGAATGAATAATTTTGGACATGCCACTTTTTGTTTAAATGTAAATAAAAGATGAGTAATAATTTTTTCCACAACGATGCCTTTTGTACATCGTCTTATAATCTTCTGGGAGACGTCTGTGTCATTTCTAATAAAAACAAAAACAAACTTGCTGGTTGAATAAAAGTAACTTTAAGTCAGAATTTGCCAGGGGTATGAATCATTTCAGGCTTGACTGTAAATAATACAGCTGGAAATGTAGTGAGTTCATCAGAGATGAAGAACAAGGTCACATCGCTGATATATACACTGTGACCTCAGCGGAAAATATGGGGAGGATTTTGCCAACCAAATTATTTCATGCTTCCAGTCACATTCGCCGTGATCCCGCAGTCTGTGTGATTTGAAGAGACAAAACAGAGATGTGGATTTTCCATGCCTTGTCCTCCCACTTTCAACGACATTATGGTTTCTGACAGCAATCTGTCTGGGGGATATTTCAGCAGAAAGCAAAGTGGAATCGTCCGTTTTCCATCCCAGAAACCTCACGGGACGTTACCGCATCCAATCTACAAGGCCGGACGGATATCACAAATAAATATCTCGAATTGGCACCCTTGACTAAAGAAGAAACAGAAGATTAGCATTTTTATTGGCCCTTGATATCCTAGACATTTCATTTGCTGCATTTCAATAAACCATCTGTGAACCGACAATGTTCCCAAATGGTTTTATTGCAGCTGAATAAGCAAACAAGAACAACATTTAATCCCTCATATACTGCTGAGAGAAAATTAACACTGCAATCTGGGATTAAATTATTGTCTCGTTTGCTTACTTGCAATGAATGTGTAAATAAATGTGTTGAAAGGGTCATACTTGCAGCTTAATTACAGTCTGACGGAGCTCAGCGGTGGCCTGTGGTTTAATTAAAAGCTGAACGCAAGGTCTGACTTTCTGCCATAGAGGATAACGGCTGCTTGGGAGCGTCTCAGGCATGGAGGATATCAAACGTGTTTCAAGTCTCTGAGGGCTTAGTAGTGCATTTCCACTTCTATTGGAGGTGTGCAATTGCTGACGGTTTTTTAGGTCACCAGACTCAAACACCAACACCAGGTCTCAGTTCAGGTTTTAAATGAATTCTGGAGCAGTGGCTATGAAAGAAAGTGGACTGGAAGCAACTGTGCGTGTACGGAATCCGTATTAGATCACAAAAAGCGTCGATTGATATGACTCTCAGGTATATTGCAAAAAAATAAACACTGAAGCTTTAAACAACAGCAACAACAAAAAAAAAATCAATAGAAGATACGTATCCTGTATCAAAATATCTTATTAATTTTTTTTTTTGACCAATCAATCAGCAAATATCAGGGTGTATTCTGAACCCAGTGTAATTTCTGAAACCAACACAGTGAACACACAATCAGCTTATGAGTGTTCAAAAAAACTCCTCACAGGGTAAAAAAAAGGTTACCATTTATTTTATGATGCATCATATAATCTGGCTTGTTATATTTAACAAAAACTAAAATCATAAAGAAATTGTTACTTGAAATAATTAAATTAAACTTTAAATAAAATAATAAATAAATTAAAACTATTCAGACATATTTTTTTAAAACCTGAAAACTTAAAACCAAAAAATAAATGGTTGATACAGCATTTTACTATACATTTTACTTTACAAACTCAAAATGGCCAACACCCAAAAGGGATGACATAGGAAAATTAGGTGTTGTTCTATTCAGTATGCCGTTCCTAATCTATTGAGAGCAATCTTATGATTTTTTTGGACAAACTGGTCAAAACGTATAAGGGAAATATCAAATTTTTATATATTTTGACCAGTAGGTGGTGCTGTGCCAAAACTACTTGTGTGACCTTATGTCATGCTTGTTATAACACACACCAAATTTGGTCAGAAGCCACTAAAGCATTGCAGAGATATAGCCTCTTGTCCATTTTTGCAAACTTCATCAAATTCATTAACACACTTTTCGAAAGCAAAAAGCTTTTGATACATTTTTGACAGAATGCTTTGAAGATGATCTGAGCCAATTTTGGTGAAAATTGGAGAAAAACCCTCTAGAATGAGTTCTAAAAAGTATATATTTTTTGAACGTTGAAAATATCCTGACCTATATAAATTAAACTTATGGTATGCATTCAACTTGTTATGAGACAGGAATGAGAAGTTTTAGCTTTTTGCTTTTAGACATTCTTGGTATAATACGTACCAAGATTTAACAAAATCTGCTAAAGCATTGTGAAGATGTGGATGTCATGTCCATTTTTGTGTGAATTTTGTCAAAATCATTGAAGCACTTTACAAAAACATTGTCTGAAGATTAGCCAATTTTGGTGAAAATCAGACAAACCGTCTAGGACGACTTCGAATTTTGCTTCTATACCATACGGTTAAAAAGTTATTAGCAGAAACATGAGCTAAAATTTGACCTGTTGGTGGCGCTAGAGAGTTTCAGATAGAGATTTCAAATTTGCTATGGTTA
Organism: Garra rufa; assembly: GCF_049309525.1. NCBI lineage: Eukaryota > Metazoa > Chordata > Actinopteri > Cypriniformes > Cyprinidae > Garra > Garra rufa. The sequence goes on along the minus strand of NC_133384.1, from coordinate 28,924,875 downwards.
ATATTGAGACTATGGTTGATAATATCCTCTATCTGTATCTCAAATTTCATAACTTTTCTGCAGACGGTTCAGTAAGATTCATAAGAATCATAATATGTTTGTATAATGCATACATTTAACTACAAAATTCGAAATGGTCCATGCTCAAAAGGGAAATGCTCAAACAAGCTCAATCTCAATTATTATTTGGTCAATCTTTTTAGGAATTATAATCAAAAATTATTTATATATATATATATATATATATATATATATATATATATATATATATATATATATATATATATATATATATATATATATATTTTTTTTTTTTTTTTTTTTGACAAAACTAATCATGTGCCCTCAGGTCATCCTTGATATAACATGTACCAAGTTTTGTCAGAATCTGCTAAAGCATTGCCACGATGTAGCCTCATGTCATCAAATTCGTTTTGGTCAAAAAAATGGTTTTGTATATCAAAAAGCTTTTGATATCTTTTTGCCACCATTGTCTGAAGATGATCTAAGGCAATTTCGGTGAAAATTTAAGTTAAAATTTTACTTCTAGATCTTACGGTTCAAAAGTTATTAGCAGAAACATAATTTCAAATTTGACCTGTTGGTGGTGCTACAGAGTTTGAGATATAAACTCCACATTTGCTGTGGTTAATGATGAGACTGTCCTCTGTCTGTGTGCCAAATTTCATTAGTTTCCCACAAACCGTTCTATAAGATTCATAACAATACGCTAAAGCGTTTGCAAAATACAGCATTTAACTACCAAATTCGAAATAATTCATGCTCAAAATGATCCACGCAAAAAAATGGAACATAGGAAAACTGGGTATTGATTGATTTGGTATGCCACTCCAAATCTAACAAGATCAATCT
>NC_133384.1:28920483-28923502 GCF_049309525.1 Garra rufa | reverse complement strand
AACATGTACCAAGTTTTGTCAGAATCTGCTAAAGCATTGCCACGATGTAGCCTCATGTCATCAAATTCGTTTTGGTCAAAAAAATGGTTTTGTATATCAAAAAGCTTTTGATATCTTTTTGCCACCATTGTCTGAAGATGATCTAAGGCAATTTCGGTGAAAATTTAAGTTAAAATTTTACTTCTAGATCTTACGGTTCAAAAGTTATTAGCAGAAACATAATTTCAAATTTGACCTGTTGGTGGTGCTACAGAGTTTGAGATATAAACTCCACATTTGCTGTGGTTAATGATGAGACTGTCCTCTGTCTGTGTGCCAAATTTCATTAGTTTCCCACAAACCGTTCTATAAGATTCATAACAATACGCTAAAGCGTTTGCAAAATACAGCATTTAACTACCAAATTCGAAATAATTCATGCTCAAAATGATCCACGCAAAAAAATGGAACATAGGAAAACTGGGTATTGATTGATTTGGTATGCCACTCCAAATCTAACAAGATCAATCTTATGTTTTTTGGTCAAACTGTTCAGAAATTATAAAGAAAAATGTGTATATCTTTTGACCAGTTGACCACCACCTGCACTGTGCCAAAACTACTCATGTTCCCTTAGATCATGCTTGGAATAACATGTACCAAGTTGGTCAGAACCTGCTAAAACATTGCGAAGATATAACCTCATGTCCATTTTTATGTGAATTTTGTCAAATTCACTAAAGCATTTTAAAATGTTTCATTTAATCAATTTGGTATATCAAAAATATTTTGATTACTTTTGCCAGCATTGTCTGAAGACCATCTGAGCCCATTTTGGCTTTGGCGAAAATTAGACAAACCTTCTAGGAATTTTAAATTTGAACTTTTGGTGGCGCTAGAGAGTTTAAGATAGAGATTTCAAATTTGTTATGGTTAATATTGAGACAGTCCTCTAATTGTGTGCCAAATTTCATAACTTTTCAATTTCATAATTTCAAAAGTGAAAGAAGACAAAGAAGAAAGCATAATAAGAAGAAAATTAACCGACACAATCTTATTTTAATTTAAAAAAAGATTGAAACATGAAAATAAAAACTATTCCAAAATATAAATTGAAACTATAAGGGCATCTCATTGATAATATAATACTAAAAATGACAGTAGATTTTTAAATAAATAGTAAGCTAAGTGCAAATTACGGAGGGATGGTAGGATCTAGGAGTAGTAGACATATGATTATTAATATGAATTAATTATTGAATATTTACAATATATTACAATCAACCAATTTTTATTATTGCATCATACTTTTTGAAATTACAAATAAAATGATACATGGGTTATGATTTTTACTGGAATGTAAACCAATTGCACCCTGAAAATGATTAAAGATATCTTAAAAAAATCCAGCTCCCAGAAAGTCAGCGGATAATTTGCACATTAGCTTTAAGATGAGAAGAAGATCAGATGCAACCATGAAGAATGAACTGCAAAGGACTTGAAAACACACAGCCAGAGATGCCAAAGCTCTGGGTACGCTTTAATTAGATGCAGATAATTAGTTTGTTTAGTTGAAATGAACATGATTGGGTTTTAACTGGTTTTTAATGACGTGTCATCGAACTCCAAAGCTTTGGCAGCTTGAGCTCCTCACACAGGTGCGCATACGTTTATTGCCTTGTGCTCTGCAGGTGTCTGAAGCGGCTGCTTTTGCCTGTGATCCAGCTAAAGAAACTCAGGAGACGGTCTTTCAGAGAGCGAGACGACAACTCCTCATCATCCGTTCTCAGTTCTGTCACCTGAGGGACAGGAGCGCACGGATACACATCTTGTTGATACGAGCGCTCAAACTGACACAATTAGGACCCTTGAGAGCTGATTCAACACTCTGCACACAGGGCATGTACCATGCGGTGGTTCATTTGACAGCATGGTTCCACAGATATCAAGTGTGCTTTTGTCTACTGTGCTCTGTACCTGTGAAGCGATGTACTTCTCCAGTGGACTCTCAACCCTGGGCGAGCTGACCATCGGATTGCTGCTTAGGTGGTCCTGTGGGGGATCCTCGCTCAGTAATTGTTTGCCTTTGAAGTTATGGACCACACACACCACCTGAAAACAGGAAAAATGTAATAATATTTAAAGGAATAGTTCATCCAAAATGATGCTAACCAAACAGTTGCTGGTTGCACACTGTGGAAGTCAATGACCAGGAACTGTTTGGTTGCTGGTCGTTCGTCAACAATCATTCTTCAAAATATCTTCTTTAGAGGTTTGGAACAACCTGAGAATTTTAGTTTTTTGGTACTATCCCTTTAAAGGAGAAAACAGGATTTGTTTGATCTTCTGAAATAAGAGTTTGATGAAAGTTCACTCCTCAATCTATTCAAAAAACAGTGTGAACTCAGCATGAAAATGTCGGTGAAGGTTTCTTACATTACAAATGTGCATAATTTAGCATGTGTTAAGTTAAGTTGATGCAAAAATGTAAATGATATGAACATGCACACTTTGAAACAGCAGGGACGCCAGTGTGCAATGAAATAATTTCTAAAAATAGTAAAGTGAAAGTAAGGGTGAATATAAGGATTTCCAAAGCTGTTGATTGTGTTGAAGTTCTGGAATACAGAGTCAACACAATACAGCTGCACTGTCAATGGAGCGGATAATATTAAAGCACATACTTAATACAAAGCTACTGTGTAGCGCACAGTCAGGGACAATCGTGTGTCACAGTGGGATAAGAGATAAGTGAAATAACAGTAATTTTGTTAGCAGCCATGTGAGAGTCCTCGACCCATAAAAAAAAAAAAGAACACAGCTACTGCTCATAGCAGTTTCCACTCAGATAGATACATAGAATGACAGAGCGATAGACAGAACAGTAGACAGACAGAATCAGACAGAACTATAGACAATATGATAAAATAAAAAGGATGATAGATAAAAAGACACAATAGATAGAATGATAGAGCGATTAAAAGAATGATAGAAAGATAGGAGATATAAAATAGATAGATACTGTAGATAGACAGACAGA
>NC_133384.1:28697983-28915483 GCF_049309525.1 Garra rufa | reverse complement strand
AGATACAGATCTCTTTCGACACTACTTGACTCAATAAAAAAAAAAAAAAAATTTGTTCTCCTCTCTTTCTAAATCTTCCATTTCTAGCCTGTACTCATCTAACATTGTTGTATTCCCCAATTGTAAGTCGCTTTGAATAAAAGCGTCTGCTAAATGAATAAATGTAAATGTAGATAGAACGACAGATAGAATGATAGGTAAAACGATAGATAGAATGCTAGATAGAACAATAAACAGATTGATAGACAGTTAGGACGACAGATAGATACAGAACTTTAGAACAATAGATAGACAGATAGAACAACAGACAGATCGATAGACGGACAGAATGATAGACAGAATGATAGAACTTTAGAACAAAAGATAGGAAGATAGATAGATATAGTTCAACAGATAGACTGATAAATAGATATAGAATGATAGATAGAACGATAGATATAAAACGATAGATAGAACAATAGATATAGAACAACAGAAAAATTGATGATAGATAGAACAACAGATAGACAGACGGATAGAACGATAGATATAGAACGACAGACTATAGATATATTGATAGACAGACAACAATAGATAGAACTATAGACAGATTGATAGACAGACAGAACGATATAGAATGACAGAACAATAGATAGAATGATATATATATATATATATATATTACGATAGATAGATATAGAACAATAGATAGAATGATAGATAGATATAGAACAACAGAACGATAGATTTAAAACGACAGAAAAATAGATGATAGAACGACAGAACAGATAGAATGATAGATATAGAATGACAGAAAGATAGATAGATAGATAGATAGATACAGAATGACAGAACAATAGATAGATAGATAGATAGATAGATAGATAGATAGATAGATAGATAGATAGATAGATAGAACAGCTGAATGATAGACAGAATAGAACAATAGATAGAACGATAGATAAAGGCAGAATGATAGAATAATACAACGATAGATAGATAGATAGATAGATAGATAGATAGATAGATAGATAGATAGATAGATAGATAGATAGATAGATAGATAGATAGATAGATAGATAGATAGATAGATGATAGATAGATAGATAGATAGATAGATAGATAGATAGATAGATAGATAGATAGATAGATAGGTAGATAGATAGATAGATAGATAGATATGGAATGATGGAACAATAGATTATTTTTTTAAATATATATTTTCCATGGAACCTTAAATATAGTGCACAAGCCATATGGATCACTTTCATGATGCATTTATGCCAACTCCTCGTCCCTATTCGCTCATGCTGTATGTACAGATTGGCCAGGGCATTCTGCAAAACTGTGTGTTGCACAGATGAAGGAAATTCATATGTCTGGAATGACATGAGAGTGTGTAAACGATGCTAGAACTCTCATTTTACATTATTTGCAAGGCACCCAACAGATATATTCAACATAAAACTGATTAAAAAAAACTTACCAGAAAGGTGGCGATGGCCACACCGATGATAAAGCCAGCGATGACGTCAGACCAGTGGTTGCGATACTCCGCCACCCTGTTAATACCCGTTAGAAAAGCCAGACACACCAGGCCCAAAGACATGACCGGTTTGGCCAGACGAGTTCCTTTGGCTTTCACTGTAAATGTGATGTACATCTGAAATCGGAAAGAAAGAAACAAATAATATTAAAATAATGATGCAATACCTCTCAGACATCTCAAACTGTTTTCTGTACTCCTACCCTTCAATTTGTGGGTATTTACTATACCCTTGGTTACTTTAAGTGTTTTTTTTTACTGGTTGGATAGATATCTAGTCATTAAAATAACATGTAAATGTCCGATCGCACAAACCTCATGACATCAGGAGGTGATTTAAAATGCAGATATGACGTCAATGTAAATGCATCAGGTTATTCAGGTCAAAAACATAAACCTTGCTCCTCCCAAACAAAACTATGTCAACATCCAGACACTCAGGAACCCCACAATCTTGGATGGAATCAAAAACCGATGCCACACAGGGCAAAAAGAACATAAACACAGTGACCGAAAGCACTTCAGCAGCCTACTGTTGTTATGGTTACATCCTCAGGCGAATGTGACTTGTTTGCGAGCTTCTATTTGTGACTAGGCGAAAATATGTGCTCTGACTAACTTACAATCTAACTTTGGTTACAGATACTTTTTCTCATTCTTCACTCATTTTATTCTATATTCAACACTCATTTAGATCAGTCAGGTAAAGACAGAGTGGACAAAACAAGCTATCCAGGGAGACATCTGTGACTTTATAAGTCACGTCATAGCAAGTGAATGACAAAATGTGGGACAGTCCTGCCGACTCATTGTGGAGTGTGCATGTGTGTCAGCGCTGAAGGTCATAGATAATCAGCCATCACTCCTGAGGAAATGCCACACAAAGACAGTAATTGTTACCTTGTGCAAGTCGGAGACGCTACAGCGCCGTCTCGCTCTTTCAGAGTCTCTCTCTTGGATTCAAAGGTCATTGTCACATTGTGACCTGATTTTATTCTGTCTCCAGGAGGAGCTGAGGTGAACAGGCGTTTTTGATGTTCTTAAATCTCAATATGTATAACTCTGTTTTTGGAGGATAAAACCAGAAAGATCAGAAAGTAATGCAGACTCAAATCTCATACAAAATAGTTATGCACCTCCAATGGAGGTTTTAAAAAGTGAAATATGATGTTCATTCAATATTTACATAGTGCTATTCAAGCAGTGTAGTCCTTGTCGACATCTGATGCTCACTTTTGACTCACATTTAAAGGGATAGTTTAGCCAAAAATTTTAATTCTGTCATTAATGTCAACTCACCCTCATTTGTGCCAAAACCGTAAGAGCTTTGTTCATCTTAGGAACACAAATTAAGATATTTTTGATGAAGTCTGAAAGTTTTCTGACCCTGCATAGACAGCAATGCAACTGACACATTCAAGACCCAGAAAAGTAGTAAGGACATCCTTAAAATAGTCCATGTGACATCAGTGGTGCAACCAACAAAGCTACAAGAATACTTTTGGTGCACAAAGAATTAAAGAAATGAAGGTTGAACCACTGATGTCACATGGACTATTTTAACAATGTCCTTCCTACCTTTCTGGGCCCTAAATTTTTAAATTGCATTGTTGTCTGTGCAGGGTCAGAAACAATGTTGCCAAGTCCGCCGTTTTCCCGCAGAATTGGGCTACTTTACTGCAGCCCCAATAACGTGAAATTTAGCCCCAGCCAAAAAAAAATGTCCATTTTATTCCTAAAACGCGATTTTTAACAGAGGACCCCCCTCGAAGCACACTACTTTTGGCTAATTTTGGGCTAGTTTTGAGTAGCAGTCGGGCGGGTTTTGTTGTGAAAACCCTTGAGTTTTCATCAAAAATATCTTAATTTGTGTTTCAAAGATTAATTAAGGTCTTAGGGTTTTGGAACAACATGAAGGTGAGTAATTAATTACAGAATTTGCATTTTTAGGTGAACTATCCCTTTATTCTTTAAAAACACTAAGAATTTAATAACAATACTAAAATACAAATAATCTTTAGCAAATCTTAAAATAAATCAAATTTAATGTTGTACATTATAATATTGAAATGTCAAAATTTACTTGTAGCATTTAAAATGACTGATTTTAATTATTTTGTGTTTTTTTATCTATTTTGACAAAACAATATAGAATTAATATTTTTGGAAAAACGTTTCTTATGCGCACCCTGGCTGCATTTTTTTTTTGATAAAAATATAGTTAAAAAACAGTAAAATTGTTAAGAGTTATAACAATTTAAAATAAATTTTCTATTTCTATTTTACAATTTCAATTCCAAAATGTAATTTAATTTAAAATACATTTTCTATTTCTTTTTTACCTTTTCTATTCCAAAATATAATTTTGTGATCCTTTAGAAATTATTATAATATGCTAATTTGGTGCTAAAAAAAAACATTTATTATTAATTTTGAATTGTGAATGTTGAAAACAGTTGTGCTTATTAATATCTGCTGATATAAAAATTCAAGATTCTTTGATAACAGAGAACATTCAAAAGAACAGCATACATTATACACACACACACACACACACACACACACACACACACAAACACACACACACACACACACACACACACACACACACACACACACACACACACACACACACACACACACACACACACACACACAGTCGAAAGTTTTTGAACTGTAAGATTTTTAATGTTTTTAAAAGAAGTTTCTTCTGCTTTACAAAGCCTGCATATTTCATCCAAAGTACAGCAAAAAATAAAATTTTGAAATATTTTTACTATTTTTTTTAAATGTTTTAAAAAAATATTTACTATATTACTAAAATGTAATTTATTCCTGTGGTTTCAAAGCTGAATTTTAAGCTTGATTACTCCATGCGCCTGTGAGAAAATATTAGTCTCGCAAGAACCAACATTTGTTTACAGGAGCAAAGGAAGCAAAGTTTCCTTACTTTAGCAAAGGAAAGCCACTCTCCTTGTGCATTACATTTTTTATTGCAAATCCTCATTTTGTACTTCTAATTCATGGCTGGTGTGTGTGTTTTTTTTTTTTTTGCTCTCTCCTCTGTGCTTCCATGTTCCTAAATTTTTAACCGGCGCATGCGCTATGCATACATTCTACGTCATCCACCCGGAGCGGCTTGTGTGTATGACAGTTAGTGCAATCTAGAGAAAACGGGTTGTAATATTTTAAATATGGATATTTTTCTTTAAAAAACGCATTGATTCACTACAGGAGGTCTTTATTCACCCCCTGAAGCAATGTGAGGCACTTTTTATTATGGATAGATGCACTTTATTAGACTTCTTTTTAACTGTTGAACAAAAACACCCATTCACCACCATTATAAAGCTTAGAAGAGCCAGGATTTTTTTATATATATTGGATTGGATTTGTCTGAAAGAAGAAAGTCATATACACCTATGATGCCTTGAGGATGAGTAAATCATGGGCTAATTTTCATTTTTGGGTGAACTAACTCTATAAACGGTACTGTAATTATTTTAATATCAGTGTATCCCTATTCTTCAAAAAAAAAAAAAAACTGTTTCACTTTAAAGTATGCCAGGCTACAAAAATAAACTGGGTTGTGAGTATTGTTGACTTTTCCTGTGTCCTACATTTTGCAAGTCAGTTTAGTCCTCAGTCATCTCCCTTTAGGGCTTCTGTCAAAAACCATGTAGTCTTTTTGAACGCAACAAAATGCCATTTCACAGGTCAAGGGCAGAGCCACTGGACTGTCTCAAAGCTGCAGAAAGTAAGTTGTCAAAATATCAATTTTACACACTGTTGCACAGCCATAAAATTCTTTCCCGAGAGATACCACGTGTCCTTCCTGTCTGGGCCGATGGGCCACCGGCTGTGATGTGCTTTAATTTACATCATCTGAAGGCCTAAAAGACTGTTTCATTGTATGTGTGACAACTATCATTTTCAGGAGTGAGAACGTCGCATTATTTGTTCAAAGACTTTATCAACCTGTCTCAGTTTGCCTTGATAGTTCTTGGAGAAAGTCAATCTCCCACAGGAGTCTGACAAAGTCACCAAACTCTGCAAATGGACTGACTCACACTATCCTGCCAACTTCTGACTTCATTTGCCACCTCATTCTTCAAACCTGAAAAAAAGTGTTAATGCGTGTTTGCAGCTCTGATCCAAAAAGTAGTGAGTGGCTTCCTACTTAGACTGCAGACTCATAAGTAAAATGAATCATTGTAAGATACCAATTGGAAGCCTTTTTATTAGTTCACTCAAAAATGAAAATCCTGTCATTCATTTCTCACCCTCATGTCGTTCCAAACCCATAAGATTTTTGTTCATCTTTGGAACACAAAATAAGATATTTTTGATGAAATCGAAGAGCTTTCTGACCCTGCAAAGACAGCAACGGAACTTGAAAGGTAGTGCATGTAACATCAATGGTTCAACCGTAATGTTTAGAAGCTCTCAGACACGTCACAGTACATCTTACAAACACAAATCAGACTCCTCTTGTGTCTACATTAATAATCAAACCTCCCGGGACATTGTGATTCTTTCTGAGTTGTAGTCATCAGAGCTCGACTCGTCTAACAGCTGGTATGAGATATGCTCTCCCCACGGAGTGAGATTTCCTTGCGGGCCCGGTGCACATCTGTAGCGGCATCGCTGATGAAAAAGAGGGCTAAACCGTGCCAGATGCTCATTACTTGATTTTTGGATTCTGTCCTTCATAGTCTGCTCGCCTGTATGGGACGTCTTGCATCCTAACCGGGTCACTGTGACTAATTAGACCATGAAGTGAAAAATTAAGGGAGGCCATAAAAGTGGTGATTATAATGGGAATGAATAAGTAAAAGAGCTGAGAGGGAAGCTCATATGTTATCTAATTTTTTGGGATGGTTAGTGCTTGACTCGCAGCCATTTCTAAAATGATTTGCGAATTGTAACATTCAGTAAAGATAAATTATTAGGTTTTCATTTATATATTTTTCCATATCTGATTTGGGTTTGTTGTTTGTTATGGAAGGCCATCTCCACCGCGGAATAAAAAATAGCTAATTGCAATGTTTTATCTCATAATTCACACTTCAGAGGAAAAGAACTAATGCAAGAAACTCAAAATTTCATAACATTTTTCTCAGAATTCTGAATTAAAATTTTTTCTCAAAGTTCTGTCTTTTATCTGATTTGTTTACATCTCAGAATTCTGTTGTTTTTCGTCATGGAATAAAAAATAAACAAGGTAATTGCAACTTCTCAGAACTGCAAGAAGAAAAAAGAACTGTAAGAAAAATAACTGCAGTTAGCTTTAATAATATTTTTATTAAAAAAATATTTATTATTATTTTTTAATAAAAAATATGATTTAAAACAAAATCATTTTAGTTGCTTATAGTCTGAAAATTATGGAAGAAAAAAAAAGGTAATGGCAACTTTTTGTCTCACAATTCTGACTTTTTATCTCTTTTTATTTTTCGGAATAGAGTGATACAAACTGGCTTTTTCTTAGAATTATAAGATATGAACTCGCAATTGCGAGTTATAAAGTCAGAATTCTGAGGAAAAAAAAGTCAGAATTGGGATAAACTCGCAGGTCTGACTTTTTCTCTCAGAATTGCATGACATAAACTCGCAACTGTGAGTAAAAAAACTCTTGCGAGATTTAAATGAGCAATTCTGAGAAAGAAAGTGAGAATTGTGAGATAAACTCCCAATTGTGACATAAAGTCAGATTGCAAGTTTATATCTCACAATCGTGAGAAAAAGTCTGAAATGCGAGATAAACTAGCAGTTCTGAGAAACAAAGTCACAATTCTGAGAAATAAAGTCAGAATTCAGATATATTAAATCTTTTTTTCTCGCAATCTTTCTCAGATATAAACTCGCAATTCTGAGAACATATTAGTCATTTTCCCCTTTTATATCTCACAATTCTGAGAAAAAAAGTCAGAATTGTGAGATATAAACTCGTATTTGCAAAATGTAAAAAAATCTGTCAAATCAGATTTCATGTAGTTTTTAATAATTATTGTGAGATTGTGAGATTAAAATTCGCAATCCCAAGAAAAAAGTCAGAATTTCGTGATACGAACTCGCAATTGTGAGTAAAAAACTTCTGAGAAAGAAGGACAGAATTCTGGAATTTAAATTCGCAGTTCTGAGAAAGAAAGTCAGAATTGCAGAATACAAACTCACAATTTTGAGTAAAAAAACCTATTGCAAGATTTAAATTTGCAATTCTGAGAAAGTCAGTATTGTGAAATGAAAACTCGCAATTCTGCGATAATTTAAAGGAATAAAGTCAAAATTGCGAGATAAACACAATTCCAACCCCCCCCCCCCCACACATAATCTTTCTCAGATATAAATTCGCAATTCTGAGAACATTTCAGTCTTTTTTCCCCTCAGAACTGGATTTTATAGCTTGCAATTGTGAGCTTGCTGATTTTAATTCGCAATTCCTACTGTAGATATAAAGTCAGATTTGAGAGTTTATATCTCACAATCCTGATAAAAGTATGAGATATAAATTCGCAGTTCTGACTTTTTCCACTCACAATTGCGTGATATAAACATCACATTGTGAGTTAAAAACTATTGCAAGATTTAAATTTGCAATTCTGAAAAATTCAGAATTGTGAGATATAAACTCCCTATTGTGCATTATAATGTCAGATTTGTGAGTTTCTTTCTCAGAATTATGAGATAAAAACTTGTAATTCTGATAGTCTCAATTCTGAGAAATAAAGTCAGAATTCAGAGATATAAACTCACAATTCTGACTTTTTTGTAGCTTTGTAATAATTACTGTGAAATTGTGAGATTTAAATTTCGCAATCCTGAGAAAGAAAGTCAGAATTGTGAGATAAAAACTAGCAATTCTGATAAAGAAAGCCGCAATTTAGAGAAAGTCAGATTCGCTATTGTCAGATTTGCGAGTTTTTAATCTCACAATTCTTTCTTTCCCAGAGCTGTGAGATAAACCTCATAATTCTGATAAAGAAAGTCGTAATTTAGAGAAATAAAGTCATAATTCAGAGATACGAACTTATTATAAAATCTATCTCCGATATAAACTTGCAGTACTGAGCCCTGGATTTTATAACTCGCAATTGTGAGTTTATATCTCACAATTCTAAGAAAAAAAGTCAGAATTACGAGATAGAAACTCGCATTAGCAAAATTTGAAAAATCCATCAGATCAGATTTCATGTAGTTTTTTTTAACAATTCATAACACACAAAGCAAAGTAGAAAAAAATTCAAGTGTGAACAAGGCTCAGTGTCACCAATTGGAAACCAACCGTATCCTGTATGAGAAAGAACCACACACAACCTTTAAATTGGCATTAAATCTTTTCACACCAATCCAACTCTCATTTCCTTTCTCATCGGCAACATTTCCTGCTGAAAGATTGCTGACAGACAGGGCTACCGCTGCGTTCATGGAAAAAAGTTTTTTCACTTTTTCCTACTACCTATTGCCACAAACGACTGTGTTCACGCTATAGTGCTTTGTGTCATATCTGTGCTCGATCAGGCTATGGGCAGAATCCAAATGAAGCTCCTGTGAATTTGCATCTGCATTTCAAACAGCAGCCCTGCGTTGTGCCATCACTCCTGGATGCATTCGAGATAAGCACGCTTCATGACGATTACTATAAGACGCAGAGATATACATATCAATCATTTGCACTCAGCATTAAAAATTCATCACTATCACTATAAGAAGAGCAGAAAGCACCTTCATATGCCTGCTCTATTTAAACATCAGCTCAAAGTCAACAGCAGATTGACGGTTGTCACTCAACATCACGTTCATTAACGGCAGTAAGTGTGAAGAGCAGCAGAGGACGTGCTTTGAAAATAATTCCTCAAGAACTTCAACAAAGCTAATGACTTTCCAAGGACGCGTAGATGACATTACAGAGTCCATGTTATATGTTAAAAACAAATATAATTGTATAAAGCTCTTACAAAGTTCATGGCATCTAACAAACCAAGACAGCTAAAGACGCCCATCTGCATGTGCTTTAAAAAGGATGCACTTAAAGACAACTTTTCCAAGTAAGTTTTACCATGGAAACAGTCTAACAGCTAAAGCGCAGCATGTTAATTAATCCATCATGGCTAAAAATACAGTATCAAAACTAAATCTTGGTGTTTTAAACAGGGCTACATTTAACTTTTTCAAGAAGGTTTTACCATGGAAACAGACTAACAGCACGATAATTAAACCATCACTGCTATAAATATCACAACCAAATAAAAAAAAATCTAGACTCCTTCTGCGAGGCCAGAGCTTTTAACAATGCATTTGCATATTTTATTTAGAAAAAATCATATTCAAAATTAGATAAATAAATATCGTGATTGTGTTCATTTGGTTACTTTGGTTTATAGAAGTATATAAAATGTGCCTTGATTATTTTTGAAGAACCCAAATATCAAAATATTTGCATACTGAATTGTGATTGGATAAAGAAAGAGGAACTATTAAAGGGATAGTTCACCAAAAAATATGCTATGCCTACATCATCTACTGAAATGCCACTCTAATGCGAACAAGAATGTGACAGTCAGCAGAAGCTAGAGATTACAGTTTATAAAGTTTTAAATACTGAATTAGTTCAGAAGGCTTTTATTAACTGGAGCTTTGTGGAGTACTTTTTATGATGGATGGATGCATTTTATTTTGCTACAAAATCTTAACATCCATTCACTGCTATTATAAAGTTTGGAAGAGCCAAGGAATGTATTAATATAACTCTGATTGTATTAGTCTGAAAGAAGAAAGTCATATACATGTAGGATGGCTTGAGGGTAAGGAATTCATGGGGTAATTTTCATTTTTAGGTGAACTAAAAGGATTTATGCAAAACAGAAAATATACCTTAATGTTTTGCAAAACTTCCAAAAATGTACCTATACATACAATTAACTGCAGTTTCTAGTAGTGTAAAACACCACTTTTATTAAACTTTTATTCCTTTTCACCCAAATTATGATAGACTATCAGTAGTAGACTATCAGTTAGTGCAGACTTGTTTTTGCACGGTTTCTTGCACAATATTGTTAAAACCTCAAAACACTTTTACCATACTGCATGATTTATAAACTAAAACATTTTGATGGTTGCATCACATAACCAACTCCAAATGTATGGCTTTTCTGATGTTGTAAACTTGCTTGTTGACTCACCTGGTACAGCGCTCCACAACAAATCACGTGAAACATGAGTCACAATAAAAAAGACATTTACTTTTGTTAAAGGGAACCCCAGGTATTAAGACTTGTATGGCTTAATATAACAAAAATGATGTCTCTTATTGAAATACGTCATAGATAACCTAATAAAGATTTACGTTATTTAAAAAATCAACATCGTTTTATACATATTTTGGTCTATAGGGGGCACCATTATTTAGATGATGTAAAATGGTTGCACTTAGTGAGCTACTGGCGCTACCTGTTGCTATTTTTACCTCAACTCGGAATACAAAATTTGGAAAATAAAATACTGATACGATGCCACGTTGTGCGGCTTTTGATTGTAATTTTCAGTCAACAAGAGAAGCCTTCACTGCTTTCCTAGCGATAATAAAAGGAGAAAAGAATGGGAAGATGCCTTTGCAAATGTATAAAACGTCCTAAAGGCAATTGTCTTTGTTCTCTCCACTTCAGCTCTGATGCCTTTGAGCCTTTTAGTAGACCACAGCTACTGAAAGAGCTTACAAACGGCAGAGACAAGAAACACTAAATGCCATCCTGGCAAGATGTAAACATGCCAACGTTTCTGAGTTTCTGAGTTTCTCAGTGCAGATTTCACCCGAAATCCGGGGGCATTTAGACTCCCTGTGGGGAAAAATTTATGGTACGACATTTGGTTGAAGCTTACGCTTTTATATCCATCACCACCTGTAGGCTCTTTCAGTAGCTGTGGTCATCTTATTAGTATTTTATTTTCCGTAAACATAGCAACAGGTAGCGCCAGTAGCTCACAGAATGCAACCATTTCATGTCATCGAAATAATGGTGCCCCCATAGTCAAAAATATGTATAAAATGATGTGGATTTTTGAAAATAGCATAAATCTTTCATGGGTTTTCTACTACATATTTCAGTAAGAGACATCATTTAAGTGATATTAAAGAGGTCATATGATGTTGCTAAAAAGAGCATTGCTTTGTGTATTTGTTGTAATGCAATGTGTTTATGCAGGTTGAAAAAACATTATTTTCCACATACTGTACATTGTTGTTGCTCCTCTCTGCCCCGCCTTTCTGAAAGGCTTCTATTATTACAAAATTCAGCATTGATGGAAACCGAGGTGTTCTCTGAATGGCCAGCTATCTGATGCGTTGTGATTGGCCGAATACCTCAAGCATGTGACGGAAACATAACACCATGTCTGCATTTGTAATCGTAGAACTAGAAATAACAAGCATTACTCTACATTGCTCAAAACTCACATTTGAATAGTCAGTCAGAAGTACAGACTGTCCTTGCAACATTGGAATTGCCCCACTTTATAGCCTTAACCCTTTGTGTACAGCTGGCATTGTAAACTGCTCTCCTAGGTTCAGGAAACAGTCCTCTGTGAAATGCGCATAACCCACTCGCATATTTGCATTGTACTGTTCCAGAACAGTGTTGTAAATATAACTTAACCACTGATTTCTAGTTGTGGCTTATTTGGAAGGCCAAACAAAGTACTTTCGCAATGAAACACACTGCGTCTCCACAACAAGGTGGCTGCAACACTACTACAAGCCAGGAAAAGTTATGCCTTCTTTCTTTCCATATACATATGGGCGGTGTTATGCTAATCTACTCACCCTGTGACGTGGACAAGTGGGGGAGTGTTTGAACGTGCCGTTTTAGGGAGCTGAGTCTTAACTTTTATAATAAATATCGTATTAGTATTTTATTTATAATAAATATCTCTTTGGTTTTTGAGACTTTAAGCTTTGCAACTTTACAAATCTTATCTATGCACAAACAGCTTGTATCACTCCAAAGCAAGGGCGTAGATTTGCTCTGGACATTGGTGGGGACCTATGACTCCACCCCACTATTTCACTTTTTCTGAGTCTTAGTGTGCAAATCTCGAATCAAATCATTAATGTTTACCAAGTCAGTGAATGCATTTTAAAAACTATTTGTGCGGAGTGGATTGTCTATTGGTGAACTGTCAACAAAATTCTAGCCATGGCAATATTACATTTCGCTGTTTAATCCGCTATTAGTTTTAAGTCCGTATTCGCAGACTATAGCCTGTCCTGCTATAATGAATGTGCGTCAAAGCGGTAAAAAACCCCCACTAGCATTAACGTTAACTGTTGTCGTTACTTTGATGGACTTTGATAAATTCACTAGCGAACTTGAAGTGACTTAAAAAAAAAGCTCCTTATGTCCAGCTTCTTTTATTTTTGTGCTGCCGCCATCCTCACATGTATGTCACCCAACACACCTTCTTGCACGGGAAAAAAAAAAATCCACTGCATTTGGCGCTGCTTGTATCTGAACGCAGCCATAGCCTCTCACATGATAGCAGGGAAAGGCACAGCCAATCAAAATGTTCATATGTGTTTTGGGGGCGGGAGGACTCAAGGAGAGAACATGATTTATCCCTTTCTGCGTGTCTAGGTTAATGTTAACAGCGCATTTTTTTTTAAGTGGATTAAATTATTGGTGGGGACATGTCAATGGTCAGAGGATATTGGTGGGGACACATCCCCTCCGTCCACCCTAAATCTACGCCCCTGCTCCAAAGACAAAGGAAAACAAGAAGCTGCATCATATGACACCTTTAAACCATACAAGTCCTAATACCCAGGGTTCCCTTTAACACAGATAGAGCCTAAACCTTTTAGCCCCATTTACTGGACATTTCAGCTCAATATTTTCCAACAACTTCACCACAGGCACGTTTTTTTCCAATGGATTTATGAGATACTCACAGCCATATAGACAGCGGCGTATACGCTGAGCGCTGCCTCTTTGGAAGGGAAGGTCTTGCGGGCACGTAGGATGTCATCCTCATTGCCCGTGCAGGCTTCCTGATGGCTGATGTAGCGAAGAGCTTGCTGGCAACCCAGAGCTGTGTAGTTTGGTTTACACACTGTCAGAAAATGAGGGGCCAGGTTCCCCGTTACCACCTGACCAGCATTCACAAAGATGTCTGTAGTGAAAAGGCCAAACATGTATACACCTATGGAGAAGAAAACAGACACAGATACCAATTACTACAAAAAGCGATTTTGGAGTAACTATCATGCAAAATTACTACCATTCCCCAATATGAATATTAAACACTTCCTACATTTGATATTAAAACTCCCTGCCTTCATTTGACATTAAAAGTATGTAATCCTTTAAAGAGAATCCATCAAGATGGGGCTTAAAATATGTATTTGACAAACGTGGCCTGGAAAATCGGTTCAATTATTCAGCGGTCGCGCTTGGCCTGTTTATGTGGGCTCGGTTAGCACAGCGCGTACCAGAACTGAAATTTCCTATTTAAGCACATTAACGGGACGGATACGACTAAGAGTAGGTGATCTCCACAGTGGCACACATCTTGCTGCTGAGCTGTGAGGATGCATTAAAGGAGCTAATGTTCTGAGCTGATGAGATAATAACCAAACCTCATTATTGAACGGAGTCTTTCTCATCGCTGCTCTGTAAACCAAACCATAATACCTCAATTAAGAGAGCTCAAACATCGGATGTGTGTGTGTGATTCACAAACCAAATTCAGCATTTATAGTGAAAACCAAGAAAATTATATAGCCACTGTTTCATTAGCGCCACCTACTGTCAGAGAGTGAATATCCGTTCTTATGCATTCGTCTGCTGTTTGTGATTTGTTGCTCACCAGTTGACGATACTGAAGCAAAACGATAACCACAGAGCTTGAGGAACCCAAAATCATGATGGGCACATCACAAATTAGTCTTCCCCTTCATAATATACCCCAGTGTTCTGAGGAGTTTTACAAAGGTAGATATTAGCTGAGGAACAGGAAGTCACCATTGTTTCTGAAAGAGCTCCATTTTTCTCCTTCACTCCTAAATGTCATATTCTTTTTGTTTGGAACGTCTTTTCAGCTCAACAGAATGACAGCCTTAACAAGGCTATTATTACAGCCATTGAAAGATTTGTATCAACAATAAGTCATTTTCATAACTGTTGGCAGATGTATTCAGACAACATTAACAAAGCCCTGTCTAGCATGTTTCCCTCCACAAATACACTCACTTAGAGGAACGCCTTGTGGAGTTTTTACGTGACACGTAGCAAAACAAGTTTGGCAGATGGTTTGGAGGGAAAATATGGTCTTGTTTTACTAAGACTTGAGAATGCCAGTTGAGGTTGGCATAAAATGGCCATTTTATAATATCACCGGCTGGCATCACATCAATCCTGTTTTCTGTCACGTTGGCTACATAGTAACTTTGACACTGGCAGTCACCAAAATGCATTCTATCTGCGAGCAAACTGGAGCTAAATATGGATTATTCACACTTACTTTTACACAGTGATCTCAACAACTAAAGAAACATTTGTGAATCTATATAAATTTGTTTCAGAACTCAGAAACATTCAGCTGATTTAAACTCCTGCCAATAAATGTTTCATTAAAAGGACTGGCTCAAAGGAATCATTTGTTATGGATTCACTAAAAAGAACTACTCAAAAGGCTCATTCAATTTTTACACACTAAATATATTACTTAAATGCCATTAAATAAGTTTGTTTTGTGAAAACGACCAGCTGATTTGTTAAATCAACTAGCATTAGTTTATATCCACTCTTATTCAGTGAGTTAATTCAGTAAGATTCAACTGATTCAAACTCCTGTCCATGAATGTTTTATATAAAGGATTGGCTCAAAGGAGTCACTTGTTCGTGAATCCAACAACACCAGTTTCACTGTATGTTTTGGATTTAATAAAAAAAGTCATTCAATTTACACACATTACATATATTACAAAAACGCGTCAAATAAGTTAATTTTAGAAAAAATACGAACTAATTTGTTCAATCAACATTCGTTCATATCCACTCTGGTTCAGTGAGTTAATTTAGAAAGATTCAACTAATTAAAACACTTGTACATGAGTCTTTTTGAATGGTTCCTTAAAAGGATTGACTCAAAGGAGTCATTTATTAGTGAATGAGACAACACTGGTTGAACTGTGTGTTTTAGATTCACTAAAAAGAACTGATTCAAAAGAGTCGTTTAAATGATACACATTAAATATATTACATAAATGGCATTAAGTAAGTTTATTTAGTGAAAATGACCAGCTAATTTGTTAATTAACTAGCATTCGTTCTTATCCACTCTAATTCAGTGAGTTAATTCATAAAAGATTCAACTGATTCAAACTCCTGTTCATGAATGGTTCATTAAAAGAATCGGCTCAAAGGAATCATTTGTTAGTGAATCAGACAACATTGGTTGCACTGTATGTTTTGGATTCACTAAAAAGAACTGACTTCAAATTATGTACATTAAATGTTTTACATAAATGGCATTAAATACATATATTTTGCTAAAATTACCAGCTGCCTGTACATTAAACATCAAATAAATTCTGTGACATGGATAGACAAAACATAGTTTATTTTCTGCTTTAGGCTGGAAAACATTTTTTGCAAAACATGACTTATAGTTAAATGGTCTGAAATGATAATAAAAGAAAAGATTTTACCCAATTATGCCTGGTTTATGAAAAAAATGTTTTTTAACTTCATTACCTTCATAATGATATATTCAGCTTGAAGTCAAGCTGTTCCAGAAAACATCATATTTAGCATTTCATTGAAATATCTTGGAGGAACAGGAGCTATTTAATGATGCTTTACCGGCACAAACACACACTGCTTCAAAGTGTTTTCCGTTTTCATTCACAATCATTTTTAATACCAAGAGTTCCTCTCAAGCAGAGAGAAGGGGAAATATTACTGAAAAAGCCTGCCTGAGCTAACCGAGAGTGCACCATGACCCACAGCCATTTTCTAAATTTAATCTCTCCCGAAGAACATCGCAGCGTGACTCATTATGCAAATAACACAAGCCAGCGACTCCAGGTCATGATGCAACTGGTCTCATTTGATGCTTTTCAGTTAAGATGCCTCATCAAACCTCAAACAAAACAGGAAGCAGCATTCTCCAAAATACTGTAATTTCAAGCATCCGCCATTGGCTAGAAACACACAACATCTTCTAGGTGCTTCATCTTTTGAGTTTGAGGTTGGCATAGAAATAAAATGCTATTGAGGAGCCAAGTGCTGTTAAAAAAGATCTCAGATAGATCCGATTTCCCTTTGGCCATATTGACTGCTACTGAAGAGTGACAGATGCTGTCAGTAAAGTAAAGGTGATCTTCTCAGCGCTCTGTAGGAGGCTTAGGAACAATTCTGCTTATCTGATTTGTCTTTAAGGCCGCTAATGCCGTCAGATGTCCAACAATCCCGCAGCTCGGATGACTGTGACAGTATGACTAAAGTACTGTATATTCGGTGGAAAATGAGAGCGTCTGTGGTGAATGGGAACCATTTAATGTAGAAATTAATAGGAGGATTTTCTCTGAGGATCAGGCTAATAATCCATGACTTTGCTGTTTCTTTATCTCCTCAAAACACTAAAGCATTAGAGGGGGAAATTGAGTGAAAAGGGGGAAAAATTAAAGTGTGAGAACGAAAGAGCAAGGAAAAAAGAGACAGACAGACAGCACAGATTAAGTC
The DNA here is from genome assembly GCF_049309525.1 of Garra rufa. Lineage (NCBI taxonomy): Eukaryota > Metazoa > Chordata > Actinopteri > Cypriniformes > Cyprinidae > Garra > Garra rufa. The sequence continues at coordinate 28,898,218 of NC_133384.1, read as the reverse complement.
TGGTCTTAATTTGTTAAACTCCAGTAAGTATATGTGACGTGACTGACGCGGCTTTACCATCATGATGTTGTACAGCATTTGAGGTTACACAGAAGTAGATCATACAGAAGTACAGGCTATGTTCCTCAATATTGAGGCACCAAAATGAATTTTGTACCAAAACATTTAAAAGTTTATATTTACCTGAAAATATAATATTAAAATGTGTTTTATGCTATTAAGAACTTCACTTTTTCCATTTGTACTGTACAGAAGAAAGTCATACTTGAGGGTAAGTAAATGAGGGCAACTTTTATTTGGGTGAACAGTCTCTAATATAAAATAAAGTGTTTCAGCCGCCTTCCTTTACTGGTTATAACCTAAAATGCAAGGGTTTTTGACACTAGTGCACTTACCGTCTTTTTCTCTTAAAAGGGACAAAACCCTTCCAAGTCATTCCCACAGTTTAACTGTAAATTGAATGCCAGGGCTGAAAGCACAACGTTCCATAAAAATACCTATAAAATGAAGTGGAATAGGCATGACATACCAAGGAAACGGAAAGTCCTCCGCACTAATGGGTTGAGGTAACAGCAGTCCCCGGTCACGATGGTCTTCTCTCGACTGTCAAGATCTTTCGACGTGTACTGTATCAAGAACAACACTGTTTCTGTCACGGTGATCTGAAAAAGAGTGGAACATCAGAACATGTCAAGTGTCTGAAATAAAATTAACTAATATATTTTTACATTTTTGGAAGAAAGTGTGAGTGGTGCTAATTAGTGCAAATGTCACCATGTTGATTTGGAGGTCTGAGTGGTTGCTTAAGTGTTGCTAGGTGATTTGTACGGTATTATGGATAGTTACCAGGTTATTAGTAGATGTTTTTAATGTTTTTTAACAAGTTACAGAACTTAAGAAGCTATGAGTGTGTGGAAAGCTACAATTGAAACCCAATTTTTAGTTGCCAATGGAAAAGGTGGGAAACTAAGCAAGCCCATTTTCGCCACTGAATAGAAAATAATTTAAACATTTATCTCACAACTCACAACTTTTTTCTCAGAATTGTGAGATATAAACTCACAATTGTGTTATTAAGTCTGAATTGCGAGACATAAACTCACAGTTCTGACCTTTTCTAAGAATTGCGAGTTTATATCTCGCAATTGTGAATTTTTCTTAACATATCAGTCCCCCTTTATTTCCCCCTCAGAATTTCTCCTGCCACAATTCAGAGGAAAAAAAAAGTCAAAATTGCGAGATATAAAATCGGAATTGCACGAAAAAAATCAGAATTGTGAAATACAAATTTGGAATTGCGAGAAGAAAGTCAGAATTGCGAGATACAAACTCTGAGTTTTAAAGAAAAAAAAGTCTGAATTGTGAGATATAAACTCGGAATTGCGAGAAAAAAGTCAGAATAGCGAGATACAAACTTGGAATTGCAAAAAAAAATGTATAATTATGAGACAAATTCACATTAGCAAGAAAAAAGTCAGAGTTGCAAGATACAAACTCGGAATTGCGAGACACAAACTTGTAATTGCAAAAAAATGTATAATTGTAAAATACAAATTTGGAATTGCGAGAAGAAAGTCAGAATTGCGACATACAAAGTCGGAATTGCGAGGAAAAAGTTAGAATTGTGAGATAAATAATTTGGAAAGTCAGAATTGCGATATACAAACTTGGAATTGCGAGAAAAAAAAGTCAGAATTGCAAGATATAAACTCGGAATTGTGAGATACAAACTTGAAATTGCAACTATTTCTCGTAATTATAAGTTTATATCACGCAATTCTAAGAAAAAAGTCAGAATTGTACGTTTATATCTCACAATTTTGACTTTATAGCTTGAAATTGCGAGTTTATATTTTACAGTTCTAAGGAAAAAGAAGAATCGAGAGATGGGAGAACTGTGAGAAATAATAAAAAAAAAAACACAAATGCAATTACCTTTTTTAATTTTTCATTCAGTGGCAGAAGAAAAACAAACAGAAACCTCCATAGGAAACAAAACAAAAGACTAAAAAAAGTTAAAAAATTACAAGCCTGAAACGGAAGCAAGATTTTGATGAGTCTCTGGCTGCATTGTTAAAGCCTGCCGGTCTGGCCTCTGCAAATGACTGTCATAATAAATGTGTTGTTATTTATTGTGCTGATGCTCATTATGAGAACGGGCACCATTTCGATCCCATAAATCCAAATTAGAGTTCGTTCTGCCCTTATTTGCATCCATTTGTAGATGAAGTGTTGCAATATTGCTGTAGACAGAAGCCTTGCCTTAACTGCAGGCCTTTCCACATTGTATCTATAGGATTGAATAATTTTTGTAATTTTTTATCAAAATGTAATTTCTTTCTCCACTGATATCTGATATTTTTAGCTCTCTTCTTTACAATCCATTTAATTTCCAATGTATACGGTTGTTTAATTTCCTGTCACATTCGGAAAAAAACATCTCACACACAATCCAGGATTGAATGATCACTTCATCAAAATAAGTAAATTGGGCAAATTCATGTCATCATTTAAAATGGATTTTAGGTTTCATAAAGATTTCAAGTAAACTCTATCTGCAATAAAACTAATGAGACATTTTATTCTCTTCCTCTGTTCATGAACGCAGAGATCCGGGTTTGACTAACGAGACGAGACCAGGATACGAACACACATGAGGAGCTTGAGGCTCTTCCTGATCTGTCAGAGTGATTTAAGAGCTTGTCCAGCTCCTCGAGGGTTTGCTTTTGGGGCTTATAGATGCAAGCAGTATCTTCTGCTTCCAAAAGCTGAAAGACTTAATCTCACATTCTCAAACTGCATAAACCTCCGCATAAAAATCTGGGTAGAGAAGCGTAAGAGTTTGGTGGCCTCTTTGCCCCCTCCTTACTTCAAAACAGTAGCACAACCGCTCAAGGCTTTACACACATACATACTGCAGAATCTAGGTTATGAGCATCCAGCAGAAGAGAAAATGATCAGGAACGGCAGAAAAAAATCAGCTATTTGAGAGACACATGATTGCTTCTGTTTGATCTCTATATCCATCAGGAAATAGATTTAAACTAGGGCTGTCAATCAAATTACTTAGATGATTAAACAGATTAATCACATATTTCATTATATATTTGTTGACAAAAGCTATTTTAAGACTTTTATTGTGGTATTTATGGACAATAATATACTTGTATTTTTCAATATATATAAAATAACCTCATGGGGAAAAAAAAATTGTGCTGGTAAAATGAGAATAAAGAGCTTGACTTGACAATTTCCAAATGAAAAAGGATATTCAACAGCATAAATGACTTGATTGTATCCATTAAGAATTTATTGGGTTGTGAAAAATTGTCTATATTTGACAGGTAGTTAGCGGGCTGAAAAATAAGAGCTGCAATTTATTGAACAGATTATGAATTTATGACAAAAGACAATTTTCTTGCACTGAAAAATGAGATTGATATCATGCTGATACTATACAGTTGAGGTCAAAAGTTTACATACACCTTGCAGAATCTGCAAAATGTTAATTATTTTAGCAAAATAAGAGGGATCATACTAAATGCATGTCATTTTTTAATTAGTACTGACCTGAATATGATATTTCACATAAAAGATGTTTACATATAGTCCACAGGAGAAAATAATTTTTTGAATTTATAAAAATGACCCCATTCAAAAGTTCACATACATTTGATTCTTAATACTGTGTTGTTAGCGGAATGATCCACAACTGTGAACTTAAAAAAAAAATGTTGTTCATGAGTCCCTTGTTTGTCGTAAACAGTTAAACTGCCCACTGTTCTAAAGAAAAATCCTTAAGGTCCCACAAATTCTTTGGTTTTTCAGCATTTTTGTGTATTTGAACCCTTTCCAACAATGACTGCATGATTTTGAGATCCATCTTTTCACACTGAGGGACTGAGGGATATGCTCAACTCAACTATTACAGAGGGTTCAAACACTCACTGATGCTCCAGAAGAAAAAAAATATGCACTAAAAGCCAGGGGTGTAAACTTTTGAACAGAAAGAATTATAAATTTTTCTTATTTTGCTTAAATATCTTCCTTTTTTTTTTAGTACTGCACTTCAGAAACTACAGAAGATACTTACATGTACCCCAGAAGACAAAATAAGTGAAAGTTTCCCTGTTCTTCAAATTTCAAAAGTTTTCACCCCCTGACTCTTAATGCATTTTTTTCTTTCTGGAGCATCAGGGAGCGTTTGAACCTTCTGTAATAGTTGCAAATCAGTCCCTCAGTTGTCCTCAGTGTAAAAAGACGGATCTCAGAATCATACAGTCATTGTTGGAAGGGGTTCAAATGGTAACACTTTACAATAAGGTTCATTAGTTAACATTAGTTAACCACATTAGTTAACATGAACTAATAATGAACTGCACTTATACAGCATTTATTAATCTGTGTTAATGTTAATTTCAACATTTACTAATACATTATTAAAATTTTGTTAACATTAGTTAATGCAGTGTGAACTAACATGAACAAACAATGAACAACTGTATTTCCGTTAACTAATGAGAATAAAGATTAGTAAATACAGTAACAAATGTATTGCTCATGGTTAGTTCATGTTAGTTAATACATTAACTAATGTTTAACTAATGAACCTTATTGTAAAGTGTTACCGTTCAAATACACAAAATTGCTGAAAAACCAAAAAGTTTGTGGGAAAACTTCCAAAACCAAGGAATTTTTGAAGAACAGCAGACAGTTTAACGGTTCATGTATTAGGAATCAAGTGTATGTAAACTTTTGAACAAGGTCATTTTTATAAATTCAACTGTTATTTTCTCTTGTGGACTATATGCATGCCGTTTTTGTAGCAAAGAGCACTGTGTGTTACCAAAGAGCACTGAAAAAAAAAACTGTTTTAGAAAACATGTCTCTCATTGGTCAAGCAAACTGATAGCCTCGCCCCAAATTCATGTAATTGGTTGAGCTTGTTGTAATGTCGTGCTGGACAGGATTCTTTCATAGCAACTACTATTAGGAACTAAAACAGTATGTCTGAATAACAACAGGAGGTATAAAAGTAGGTTAATTAAATGAGCTTTAAACAGTGCCAAAAGTACATTAAAATGGCCCTGTCACAAGTACATTCAAACTTTTTTACTTGTCAAAACTGGTTAAACAGGGCTGCCAACTCTCACGCATTCAGCGTGAGACTCACGCAATTGACACTTTTCACACGCTCTCACGCCACACATCCATTTTCTCACGCAGTCAAAAGCACCCTCAGTTAAAACTGTAATACTATAAGATATTGGCTAAACAGATTTGGCAAAAGCTCCAATGCGTATTTGTGTTTGTGCTCTGGAAATCGCCAAAAGACAACGTGTTTTCGTAGCGCTGAGCAATGTAGCCAATCACAGACATATATGTTGATCTAGAACGCCTGTGATTGGCCATTGCGTTCTGAATTCACTCACCTCTAAACGCCAGATTGCACTTGCCAGTCCTCTCACTGTAAATAAGCGGTTCATTGATAATAAAAGGACTTTTGCGATTAACTGAAGCGACACGTTTTAGTGATTATCAAGGAAGTGCTATTGCGCACTCCAAGGCTACATAAAATCCGTTAAGAATTTGAATAAAAGTTTTGTTTTTCGTCCTAGAGAGTGATAAATCTCATGAATGAAGGATTCTTTTTCGAAAATGAGAAAAATTTATTTTCTCAGAACAGCAGACTAATATATCAACAGCAAAATATTTGAATTTTTCGTGTCAAAAAAAAAAAAAATATATATATATATATATATATTTAAATGCGGCTGTAATTATTTATAAAAGTATAATGACTAAATCTTGCAATTCTTTCACTGTAAATTTGCGTTTCTTGTTGTGGTAAAAAGTGAACAGTTTTGCAGCACTGCAACAGTTACTTTACATCATTTTATGATAAAAACAGTATCACACACTGCTCATGCGAACGTGTGTAGCATCTTTGCTTGTATCAAGATTAAAATGCAGTGTTTAGTTCTAATTTTCAATGTATTTTTTTTTTTATTATTATTATTATTAAAAATGTTTAGTTGTAGTAGCAGCCTCTGCAAAAACAGTTTCATGGCCAGGAAAAATATTTATGGCTGGTAAATTTTCTCAAATCACCAAAACATGTAGAAAACTGTAGAAAAAGGTAAAATAACATACCGGTGAAATACTTGTTTTTATTTACTTTACAGAATTGTTTTCAATATTACTGTTGTTAATATAAAATTATTATTATTGTTGTTCTTTCTAATTCTTTTTTAATTCTAAATTGTTTGGTTTCTAAATATACCAGTGTGAGAGTAATTTAGACTGAGACACCATATCACACTAAAAAGAGGATTGAGTCCCCTTTAAACCTCATCAAGTCAATTGACCAGCTTTTTTCTTTGTTTAGTTTGCACACTGAAACGGTATTGGAGCTCTTAATTGTGAACTCTCAAAGTGCACCAGATAGATGAATTTAACTGTAAAATGTACAAAATTTTCTTACGGGGGAGCATGCCCCCGGACCCCCCTACAGGGACGGCTGTGGGAATTCTCACTCCAAGCTGAAGTCAAAAGTTGGCAGCCCTGTGGTTAAAACCTGTTAATATTCTGAAACGTGTTCTTCCACACCAAATGGCTCAATAATGACTATAGAAGAGATGGATCTGAGCACATACGAACACAAAGAACTAATCTGCATTAGAATAAAAAGGTTAAATCTTCAGGGTTAAGCTCTAAGCATGAGTTTACCTCAGCATTACACCATACTCATACTGTATGTTGTATGTTTACACACAAGCTTGCCAACCTCAAGTGCTGTCTGTAGATCTCAAGAAGAGGAAGAAACATCCACTAATTTCCTGGCTTCTTATTTTCAGGCAAACTTAAATTAAAACAATTATATTACAGTTTTATATTAACATATTCACATGTTTCTGCATAACGGCAAACTAATAAATGACAGTAAACTCAACCATTCCCAACCTAATGGGCTAAAACTCCATAAACACACACCAATTCAAGCATGAAGTCCTGATCACTCAGCCAGACATGAACATCTGTTGGTTTCTAGCTGGTTTGCAGGGCCCAGATGATCGCTATTGACAATGGAGCGATATTTGTTTGGACTGTGTTAATGAACAGCTATTTCATACTCCTCGTGGACCATTTTCTGTTGACAGAGTCTCTTTTCAATCTGTTCCGCAGAGCTGAGAGAAATCTAAGGGTCTTTTTATATGGATGTACTGAACGCGGAGAATATACTAAGATGTTAATGCTGTGAAACTAAACTCCACAGAGTCTGAACCTCTTGATGTTCCTTAATGCATTTTTAAAATCAACATTTTTATACGGAAACCCTTTAGCCATTGAATTCAGTATCAGTACTTGGATGTAAAAAGACAATTGACAGGAGATTATAAATATATCAAGACCACCTAGGCATAAACATGAAAGATTTAACCACAACCAAACCTCAGCGATGGAGTATGTGTTGAATAATCTCTGAAAACTGGGGATTAAGAACAATTTCCTGTGATTCCGTCTTAAAAAGAGGAAGTTACTAACTGATATTAACCAGTACTAACAAGAAGTTTCATCACCCTTCATATGGAAGTTCATTTCCACCACATAAGGAAAGAAAATCATGCTTTGGTAAATCACGATCATTATGACAGAAAAGCTAAAATTATGACATAAAAATTCACATTTTTTTGTATTTCAACTTTTTATTTCATTATTCTCATAATTTGGACTGTCATAATTATAAGATAAAAAGTCATTATTTCGATATGTCATACTTTTATTGTAATTCTTAGTAACTCTTATTTTTGACTTTTTACGTCATAATTATGGTTTATGTTTATGTTATTTTATGTTTTTTTTACCCTTAAGTCCTGAAATTGTTTGAAACTAAACTAAGTAAGTCTGGTAACATGTATATCCACGGGACAAAGACGAAAAGAGGCTTTCAAGCATTAAAAGAATTAAATTTTGTGGTTTTCTGTGCATTACAACCTAATTATTATTTTTTTGAGCAAAAAAAAAATAATAATAATTGTAATTTTGCCATTACATTTTAAACTACTAGGTTTCACCCTTTTGTGAATAAGAAATTTTAATAATTTGTATTATATTTTATATTTAATCAATATAATAAAATGTAGTATGATCACTTATTCTTTTATATATTTTAATAAGTAAAGGTCAGAATATGTATGTTTCATTTTTACATTAATTTATCTTTTACACTGTGTTATTTGTACAAATGTTGCTGAAACATTGAAGCAAACACTTTTGCTTTTGATGTTTTCTATGTATAGAAAATCACTTTTGTCAATTTAATTGGATGCAGACACCAAAATGGGACGTCTCGTCTTTGACACCAATAACAAATATACTGGGCCAGTTAAAGAAGACCTTTCTCTACGATCTATAAGCTTCTTCAACAAAGTGTCATTAGTTAAAACAACAATACATCTTCATTACCATCATGGCTGCTAAGTGAATTGACTTGCTTGAAAGGACTTTCTTTGTGGTCAGTACTGACAGAGACTGCACACACATTATTTGAGCACTGCAGAATACTAAAAGACAAATCTGTCATCTTGAATACTTTTTGCTACCCACTTTGAAAGAAAGTCTGTTTCAGACAAAATACATCAATGTAATAAGCGCTATTACAGGTTTACCTGGGAATGATCAGCATAGGTATGAATACTTTTGAACTGTGAAGTAATTTACTGTATTCTGGTGATCTAACGATTACATAAATGACATCTGAATCCATGCACATCAATGTAAACAGTCCACAACTGCTAAATAGATGCAGTTAGATATATGTGTTCGAAAGCATAATGGTTTTCAATAGAAACTGGTTGTTGAATTGTCTCTGATGGCAGTTACAACTCAATTGTGAACTCTACTTTGATATACAAGTGTACGCCAAAGTATAAAAGAAGTAGTAGTTCTTGGGAGGAACATAAATGGAAAGCCTCGAAATCTCCAACAAGTCGATATGAAAGAAGATGATGATCTATCACATCTGACTGCATGTCAGAAGCAGACGGCTGTCATCTGTATCTGTGGTTCAAAAACAGAGTTTGCAAGCATAGTAGAAAAAAAAAACACCAATTCAGAGCCTTCAAAGTCAGAGAGAGACCGAGATCAAAAACAACACACACTTCACTCAAAGAAATAAAGGTTCTTCAGTGTTTTTTAACACTTTAACAATTTCCTTCTGCAATTCTTAACAAATCATTAGAAATATCTTTTGAAATACACTCGTTGCTACCAACCATTCCACAGCAAAACAAACAGTGTTCCAACCAATCACCGTCAGGGGGTTGGTGTTGTGGACTTTCGCTCTGCCCTCCCTCACATCCCTGCACCAGTACGAAAGTCCACAACACCAAACCCCTGACGCTGATTGGTTGGAACACTGTTTGTTTTGCTGTGGAATCATTGGTAGCACCGATTGTTTTTTTTGGCATATCTCGGACCCTAGGCTGACCACAGAGACGCGTTTTTTTTACAGACAATTTATGGGGCAGGCAGCGAGCGGATCGTGAAGAAAGGTCAGCTGAAAGTGACACTTTATGTTTCAGCCTAGAATCGCTGATACAACCTTTAACTAGGGCCCTATGATTTTCAATGGAATCCAGTCATAAAAATGAAATTTTACTGCATAACATGGAATGTACAGACTTTGCCAAATTTGGGATGAATAAATCATAAGTAGATCAGTACACTTAAATCAAAACAAATTAAATTGATTTTCTTTTATGCCAAAAATCATGTAAAAGTAAAGATCATGTACCATGAAGATATTTTGTAAATTCCCTACAGTAAATATATCAAAACTTAATTTTTGATTAGTAGTATGCATTGCTAAGAACTTCATTTGGACAACTTTAAAGGTGATTTTCTCAATATTTTGATTTCTTTGCACCCTCAGATTTTCAGATAGTTGTATCTCAGCCAAATATCCTAACAAACCATACATCAATGGAAAGCTTATTTATTATTTAATCTCATTTCAAAATATTGACCCTTATGACTGGTTTTGTGGTACAGGGTCATAATGCATAATGTACATACAAAAGATTAAACCCTCTGACAACAAACACCAGATAGCTTCCTTAAAAAAAGAGATAAATAAAAATAAAGAATAAAAAGTTATTTGCGTATAAATCTCATGAAATTTCCATTAATATGTCAGCCTCCATTTTTTATATATTTTTTTATTAATATTATTTAAATCATACAGTATTTATCAAAATAGTATTTGCAATGCATCTGAATTTATTTTAGACTGAATTAAAAGAAAAATGTGTTCAGACATACATTTCTCCAATATGACAGAAGCAGAATCTTTATAGAAAATGTGATTAGTATGAAACTGTCATTGTATTCTCATTGTCATTCTTATTTCATTAATAAGACATTTCTAAAACGACAGCAAGCTGTAAAACCCTAATTGGAAGCTTTGCTTCTAAAAATGAGTCAGAGAAATATGTGCATGCTTATATTAGCTTATTAGTTATAGTTATTAGTCATGTGGTAATTGCTTTCTTGTCCTAAGTGACTTCGGCACGTCTTTATTACAGGGACAGTCCCCCTGGAGCAATCTGGGTTAAGTGCCTTGCTCAAGGGCACATGATGATAGGGGACGTCTCAATGAGTGTGCATGAGAATGTGTTTGGTATTCAACAAAAGACGTTTACATACAAGCGCACTTGCTAACACTCATCAGCTAAAATGATGACTTGCAAGTGCATCCTAAAGGAATAGTTCTAGAAACGAAAGTTTGCTAGAAATTTACACACCCTTAGGGCATTCAAGATGTACAGTATCTCACAAAAGTGACTACAGCCCTCACATTTCAGCAACCATTTTAGTATATCTTCTCAAGGGACAATACTATAGAAATGAAACCTGGATATATTTTATAGTAGTCAATGTGCAGCTTTTATAGCAGTATAGATTTACTGTCCTCTGAAATAAACTCAATATATAGCCATTATTGTCAAAATAGCTGGCAACAAAAGTGAGTACACCCTTAGTGATAACAGCAGTATGTTGTTTAACCATGCAAAGCCACATGTCCTGTTCATCATGTTTATGTTTTTGTCTGCTTGACAGGACCATAAAAAGTTGTGTATCTTGTATTAGAGCAGTTAAAATTAGGTGCTTTAAGTACAATTCTCTCTTACTGACCACTGGATGTTCAACATGGCATCTCATGGCAACCCAGCCGGCACATGACCGACCTTCAACGTTGAAATTTGGTTGAAATAAGGTCAGTTGTTGTTTCACTGTTGATGTAACGTTGAATGCTCAATGGTTAATGCTCAATCAGTCAACACATGACCGAAATTTAAAGTTGAAATTTGGTTGAAATTAGGTCGGTTGTTGTTTCAACAGTAAAACAACTTAAATAAAACTTTGAATGCTAAACGGTTATATATGCCTTCAAAAGCAAGTGTTTAAATTATAATATTAATAATAATAATTAACAAGGTTAACAACATAAGATCGTGTCTTCAGCATACAAAGAAATGTTTGCCTTTTAAATGATTATGGACATTATTATTTCATGAAAACTCATATAAATGTTAAAATATAACTATCACCACCAACAATGAAACTAAATACATTTCGCTTCCACATGCTGAAACAATCCCTATTGGTTGTTTTACCTTACTGCTTTGATCATGATTGGTTCATCTGGCTGTCATTCAGGAAACTGACAGGTGAAACTGCGCGCGCCTTTGTAATTTAAAAAATTCCGACCGTTACCGCATTTTCTAGTGAGGCTGTGAGCTGCATAGATGTATGAGAGCTGCTGCTCACCGAAATTATTCAGTTGGTCCCGAATTATTTAATATTTTCATGTTATATTTTTATTTTGAGCGAATTTGAATTGTGAGATCTCAACGGAGAACAAAAACCGGAACACAGAGGAAATAGTAGGGCTGTTCGATTCCGAAATTTTTGGAATCGATTCCGATTCCTGTTTCTGGAATCGATTGGATTTGATTCCAGAATCGATTCCTTACTGTTGTTTTCGATTCTTTTTCGATTCTTGTTTTTAAGATCGGATGAAGCTAATTTCGCAATAAATGCAGGATGTAAAGGTCGTAGAAAGTTGCCTTCTCACAATATGAGGCTTAATTTGTAAAAAAAAATACTCAGCAGTGGACATGCATTTATTGCATGAATAAAACAAGACATGACATGTCTAAAATGACAAAATTAGCAAACACTGAAACAAAATAAATAGAACTTTAACAACAACATATAGAGAGCTCGTGGCGTAGCTGTCAGTCAGATGCGCTCTGGGCCACTGATAACATGCGCTCTCTGCGTTTTCTTTCATTTGCTGATAGAATGGTTAAAAATAGCATTTATTTAAGATGTAAATAATATCAAGACCCTCAATCACGTCATGATCTATTCTGTTGTGCAGCGCTCAAAATTGTGGACAACATGAGCCAGTTCCCCCGTAAAAAAACAACAACTTCGGAATCGTTTTTTGAACTGGTTCATTTAAATAATCTATCCAAATCAGACTTATAATAACTATTAGCGAACAAGAGGCAAATTGCATGCATCATTAAACTCAGAAGAGTTTAGAAATGAGATATGCAGCCTTAATGGGATGCAGCCTTCCATTTAAGAGGCACTTATTTATAAGTTTTGCTGAACTGAAAACGGCTCTGAATGAGGAGGCGATTCCCCTTAATGGGATCGATTCCAAACGTTGGGATCGACTCTCGATTCCCAATGCCTCGGAATCGATTCTTTTTGGAATCGATTCCCAGCCCTAGGAAATAGACGTGAGCTGCTGAAAACATACACTGGCTAAATCAGGTAAGACAAGTATTTATTATTACCTTTTTAAAAAATAGTACAAGAGTTTACAAATTGGTAAAGGACATGTAAACTGCAGAAGTTAAATACTTGAGTGTTTGTTTGTAATACATGAGTGTGTTAAATACTTGAGTGTGTAATAAAGTTAGCTGATTTATTACAGACGGCAAAAGTTAGATGCTAATCGCATTTAGCATGCTAGCATTATTAGCTCATCTGGTCGTATATATATCTGCTGTTGTTGTGTGTTGCTAGTACTTGTTAATGTCTGTCTTTTAGAGATTCACATTTTTCGATATATGCATTACTGCAGGTGTGTTTACATTTTAATCCTATAATAACAGTCCTAAAGATGACATGCTTTATTTTTCTTTTCTGAATATCATATAATGGCCAATGTCTATGTAAGATTGTTTAAAGGAATGGTATAAAACAAAAAACAGCTTTTTAAGAAAATTTCCATTGTAGAGTCATTAAGGATCCAGCTTATTGGCAGTTTGGTAAGGAATTGTTCATCTGCTACTTTGCACTGTCAGTTCTGGTAGAGATTCATTGATCTTTTGTTATAAGTTTATTTAATGTAATACAAATGTACTCAATATGATTTTACTTGTTTCACTAAGTACACTGTTTAGTTAGAATTGTGATTAAAACTGTGTTGTTTAAAACTTTAATCTGAATACATCAAAATGTGTTTAATGAAGTGTTGTGCACTTTGTTTTCAACTCCACTGTTATTGGACTGTGAAGTAAAAATATTGTACAAGATTTGTTTTGTATTGAGTGTTTTATCAAGGTTGGCATTTTATATAATTTTATTTTTGGTGTTTTTGTTCATGTAGGACAGTGCAGAAAGCACACAAGTGGGAGAGAGAGGAGGGGACAACATCAGAAAAGACACAAAGCTGGGACTCTTTCAAAGATCACCTGAAGCACAGCCATGCTATATGCGCAAGGCTGTTGTTTTTATCACAATTTGAAGAAACATTTTGGCTTAAAATAACAAATTTAAAAAAAAAGAATTTTAAGGCGACTGCTTTTTACTCCTTCACCACTGACATGGTTTCTGTTGCAGGTTCTATTCTCAAAGTCTTTTACATATTTCCACTGCACAAATGTACACATCTCTTATAATGAGACACATCTGTAAACCTGTTTTCACAGAACTATAGTTAACCACCAAATATGAGATTGGACAAAATGGTTTTAGTCAAAAAAGATTTCTCTTGCAAGTGCAGCGCAAAATATGCATGTTATTGTACAAAAACTTTGGGGTCTAGGGATTTGGAGAAGTTTAAACATACCCTGACATTTGTGTGTGTGTGTGTGTGTGTGTGTGTGTGTGTGTGTGTGTGTGTGTGTGTGTGTGTGTGTGTGTGTGTGTGTGTGTACCTGGTATTCATCACGTTGTGGGGACCAAATGTCCCCACAAGGATAGGAATACCAGTAGATTTTGACCTTGTGGGGATATTTCTCAGGTCCCCATGAGGAAACAGGCTTATAAATCATGCACAATGAGTTTTTTTGATGAAGTAAAAGTGTGCACAATCTCCTGTGAGGGCTAGGTTTAGGTGTAGGGTAGGTGTAGGGCGATAGAAAGTACGGTTTGTGTGTGTGTGTGTTTTATTCAGTATCTGGAAAAAATACACTACGAGTCAAAAGTTTAAAAAAAAGTTTTTTAATTAAATAGTTTCCTTCTGCTTTATAATATTTGTATTATTTAAAATAATATTTAATATTATTTAAAATATTTTAAAATGTAATTTATTCCTGTGATCAAAGCTAAATTCTCAGCATCATTACTCCAGTTATCAGTGTCACATGATCTTTTAAAAATCATTCTAATATGCTGTTCAAGAAACATTTATTATTATCAATATTTAAGCAGTAGATTATTATTTTTTCGGGATTCTTTAATGAATAGTAAGATCCAAAGACTAGCATTTACTTGAAATAAAAAGCATTTGTAAAATTATATACCATACTATTCAAAATTTACAATGATCAAAAGTGACATGTATAATACTACCAAAGATTTCTATATCAGATAAATTGTTTTATTTTCAGTTCATCAAAGCAAACTCAAAGAATTCTTTCTTATTCTTTTCATTATGTTTCCAACATAATATTTTTTGAGCAGCAAATCAGAATATTAGAATGATTTCTGAAGGTTAATGTGACATGATCATGTGTAATGATGATAAAAATTCTGCTTTGACATCACAGGATTAAATCACATTTACAGATATCTTCAAATGAAAAACATTTGAAAAAGTACAAATATATTTGATTCAATTTTTCTGTACTTTGTATTGGATTGATTTAAGATTTTACTGTGAGAAAACTTCTGACTGGTTTTTTTTTGAAAGGTTTTTATTTTGATTTATACATTGTATGTTTCCAAAGTAAAAATTGTTTTACAATATTGATCATGTGTTTAGTTTATTGAAGTTCATAGTAAACCCATTGCTGCTAGTCATTTGATTTTGAACTAATATGTACGTACAGTGTTGATCTAAATGTAAACTGGTTGTAATTGAATGTACAGTTGTGTATTCACCGTTGCTAAAAGGTAAGTAAGACGGTGAAACTAAGTCGCGATTTCAACGTTGAATCAACGTCATAATATCAACGTTGAACATTTTTGCAAATCCGAAAGGTTTTTCACCGTTGATCCAACGTCGAAAGAAGACCATAATCCGAAAGGTAAGAGGGTGAAACAAAGGCGCGATTTCAACGGTGAATCAACGTTGTTATTTCCACGTTGAAAAGACGTCACAATATCAACGTTGAAAATTTTTGCAAATCTGAAAGGTTTTTCACCGTTGATCCAACCATGGTACCTGACGTTGTTTCAACGGTGAATCAACGTTGAAATGCCGGCTGGGAAAGAACTCTCTGAGGATTTGAGAATTAGGATTGTTGCTCTCCACAAAGATGGCCAAGGCTATTAGAGGTTCAGTAACACCCTAAAACTGAGTTACACTACAGTGGTCAGGGTCATACAGAGGTTTTCCAAGATTCGGAACAGGCCTTGCAATGGTCGATCAACGAAGTTGAGCACTCGTTCTGTGCGTCAGGAGCAGAACCTGGCTTCAAAAAACAGATGCATGAGTGCTGCCAGCATTGCTTTAAAGGTTGTAGAAGTAGAAGGTCAGCTTGTCATTGCTCAGACCATACGCCACACGCTGCAACAAGTCGGTTTGCATAGGTGTCATCCCAGAAGGAAGCCTCATCTGAAGCTGGCTCACAAGAAACAGTTTGCTGAAGACAAACAACCTGCTCTGGTTAATTCCATGCCCAGGATGATTAAGGCAGTGCCAGATAACAATGGTGCATAATATATTGACACTTTGGACAAGTTCCAGTTATTTTGACAATAATGGCTGTATGTTGAGTCATTTTCAGGGGACAGTAAATCTATACTGCTATACAAGCTGCACAGTTTTATATCTATAGTATTGTCCCTTGAGAAGATAAACTAAAATGGTTGCTGAAATGTGAGGAGTGTACTCACTTTTGTGAGATACTGTAGATGAGTTTGCTTTCTTGAGATTGAGTCTATTTAGCTATGTGGACTGTCATTCTGACAGCACCTATTCACCACAAAGGATCCATTGGTGATCAAGTGATGTAATGCTAAATTTCTTCAAATCTCTTCTGATGAAGAAACAAACTCATCTACATCATGGATAGCCTAAGGGTGAGTATATTTTCAGCAAATGTTAATTTTCGGGTGAAGAATTCCTTTAATCTTGCCACGACTATCGCCCCGGCTTTGCGCTATCAAATGAATCTGCAAAAGCCATCATAAAAAGTCATTAAATGTTTGGGTAAAACGATTATCCTCAAACTCTGCTCATTATAATCTCTGATGAAGAATGGCTTTATTGTGGTTTAGCACATTTGGCAGCAATCATCAAATTCCATTCATTATCAGAAGATTTATCAGTATTAAATAAGATTTTACATCGTAATCTGTTTTAAATAGAGATGTGATGGGAATACCAGCCTGGCTTATCCGAACGTCTGACTGTCTACGTGTAATTTCGCACAATCGCATTCAAATCCGGCAGCAAACTTATTATGTTGAGGGATTTTTTTAATCATTCGCTTTTGTAAGACTTTTCCCCTATAATCCGCACCTTAACGCATCAATGTCATTTTTGCCAATATCTGCTCAAATTGAGCAATATCTCTGTCTAAAGCTCATATCATTACCGCAAGCCTTTCAGACTACAAATCACGGCGTGATGGTTTCAGTACGCGTCTGCTGTGGAGTTTATGAGCAGTACTTTGTGGAGATAGAGTTCATCTCTCTTTACGACAGCTTTGGCTGGGGTCACAGTGTTGCGACGTGACGGCCGGATTGTTATTTTTTCTGTCTAGAAAAACATGAGCTAGTATCTGTCTGAACCTCTCAGAAAGGTGTTAGGAAAAAATATGACAACCTAGCTGCCATGTAGCTACACTTATAATCTGACAGCACTGTAAATGAAAAATGCATCTATTAGAGTCTGGAAACAGAGTCTAGGAGGGAATCACTGAAAATATGTAGGCTATTTTTTTTATTTTTTTCCTTCACTCATCTTCTTTTGCATTCGAACTATGAAGCCATTCCCATCGAGCCAAACATACCATACATCAGCAATACTTTTGACTATTAACAAAAAATCTAGTTTGCACTACAGCTTATTCTAGTCAAAAACCAACCTTATAAGCAGGAATCGATCATCTCACTCTTAAAAATAAAGGTGCTTTAAAAGGTTCTTCACAGCGATGCCATAGAACCATTTAGTCAAAGGTTCTTTAAAGAATCATCTCTGTCTTACCTTATCTCTTTCTAACATTATAACATCATAAATGCAACTATACAAGGAAAAAGCAGCTAAATACTGTAATTGTCACTGATACAAAAATATTCACATAAATAAATTCAAATACAAAAATTTAAATTTTGAAAATACAAAATAAAATAAATAAAAATAAATACATATTTTTAAAATACATGCCAGAGACAAACTGCATGGCTTCATTGCTTGAATTTGGCTTCAGTAATTTCCTGATCTACCCAACCCACTGTTTATCCATCATTATTATTGCTAATAATAATTTTAATATTTGGTAAGCAATAAATTTATGTCAGGTCTAACCAAAATTACATTTGGACCCTAGCTCAAGAATAGCATTTAATTGCTATTAAAAAAAAATTGCAAAGCCAACTCCTAAATGCAAAAAAGTAAATTACATGTAAATTGTAAATTTGTTGTAAATGTACAAATGTAAATTAAAAGTAAAATTAATTTTAAAAAAAATACTTTTATAATACTTGAAAAAAGATGCCTGAGACAAATTAAATGGCTCATTAAATGCAATATTTAATTACAAAATTATAAAATAAAATACAATAAAATTTGCAAATGTAAAAAAATGTATTAAGGGTAAAATTAATACAAATAAATAAATACTTTAAAATACTTGAAAAAGAAATTGCCTGAGACAAATTGCATGGCTCCCCACTGCTTCACTATCATTAATAATAATAATAATAATAATAATAATAATAATAATAACAATAAAAAAATAAATTTCTCCAACCAATGCAAAAATAAATAAAAGTAAATTGTAAATTAATTGTAAAAGTAAAAATGTAAATTAACACTAAAATGAATTTTTTTTTTAAATGCCTGAGACAAAATGAATGGCTCCATTGCCACCACTGTCTCTCTATTATTAATAATTATAATACCGGTAATAATAGTTTTTTCATGGCTGGTAAGCAATATTTATGGCAGGTGTAACCAAAAATTACATTTGGACTGACCTTGGCTCAAGGATAGCATTTACTTGCTATTAAATATCTCTAAATGCAAAAAATTAAATAAATAAGTAGGTAAATAAATTGAAAGTAAAATGAATAATAAATAAATAAATAAATAAATAAATAAATACTTTTTTAATGCCTGAGACAAATTGCATGACTCCTTGTCCCCACTGTCTCTCTATCATTATTGATAATAATTATTTTTCATGACTGGTAAGCAATATTTATGGCAGGTGTAACCAAAAATTACATTTGGACCCTGGCTCAAGGATAAAATTTAACCCAATCCCTGAATGCCAAAAAACTGTCCATGAATGTAATCAGGCCTAAGGAAAAAAAAAAAAGAATGAATAAACGAATAAATTAGAAAAATTCGTATGACAAAGAAATGGAAATAAATCAAAATGGAAATGACAGAATCCAATCCCCAATCAAATGTAATTCTTAAATAAATAATGTAACCAAAAAAGAACTCGGATTTTAAGCATAAAACATCCTTTTATCTGCTGCCGTGCAACTGTTAAACACATCAGATGGATACAGAAGAACACTATGAGCTGACAGAGCAGCAAAGGTCCAGCGTGGCGGCACTTCAGATTGAGTCACTGCCACTGATGAAATAATGTGGGCTGGAGAACATTAAATTACAGACAGTGAGATGTGACATGTCTATACTCACAGTTTGCTGTTTTCGGCAGTTTTCAATGAACAAGTGTTATTAAACAACGACGCAGTTGTCAGTGAATAGTCAAGCTAATGAAGGCATTCAGTATTGGGGCAGTGCCTGGTGTGATCTAACATCAAAGGCTTCGTCTTCAGCTAGATACGAAGAGAGAGGGGGTTTATGATATGCAGGCTTAATTTATGCACGCATAGAAAATTAAATCTAATTATGCTGATTTACCAAGATGGAACATGTGCCGTAAACATATTTGGATCTGGTTAATTATACAGTCCTGCATGCATGAAAATGAGAATTGCATGCAATGGACTTTTAAATTATAAATAAACATACAAAACCAGCAGAGTTGGAATGTATTTGTATGTGGAAGTGATGAACAGCAGTGTCGACTAAAGGCAGTTATGACTCACACCCAAGTCTTGTCTTAAAGACTCATGGTGTGCATTATTTCTGTACCTCAGACAGCACTGTTGCACGCATTCCAAGAGTGTTTTTATGCATCTCTAGCTTGAATTATTTTCATGCAATCACTTGTAGGCTGTTCAATCAATAATAAACAGCAGATTTTAAAATGTTCTTATTAAACCTCTCCGGCATACCTTAAAAAATCAAAGAGGAAATCAAGCAAAATCACTTATCCAATGAAAATCTAAAACGAATCACGTGTTAATTATTATAGAAGCACTTATCCCATGGCAGTTGGCAAAAATAATATTGAACCACTAATCAATCTCTAGCCAGATGCAATCAATCAAAAACTCAAGTTGAGTTGGATTTGCTTCCATGCAATCATTCATTTAATAATCCATAAATGCAAAACTTTAAATAAAATACAAATAAATAAATGTTAAATCAAAGCCAAAATTATGCAAAAAAAATGCATCTTGAGTTTGACTTGCTTCCATGGAAAAATTCATTTTATAATCCATAAATGCAATAAATAAAAAATACATGTAAAATCAAAGCAAAAATCGTGCAAAAAAAAAATATATATTTAATTAAAAATCAAGTAAAATCAAAGCAGAAATCTAGCAAAAATATGGTTAAAGAAATCAAGTAAAATCAAAGTAGAAATCAAGCAGTCACTTATTCAATCAAAATCTAAAACATATCACATATGAATTATTATACAGAACCACTTAGCCCATGGCACTAGGCAAAAATAATACTAAATCACTAATCAATCTTCCATGCAATCATTTCTCTAATCAATCAAAATCAAGTTTTGCATCTCGAGTTTGATTTGCTTCCATGCAATCATTCATTTAATTATCCATAAATGCAAAATAAATAAATAAAAATAAATAAAAGTTAATTAATAAATAAAATACAAATAAATAATCATCAGCATAGCAGAAATAGCAAAAATCAAGCAAAAAAAAAAAAAAAGTCAAGTAAATTCGAAGCAGAAATCAAGCAAAATCACTTATCCAATCAAAATCTAAAACAAATCACATATTAATTATTATAAAACCACTTGGCAAAAATAATATTAAACTACAAATCAATCTTCCATGCAATCATTTCTCTGAAAATCAAGTTTTGCATCTCAAGTTCCATGCAATCATCCATTTAATAATCCATAATGCAATAAATAAATAAAATATAAATAAATAAATGTAAAATTAAAGCAGAAATTAAGCAAAAATCAAGCAAAAAAAAAGACATCAAGAAAAATCAAAGCAAAAAATCTAGCAAAAGCACTTATACAATCAAAAACTTAAAACAAATCACATATCAATTAACTTGGCATAAATAATAGCACACCACTAGTCAATCTTCTATGCAATAATTTCTCTAATTAATCAAAATCATATTTTGCACATCTAGATTGATTTGCTTCCATGCAATCATTTGTTTAATATTCAAAAAAACTCAAATCAGCATTAATCAATATTAAGGACAATCAATATCAAGTGATCACATCAATCTCTAGTCTGATAGTCTTTCATGTAATAACTGATTTATGAATTACTTAAAATGAGTATCACTGAAAACCAATATGAAAATATATATATAAATCATAACCTCATACTCAAGAAAAATAAATATCAAGTAATAACCTATAAATCAGCTCCTAGTCTTATGTGCATTCAACTTTTTATAAATGTATTAACACTTCTCAGGTAATCATTATGAAATCACTTAAGATATGTACTCAATGTACATATCAATCAATAGCATGTATACATCCATCAGCTGTTATTAATAAATCTCAAGCTTAATTTGCTTGTATGCAATAACTTATATATCTACAAATAAACGTAAATCACTTAAAAAGTATTTACAAATGATAACCACTATCAAATAATCAAGTTATCATGTATCAACCACAAGACCGATCTGCTTTTATGCAATAATTCAGTCACATGAACGATAATCAATATCATCGAATCACTCACTAGCACTTATCAATCAACGGACTGACTGGCAGCACCACCGTGTTCAGTGACTCACCATCAGTGTGGGGACTCCGGTGACCACCGCGTACAGCAGGGCGGGCGGGATGGCGCTGGTGTCCTCGGGTCCGAGGTATGGTTTCGTGTACGCGGTCTCGTAGCAGAAGAAGCCCTGCACGTGCACGTTGAACGTGTCCGTGTACTCGAAGTAATATGCCAGCATGACCGTCCCCGCCATGATCACCAGCTGGAAATAAAGCATGGTCGTCAGAGAGTGGGGCACGAACATTTACCAACAATCCAGTGGAGAACCTCCAAACATCTGAGCTCTCGTTATAGTTCCCGCATCTCGCCGGGGTCTGACGCTCGGAGCGCACGCGGGGTTGGCACACGAAGACTCACGCGCTCGCATGGCACAGCGCTCGAGCTGGAATGAGAGGAGAGAGCGCGAGAAAGTGCCACCGCGCGCTCCTCACTACAGCCAGCTGATGATGAAGAGACACGTCAGGCGCCGTGCCCGCGCCCCATCATCATCATCATCATCGTTCGCTCAGAGGGTTTAAAGAGACGCGCTATTCCGTCAGTCACCAAATGTCACCTCTGCTGTTTCAACGCTGACTAACAGCAATAAACCTGGCTGTTTCTGTAAAATATAGCAATACACAGACGGTAGGATACAATGTCAAATGATTTTAAAGTTCATAAAAACTTATATGTTGAATAATCAACATAAGGCACACACTAACACAAATCACCGTAGCAAGTAGGATCAGTACTGATACATCTATTACTGTTTTTAAAATCAATTTCTGGGGATCGAAAGTGTAAATATAGCCTAACTTTTTTTCCTGCAACTTTTTTCCTGCAAAGAAATAAACTCGCAATTTTGAGAAATAAAGTCAGAGTTAAGAGATACAAAGTTACAATTCTGACTTTGCATGATATAAACTCTTTTGAGACAATTTTGAGAAATAAAGATAAATTAATAAAGTAAAAAAAAATCAGAATTGTGGTTTATAACTTGCAAATCTTACCTTATTTCTCAGAATTGTGTGATATCAACTCAAAATTGTGAATTGTGACTTTATATTTTGCAATTGCGAGATGTAAAGCCACAATTCTGACTTTTATTCTCAGAATTGTGATATAGTCACCATTTTGACCTTTCTTCTCAAAATGTGTGATATTACCTCGCAATTTTGAAAAATAGTCAGAATTGCGAGATATAAACTCACAATTCTGACTTCTTTTCTCAGAATTGCGCAATATAAACTCAGAATTTTGAGAAATAAAGTCAGAATTGTGAGTTTATATCCCGCAATTCTGACTATTTTTCAAAATTGCAAGGTTATATCACAATTCAGACTTTGCCTGATATAAGAATCACAATTTTGAGAAATAGTCAAAATTGCGAGATATAAAGTGACAATTCTACCTTTTTTCTCAGAATTGTGTAAAATAAACTCACAATTTTGAGAAATAAAATCAGAATTGCGAGATGTAAAGTCACATTTTGACTTTTCTTCTCAAAGTGTGTGATATGACCTCGCAATTGAGAAACAGTCAGAATTGCGAGTTATAAAGTCACAATTTAGACTTTGCCTGATATAAAAATCACAATTTTGAGAAACAGTCAGAATTGCAAGATTTAAAGTCACAATTCAGACTTTGCCTGATAAAAACAGTTAAAATTCTGAGAAATAATCAAATTATGAGATATAAAGTCACAATTTTGAATTTTCTTCTCAAAATGTGTGATATACACTTGCAATTCTGAGAAATAAAGTCAGAATTGCAAGATATAAAGTCACAATTTAGACTTTTCTTCTCAAAATGTGATATACACTTCCAATTTTGAGAAATAAAGTCAGAATCGCAAGATAAAGTCACAATTCTGACTTCTTTTCTCAGAATTGCGCAATATAAACTCACTATTTTGAGAAATAAAGTCAGAATTGCGAGATATAAAGTCACAATTCAGACTTTGTCTGATATAAAAATCACTATTTTGAGAAATAGTCAGAATTGCAAGATAAAGTCACAATTCAGACTTTGCCTGATAAAAAAAAAGTTAAAATTCTGAGAAATAATCAAATTATGAGATACAAAGTCACAATTTTGACTTTTCTTCTCAAAATGTGTGATATACACTTGCAATTCTGAGAAATAAAGTCAGAATTGCGAGATATAAAGTCACAATTCTGCATTCTTTTCTCAGAATTGTGCAATATAAACTCACAATTTTATGAAATAGTCAGAATTGCGAGTTATAAAGTCACAATTTAGACTTTGCCTGATATAAAAATCACTATTTTGAGAAATAGTCAGAATTGCGAGATGAGTCACAATTTTGACTTTTCTTCTCAAAAAATGTGTTATACACTCACAATTTTGAGAAATAAAGTCAGAATTGCGAAATATAAAGTCACAATTCAGACTTTGCCTGATATAAAATCACAATTTTGAGTATGAATCCGACAAAAAGTCAGAATTCCAAGATATAAAGTCACAGTTTTTACTTTTTTTCACAATTTTGAGAACATATCAGTCTTTTTTCACCCTCAAAATTGGACTTTGTAACTCACAATTGTGAGTTTATTTCTTAAAATTGCAAGTTTATTTCACGTGACTCTGAGTAAGGTCAGAATTGTGACTTTGTATCACGCTATTCTTACTTTATTTCTCAAAATTGCAAGTCTATATCACACAATTTTGAGAAATAAAGTAAGAATAGCGTGATACAAAGTCACAATTCTGACTTTACTCAGAGTCACGTGAAATAAACTTGCAATCTTAAGAAATAAACTCACAATTGTGAGTTACAAAGTCCAATTTTGAGGGTGAAAAAAGACTGACATGTTCTCAAAATTGTGAGATATAAATTCACAATTGTGAAAAAAAGTCAGAATTGTGAGATAATAAATCGCAATTACCTTTAATTCTGTGGCGGAAATGGGCTTCCATACATTTCAGACCCAGAAAATCTACCAGAAAGATAAACTATATTTTCTTCATATAAAGACAAACTACTCTGGATAAAACTGGTTCCAAAGTGTTTTCTTCCAAAAGTATGGTTGGGAGAAAAGCAAACACTGATCAGCTGCAGCACTATTTATTTAAACCGTCTTTGACTTGATCTCAAAAGCTGCCATTTTTAGCTTTTTCAGTTATCTAATTTCTTTAATAACACACCTCAGCTATTAAAACAGCTGTGATAAAGTCTTACGGGGATTAATTTGTTCTCTTTGCCAAAAACATTAATAAAACTTGAGTGAGACATTGTGAGGAATTATCTGCCCTGCTTGAAGCCCCTCAGATGTTCACATTAACCTCGCAGAGAATCAATTACAGCGCTAGCATATGTGTGACAGGGTGATGTGGTAGAACCGTACATCTGTTAAAAACTTGAGGAAAACTAATCATGATAATTGGGCAGCTGTTATTTACATTACTGTGACAGTCAGAATGTCTTTCCACAGAGGAGAAATACAGCAGCTGGGCTAATAAATGGAGGTGTGGTTTTCATAATGGGAGAGGAGAGACTGTTCATAATCTGAGCATCATAACCTACTGGCATTGTGTTTTATCATTTCGGTAATTTAGTACTTTACATAAACAAGCATTATATAATGTGCAATATTGCCTACTGAAAATGATTTCTTTGAGTTCAGGAATATGATAGATGATCTTGGGGATCGTGTTACTAACTACGAGCATGTTCTGATCATGATGTATCACTGAGGATGAAAAGCCTATTCTTGATTTTTACAGTTCAGAAACACCCTAAGGAGCCCGCTGGCCTAGATTGAGTTAGAAAACCCACCGACCAATAAATCAGACTCCTAATAAAGATGTGTTAGAGTGCATCACTTCAGACTACCACAGAAAGAAGGCAATCTTATGAAGTAATGTAACAAAATACACATTAAAGCACTGAATGATAGTCATGAAGACCTTAAAAGCAGACAACTTTTAAAGTTGTGCACATTTAATCACTGCTTCTATAAACAGCACCTAAAGTATTAAAAGACTAATGACGGAAAGCAACTTCAAAGCAGCCAGCGAACTTTATCTTTTACGCCACGCTTCATGAGAAATTCATGGCCTGTCTTTAATGTACTTGAGAAGATCTGAAGGGATTCTCTTCGCTTTTTTGCTAAATATTTGTGTCAAGCTGAGAAATACTGAAATAAACGCCACTCTGTCAGAGGAGCAATACAATACAACATCTATGCAATCATTTCAAATGCTCAGGGTTGCCTTTATGCTTCATTTGTACTACAGAAAAGACATAGGGAACCCCTAAAAGCTTATACAGCCTTTTTGTGTCTATAAAAACCCTAAAGGGTTTTTTAGAATGAACTCTTAAAGGGACAGTTAACCTAAACATGAAAACAGTCATTAATTACTCACTCTCATGTCGTTTATATCTTGCGATTCTTAGCTTATTTCTCAAATGATAGTTTATATCACGCAATTCTAGAATTTAAATTCAGAATTGCAAGATGTAAAGTCACAATTCTGACTTTTATTCTCAGAATTGCCAGATATAGTCACAATTTTGAGAAATAGTCTGAATTGCGAGATATACTGTAGTCACAATTCTGACTTCTCAGAATTGCTGAATATAAACTCAAAATTTTGAGAAATAGTCAGAATTGCTAAAAATAGTCACAATTCAGATTTTGCCTGATTTAAAACTCAAAATTTTAAGAAATAATCAGAATTGCGATATATAGTCACAATTTTTACTTTTCTTCTCAAAATGTGTGATATACACTCGCAATTTTGAGAAATAAAGTCAGAATTGCTAAAAATTAGTCACAATTCAGATTTTGCCTGATATAAAAATCTAAATTTTGATAAATAATCAGAATTGCGATATATAAAGCTCCAATTTTGACTTTTCTTCTCAAAATGTGTGAAATACACTCACAATTTTGAGAAATAAAGTCAGAATTGCAAGATATAAATTTTCATAATTCTGAATTTTTCCACAGAGTTGCATGAAATAAACTCGTAATTTCGTCCTTCTTCTAAACACAAATGAAGACATTTTTGATTAAATCTGAGAACTTTCTAACCTTGCGTAGACAGCAACACAAATGACACGTTCAAGGCCAAGAAAGCTAGGGAGGACATCTGTAAAATAGTCCATGTAACATCTGTGGTTCAACCTTCTCGTGGCTTCTTAAAATTACAGTTGAACCACTAATGTCCCATGGACTATTTTATTAATGTTCTTACTACCTTTCTGTGTCTTTCCATTTATGCAGCTCAGAAAGTAGTCAGATTTCATCAAAAATATCTTAATTTGTGTTCCGAAGATGAACAAAGGTCTTACAGGTTTGGAACGACATGAAGGCGAGTAATTAATGACAGAATTTTCATTTCTGGGTGATCTATCCTTTTAAAATATTCTATATGAAACTGTTAAGAGGCTCCAAATATGATGCACATTATAGAACCCTTCAAAGTTATATATATATTCTAAGAGTGTATGTCTTTAAAAAACATTAGAAATCTGCACTGGTAGGCTGCAGTGTTGTCGTCAATACGAGAGCGGCTTTGGATGAGATGGTATTCTAAATTAAAGCTCATATATTTTAGAAAGGGCTTTTGGTAAACAGCCAGCAAGAGCAGTTAATTAGTGTTTAGAGGGCCACCATACTTCAACAAAATGGAACGGTTCAACTACAAAGACTGCATGTTTACTTAACATCAATTAGAATAGTCTGCCTGAAACATTAAACGTCTGAAATAGTCCCAGTTAAAAACAAAACACAATGACAAATCCACACATGTAGGCGAAAGGAGGTCAACTCGTTGTGCGTAGACGTCTGAACATCAAGTTAAGAAGACTGCTTTTGAATAATGGAAGGATAATTATCAAGTAGAACAAACTCATCAATACTTCTCAAAGTCACTGTATATACAGTGCCTTGCGAAAGTAATCAAACCCCTTCATTTCCTTCACGTTTTGTTAGATGCTTATGTGAACCTTGCAGCAGAACTTTTTCTGCATTTTCAGCTGTTAGACCTTTTATTGACAGGTGTGTGCCTTTCCAAATCATACTCAAATGTTAAACTGTTATAAATTACTTTTTTTCCACATCAATCTACACTCCATGCCAAATCAAAAACTGAATTGTCACAACTTCATACATTTATTAAAATAAAAAAGTGATATAAGTACATTGCATAAGTATTCATACCCTTAACAGTACTTCGTTGAAGCACCTTTACAGCCTCAAGTCTTTTTGGATATGATGCAACAAGATTTGCACATCAACATTTGGCATTTATCTGCCATTCTCTGCCTCACCTCTTCACCTCTAAAGCTCTGTCAGCTTGGATAGAGTCTGGCAGACATTTTCAGGTTTCTCCAGAAATGTTTGATTGGGTTCAAGCCCAGGCTCTGGCTGGGCCACTTAAAGAGATTCACAGAGTTGTTCTATTATAAGCCACTCTTACTGTGTGCTTAGGGTCATTGTCTTGTTGGAAGGTGAACCTTCTGCCCAGTCTGAGGTTCTGAATTCTCTGGACTGGGTTTTCATTAAGGCTCATTAATCTCAATATTTTGGTGCATTGAGCTTTTCTTCAACTCTGATGAGTCCCTCAGTCCATGCCACTAAAAAAAAAACCAGCCCCACAGCATGAGGCTGCTACCAGAACACTTTACGTTACTACACAGAATCTTGCTTCTTACAGTATGATGGTCCTTTAAGTGCTTTTTTGCCTTACCACAATAAAGCCCAGATTGGGGAAATGTTGCAGTGATGTTTGTCCTTCTGTAATTTTCTTCCATCTCCATATATGATCATGGAGCTCAACTAGAATGACCATCAGCTTCTTGGTTACCACTTTAGCCAAGGTCCTTCTCCATCAATTGCTCAGTTTGGCCAGGAGGCCAGCTCTAGGAAGAGTCATGGTTGTTTCAAACTTCTTACATTAAGGATATTGGTTACTTCTGTGAACCTTCAATGCAGCAGATTTTTTTCTAAACTCTTCCTCAGATGTGTGGCTTGATGCAATCCTGTCTGATATGCATTTTCTATTAGACCTATTAGACCTTTTACTAAGACATGTGGGCCTTTCCAAATCATACCTATTCAGTTGAATTTGCCACAGGTTAACTCCACTCGAAGTGTAGTAACATCTACAAGCAATATGAATACTCCTGAGCTAAATCTCAACTATCCCAAAAAAAGTATGAATACTTATGCAATGGAACCATTAAGTTTTTATTTTGAATAAATTTGCATAGATGTTAAAAAACAGTTTTTTGCATTGCTATTATGGTGTATGGAATGTAGATTGATGTGGAAAAAAAGTAATTTAAAGCAGTTTAACATAAGGCCACAACATATATAGGGGTGAGCGGGGCACAACCTAACGCGGGGTTAATTGTAACACACGTGGTTTAAATATTTCCACACATGCTAGCATAACCAAATTTACGGTATTTACTAGTTACCATAGCAACATTATGCAGAGAAAAAAGAACGCCAAAATTCAACAGCCTTTTGAAGATATCGCTGAATATTTATTCTACCATAGTAAAAGTACATTTCTGGCTGAAGTAAACTTTTCATTACAGTTTTTAGTATTCATTTAAAATTACATAAAACTGCTATTATTTTAATCTCCAATTTGTTATTTATCAGTTTCGATAGTTTATTAATGCTTCGCAAACCAGCAGAAGACACCAACCTTTTTTAAACTCCAGTGGCGCAGATGGGGAACGTTGTAACACTGTGTGACAATATGCCCCGCTGTTATTAAACTATGCTATTCTATGACATTAGCGGTGCAGTTTACACTATTTACTTATAAGGATTTTGATAAGAAACCACAAGAAACAGTTGAATAATGGCTGACAATCAATTCAGATGTTATTATTTCAAGAAATGTAAAGCATTTTGGCTGGTTTATGTGTGTGGTGTTCTATGAGATCTGTGTGTGGAGGAGTGGAGTGTTTTTCTGAATGTCTAAATGTGTTTCAGCTATTTGTCCACATTGTTTTGAACTACTGTACAGCTGTGTGTTGCGATCAGGGCCGTTCAAAGCGTTGTTGCGATGTGTTCATTGTCAAACTTCAAAATTAGATTTTTTTTTTTTTAAACATCATTACTTGACAAAATATTTTAGTTTGTTGTGTATATTTTTTTTTTCATTCGATCAGATAACTTTTTAAGCTGTCATATGGTCGTGTTACAACGTACCCCTCCGATGTTACAATGTACCCCACCTATGGGGCATGTTGTCACGTTTCACTTCTTTTCTTTTGAGGTAAATAACGAAAAACGTATACACTGTAAATATGAAACAAAGCGATATATTTGTACTAGACAAGTGTGAAAATAATGTGGATAAATATTGTACTCTGAACCCCAAGTGGATTTACATAAACCGCGAAATTCAAAAAGTGTAGGTTGTGCCCCGCTCTCCCCTACACATACATAGAGTCTTCTAATAGTACACTTTAAAATCTTTAAAAATTTAAAATCTGACCAATAGCCTGTCATCTTGTGCAGCATACTGTGGTTTTGTCTGAATGAGGCCTCTATTTTGTAACTAAGTGAAGAAATGAGAAAGTCTGGTCACTTTTGAGCCTGCAGAAGGAAGTTCAGTATCAAAGCCAACTACTATAGCATATGAATGTTTTGGGCGAGTATAAAGAGTAAGAACCCTCTCTCTCCCTCTAATAGTCTGGCGCTGCTTGCTTAGCGGCTGTTCCATCACTTATTCATACGGCTCATGATTCTTTTAAATGACTCTGTGACTTTAAGACAGATGCTTCGCAGAGCACTTTAATCATCCACTTTTTCCATATAAAGGCGTGGGTGTAATGAAGCATTAAACTCAATATTAATGCAGATCATTCAGGAAATAAGGCTGAGAGGAGGCAGGGCTTTTCTACTGTACACATCCCCCTCTCTCTCTCTCCATCTCTCTGCCAGCAGTCTTCCTCTAAGCATTAACTTGCTTTTATTAATGTCACCGAGAATAACAGCACCACCGAAAAAAGTCTCATTACCTGATAGGGAGAACTTCCTTAGAGAACGTGGTTTTATGAGCCACCTTTTTGCATATGACACAAAGATATTTTATAGAGAGGGAATTTAGTGTAGCTTTTGATTTAATAGGACATTTGTTATGTTAACAGGTTCTTTTATATCTGTTTTTGTGTTAAAGGGATAGTACACCCAAAAATGAAAACTCACCCTCATGTCATTTCAAACCTGAGTGGCTTTCTTTCTTCTGTGGAATATAAAAGAAGATGGTAATCAAACAGTTTTGTGTACCATTGACTTCCAATATATTTTTTGTCCAAATGGGAAATGTTTATAGGTTTGGAATGACATAATGGTGAGGTTTTTTTGTGAGCTATCCTCTCTCCTGGGAATCTGCTGAAATGACAGCATATGTGTTACACCTCCAGAAACTGGTATTTTTCAGCATTTTATGAAATCAGACTTTGCCATTATGTTGAAGTCAACCATTATGTTCAGATATCTAAGCAAACAAATAATTAGGCTGTGTGGTGAAGTTTGGCAAAAAGTGATCAGAGCTTCCACCTACAAAAAGTAATTTAATCTACGGTTCAGAGATTCATATGTACGTTCTGGGAAAAGCAATGGCACATAGGCTTGTGTATATCTTCCATCTAGTCTTTAATTAATTAGATCATTTCAACAATCTCAGATTTGTGTCACTGCTAGACAATTACATAAGGGATAAAATAGAGCAAGCCACTCATTACTGCAAATTAAACGCAGACACTAGAGCAGGACACAGTTGATTCTTATGGGTTTGTTTTAAAATAATGACTAGCTGACTGTACAGTACATTAAACTGTTTTAAACTTGAATATTATTTGCATCAAAATGTTAAGTGTAAATGTATGCTTGCACTAAACCTATAATGTACATATACTGTAAATTGCCAAGAGTCTGGAACTCCACAGTAGGATATAATTTCATATAAGAGCAATGTTTTGAGTGTCAGTAGTGTATTATTAGTGCATTGGGACTCACTGGAACAAGAAGAAATTATAGTCTGTCCATCTGCCCATGCTATAGGCATCATTAGAAGTCGACTTGTCTTGCTTTTAAATAAAACCTGAGAGATGAAATGCTGCCACACTACTGCAGAAAGGAAGTGCCACCTAGTGGCCACTAGAATTAGAACAACCTTGCAACTCACTACATAACAAGAAGGACTAAACTATAAAATACAAATCCATGGTAAAGCTAAATTATTGGGTGCAATATGTAAGCCAACATGTAGCACGCATGAAGAACATTAGTAATATAATGTAATGTAATACATATTTTTTATTTTACAAAATATATTTTTGCCATACATTTTTCTTAAGTATATATTATAGTATATTA
This sequence comes from Garra rufa, assembly GCF_049309525.1. Taxonomy (NCBI): domain Eukaryota; kingdom Metazoa; phylum Chordata; class Actinopteri; order Cypriniformes; family Cyprinidae; genus Garra; species Garra rufa. The sequence continues at coordinate 28,866,062 of NC_133384.1, read as the reverse complement.
TACTTAGAGTATAATATAATATAATATAATATAATATAATATAATATAATATAATATAATATAATATAATATAATATAATATAATATAATATAATATAATATAATATGTGACCCTGGACCACAAAACCAGTCATAAGGTTAAATTTGACAAAAATGAGATGTATACATCATAAGATAGATAAGCTTTCTATTGATGTATGGTTTGTTAGGATAGGACAATATTTGGCCGAGATACATCTATTTGAAAATCTGGAATCTGAGGGTTTAAAAAAATCAAAATACTGAGAAAATCACCTTTAAAGTTGTCCAAATTAAGTTCTTAACAATGCATATTACTAATCAAAAATTACATTTTGATATATTAATAGTAGGAATTTTACAAAAAATCTTCATGGAACATGATCTTTACTTAATTTCCAAATGATTTTTGGCATAAAATAAAAATCTAAAATTTTGACCCATACAATGTATTTTTGGCTATTGCTACAAACATACCCCAGCGACTTAAGACTGGTTTTGTGGTCCAGGGTCACATATAATATACCTAAAGCACCTTAGTAGTCAGATATTAACCACCCAAAACAATGTGTTTGTCGTTAATTATTATAATATAATATAATATAATATAATATAATATCACGATATCAGTCACATATTAACCACCTAAAACAAACTTGTTCTTGTCGTAAATTAAGAAAATATAATATAATATAATATAAAACATAATATCACCATAGCAGTCATATTATATTATATTTTCTTAATTTAGAGTATCATTTATTAAAATAGAGTATAATATAATATAATATAATATAATATAATATACCTAAAGCACCTTAGTAGTCACATATTAACCACCCAAAACAATGTAGTGTTTGTCGTAAATTAAGCAAATATAATATAATATAATATAACATAATATCCCCATAGCAGTCACATTATATTTTCTTAATTTAAAGTATAATTTATTAAAATAGAGTATAATATAATATAATATAATAATAATATACCTAAAGCACCTTAATAGTCACATATTAACCACCCAAAACAACGTAGTGTTTGTCGTAAATTACTCTAATCTAATATAATCTAATCTAATATAATATCACTTTATCAGTCACATATTAACTACCCAAAACAATGTAGTGTTTGTCTTAAATTAAGAAAATAATATAATATAATTTAATATAATATAATATAATATAGTATATTATACCTAAAGCTCCATATCAGTCACATATTAACCACTCAAAACAACATAGTTTGTCATAAATTATTATAATATAATATAATATAATATAATATAATATAATATAATATAACATAATATCACCATAGCAGTCACATTATATTATATTTTCTTAATTTAGAGTATAATTCAATAAAATAGAGTATAATATAATATATGATATAATATAATATAACATAATATAATATACCTAAATCACCTTAGTAGTCACATATTAACCTCCCAAAACAACCTAGTTTTTGTTGTAAATCAAAAAAATATATAATATAATATAATATAATATAATACGACTTTCAAATTTCTTCCCCAACACCAGAATGAACAACCCTTCAAATTCATCTAAAATCTGTTCCTGCATCACAAAAGAAAAATTATGCAGAAAATCTACATTTTTCTTGAAACAAATGCCACCCAGGACAGAAATGCTGTCAAGCACTCTTCCTTCTTCGGATTGATATTTCAAAACCGAAGCCCTCTGTGATCTCATCACCGGACAGATCTCAACAAGGCATTTCGAAGCACTTGCAAATATTTGCAGAGAGCCACGTCGCTGATTGCCGTGGCACAGCAAACAGCCGTTTCATTCCTGAGGCCCTGTGCCAGCCTCAGCCCTTCAGATTAATGAGGACGGACCCACGGGGAGCGATGACCAAGCATTTCATTACAGGCTAACAACAAAAGCTAATTCAGCACAGTCTCTCATAACTGTGATCCCTTCGGACAGCAGTAAACACTGCCGCATCGTGGAGGGAATTAAGATTTTTCGCAGTGCTCCACACATGGTATTAGGATCTCAAGAGGCTGGTGACAAGCTTGGTGAGCGAAAAGCGTCTTTGCAGACCTCTACCACCCCAAAATTTAATTAAAAATTGATCTGAGTCTGTTGAGATTAATAAAGATTTGGCTGTAAGAATTAATCTGCAAACAAGCTCAAAACAAAGCACAGATTCTCATGATTTTAAACATCACACACAAAACAGTAATAATCTGTGAAAAAAACAATGCCGCCACTTTTCTCAGAATTGATTTAAACTCACAATCTTTAAGGAAAAAAGTCAGAATTGCTAGATATCAACTTGCAATTCTGAAAAAATCCTCAGAACTGGACTTGATAACTCAAAATTGTGAGTTTATCTCACAAGTCTGAGAAAAAAAAATCAGAATTGCAAGATACAAACACATAGTTCTGAGAAAAAAGTGTCAGAATTGAGTGTTTATATCTCGAAATTCTGACTTTATTTCTAGCAATTGCGAGTTGATATCACAATTCTGAGAAAAAAAGTCAGAACTGCAAGTTTAAATCTTGCTTTTGTTACTTAATTTCTCTGAATTGTGAGTTTATATCACAATTCTGACTATAACCATCAATTGCGATTTTATATCTCACATTTCTGAGAAAAAAATGTTAGAATTGGGAGATAAAAAGTGGCAATTACCTTTTTCCATTCTTTATTCTGTGGTGAAATGGGCTTCCAAAACAATCATTTTCTATTGCAACATATTTTGAAATGTAATTTGTTCCTGTGATGCGAAGCTGAAATATTTCTTCTTCTTATCAATGTTAAAAACTATGATGGCGCTTTAGTGCCTTGTTAAAAAAATAAAATAGTTGTTGAAATTTTTAAAGAATAAAGTTGCAATTATGAGAATAATTTTGAAATGATTAGAGAATAATTTAATTTTAATATTTCCGACTTTATTCATAAAATATTTTTACTTTATTCTAAAAACGTTTAGATTTTATTCTCGAAACATTTCAACATTACTCTCATAATATGGACTTTATTCTTGAAATATTTTGACTGTTCACAAAACATTTCAACGTTATTCTCATAATTTCGACTTTATTCTTAAAATATATCTTTGAAAAAAATTGTCGAAATATTTCAAGAATGAAGTCAAAATTATGAGAATAATGTTGAAATGTTTCAAGAATAAAGTCGAAATTATGAGAAAATCGAAATATTTTGAGAATAAAGTCAAAATATTTTAAGAATAAAGTCGAAATTATGAGAATATATATATATATATTTTTTTTTTTTTTTTTTTTTTTGTATATTGTTTTTTATGTAATTTTATATCTCTATACACTGTTTCTCATTCCTTTTCACAGATTTCACCAGTGTAACTTGCAAAGTTTTCTTCTATATAAAGCGGGAAAGACATTTAGACACCAAGAGCAAACCTGTCTATCATGAAAAATCTGCTGCTGGTTTCTGTTGGTGTGTCTTTTTCTCCATTATGTGTAAAGTGAGAGTTGATCGACTGCTGTAAGTCAGGCTAGAGTGCCTTTGACAGGCTGCATATGTTTCTGTCTTTTTTATTTATTTTATTTTTACATAGATGGACCCTCACTCTGTATATGATTACACCTGAGATGCTTCAGCAGGCTGCAAAGTTTTTTTATAATATGGAGACAAAAAGTTTTATAAAATACAGCAGGGCACATTCTTATACAAGCTGTCAGGTGCAGTGAGATCTGAAAGTAGAATAAATAATCCAATGCATTCAGTAACTATACAGTACAATGCATCTGTTTCCCAGATATATGCAGGGAACTGTGTGACTTACATAAATGCATTAGACACTGCCACTTGAATTCAATAAATCTTTCTCATTTACGCCTCAGTGATGGACGAATATGCAGTGTTTTTGCAATACATCAGCGAATTACTGTGCTAAAAAGTGTTTCTGTGCCTTCAGGTCTGAGAGATGAGTAGCACTGCATCTCTAGGTGTTAAAGCAATGATGCAGACCTCTGTGGAAGCACTAGGATCTCAGTGAGCGTTAGTCTGGCCCACACACATCAGTACTGCAGTGGAAAGTTAAACACCTCCTATATTCTACCCCCCTCTGCAGCTGAGCGCTACTGTGTAGGCGACACTCTTCCTCAGCTCAATCCAAAGACTTGCTAATGTACATCTAGAATTTACTGTCAGACAAAATGTATGAAAAGTGTATCTTTAGCTTGTCAATCCAATGTCAATGAAAATTTGCTTAAAATGTATTCACCCTCAGGTAGGGAGTGCCATATTTTACGATTTTTGATCGTGGATGATTAAAATGTCTCCACAATCTGCTTTTGAATAAATATCGTAGTATGTTGCTACAGTGTGCCTCCGCCTTAAAGGAGTAGTTCACTTTCAGAACAAAAATATACAGATAATGTACTCAACCCCTTGTCATCCAAGAGGTTCAGGTCTTTCTCTCTTCAGTCGTAAGGAAATTATGTTTTTTGAGGAAAACATTTCAGGATTTCTCTCCATCTAATGGACTTCTATGGTGCCCCCGAGATTGAATTTACAAATGGCTCTAAACGATCTTATCTAGCAAAAGATGGGTCTTATCTAGCAAAAGATCGGTCATTTTCTGATATAATTTTTTAGAATTTATATACTTTTTTATACTATTTGCTAACTTTTTACGCTATAATCAGTTCGGAATATGAATAAAAGTTTCGCTCTACGTGCATGACTGAAAAAGCAGAATGGGTGAGATGGAAGAAAAGTCTGTACTGTACTGGTTTAGACACTATTACAAGAGAAAGGTATAAACAGAAAATCACAACATATGTTGGATGTGATCCTTATGTTATGAAAAGGATTTTTTTTTTTCTACCAAATTGAAATAGTTGCCTGACAATGAGGCTGTGGAATATAAGCTAAGTAACTAGTAACTATTTTGAAAGTGATTCCCACATTTATATGAAGGGTGCAAGATATATGTCACTCCTGAAACTACTGCTGTACAGGGTTTTGTCTATTGGTCACGTAAAGCGATTAAATATCGCTTCTATAGTCACTAAAAAGCTGTCACTTAATTTATGGCAATCTCACAAGGTTCCGTTGTAATCAATGGCAAATATAATATCTTCTTGGTCCCACTTTACATTAGGTGGCCTTCACTACTATGTACTATGAACTTTAAATTAATAATTTGGTACAATGTACTTATTGTGTACATACATGTTTTTACATTGTACTTATCTTTTTTTAAAAAAAACCTATATGTAATTACATTTGTAATTATTTCTGTAATTACCACTGATGACCCATCCCTTACACCCTAACCCACCCTTAAACCTACCCATACCACCAAACCTGTCCCTAACCTTACCCATATCCCACCTTAAGTACATTGTACTTATTTTTAAATTAAATTATCAGTCTTTTCCATTAAAGTCCCCCATTTGAGTTACTTAAGTGTCCTTGAGCTGGGAAAAGTGCTATATACTAAACAAAGCTTTAAAAAAAATCTATATTTTTCACTTGGTGGACAGTAATATTGGCAAAAATCTCACATACACTGCTGCTGCTCAAAAGTTTTGGATCAGCAAGATTTGTAATGCTTTTTAAAGAAGACTTTTCTGCTCATCAAGGCTGTGTTTATTTGATTAGAAATACAGAAAAAAACTGTAATATTGTGAAATGTTAATGCAGTTTAAAATAGTGGTTTTCTATTTTAATATATTTTAAAATATAATTTAATTATGTGATGCAAAGCTGAATTTTCAGCATAATTACTCCAGTATTCGGTGTCACATGCTGCTTCAGAAATCATTCAAATATGCTGATTTATTATCGATGTTGGAAAACTTTTGTTACAATAAACACCTCATTCAAAGTTTGGGGTCAGTAATTTCTTTCTCACTGAAAGAAATTAATACTTTTATTCAGCAAGGATGTGTTAAATTGATTAAATTGACTTCTTTCAAAAACATTTTAAAAGTCTTACCAACCCAAACTTTTGAACTGGGGTGTCTTAATGTGTTTTGCCTATAGAAGCACACAAAAGCATTCTTCAAAATCAATCAAAACATAAGCAATACCCAAAAAGCCACAATGACAAGCTTTTGTATCTTTGAAAGCACAAATTCTACAGTTTTTTTTCCATACTGCATCAAATACATGAGTAACATGCATTAAAAGTGGAGCTGCTAAGACAAACTATTAATTTCACTCAGACATTTCAAACTTTGACACATAATAAACCTGTTGTGCCAATGACATAAAAGATATTTGCTAAAGTGCTATTACCTTGCTAAATTATCAGTCTTTCCCATCAAAGTCCCCCATTTGAGTTATTTAAGTGTCCTTGAGCTGGGAAAAGTGCTATATACTGTAAATAAAGCTTTAAAAAAATCTATATTTTTTCACTTGGTGGACAGTAATATTGGCAAAAATCTCACATACAAAGAAAGAAGTACCAAAGCTGCTATCAATCAAAAGCTTGCTGTCAAACGTTTGTTTTTCGTGAAGAATTGATGTGCGCATAAGAGACTTCTTTCAATAAGATTTTAAAATTCTTACCAACACAAACTTTTGAACTGGGGCGTTTTGCCTACAAAAGCACACAAAAGCATCCTTCGCATTCAAAAAAAGCCACAATGTCAAACTAAGACAAGCCTAGAAATTAATATCGCTCAGACTTTTCAAACACATAATAAATCTGTATAAATCAGCTTATTAGAATGATTTCTTAAGGATTTGATTTCTTAAAGACTGGAGTAATGATCACATAAAACAATTGTGTATGAATGGACACCTTTTATTCTTAAAGTTGGATCATGCAGCCTTGGTGAGCATAAAGTCAAGCCAGAAATTATTCATACTCCTGGCAAACTCTGACTTAAAGTTACTTTTGTTCAACCAGCAATTTTTTTTTTTTTTTTCTTGACCGGGAATGGCACAGGCTTCTCCCAAAAGATAATAAGACGATGTACAAGAGGCATCATTGTAGAAAAAAATATGAATCATCTTTTATTTACATTTGAACAAAAAGTGGCATGTCCAAAATTATTCATACCCTTCTCAATAATCAATAGAAAAGCCTTTTATTGGCTATTACAGCAATCAAATGCTTCCTATAATTGCTGACCAGCTTTTTGCATGTCTCCACTGGTATTTTTGCCCATTCATCTTTAGCGATGAGCTCCAACTCTTTCAAGTTGGAGGGTCTCCTTGCCATCACCCTGATCTTAAGCTCCCTCCACAGATTCTCAATTGGATTTAAGTCAAGACTCTGGCTGGGCCACTGCAAAACATTAATGTTTTTGTCTGCTAACCATTTCTTCACCACTTTTGCTGTGTGTTTTGGGTCGTTGTCGTGCTGAAATGTCCACTGGTGCCCAAGGCCAAGTTTCTCTGCAGACTGCCTGATGTTGTTGTTGAGAATTTTGATGTATTGCTCCTTTTTCATGGTGCCGTTTACTGTGATTAGGTTCCCTGGTCCACCGGCTGAAAAACACCCCCCAAAACATTAGGTTCCCACCGCCATGTTTGACAGTGGGGATGGTGTTCTTAGGGTCGAAGGCTTCCCTTTTTTATGCCAAATGAAGGCTACATCATTGTGGTCAAACAATTCAATTTTTGTTTCATCTGACCATAAAATAGAGGGCCAGAAGTCTTCTTTGTCCAGATGAGCATTTGCAAAGGCCAAGCAGGCTTTTGTGTGCCTTATCTGGAGAAGTGGTGTCCTCCTTGGTCTGCATCCATGGAACCCAGCGGTGTGCAGTGTCCGTTGGACTGTCTCCCTTGAGATGTTGCCACCAGCAGAGCCCAGATTCATCAGGATGGCTTTGGTGGTGATCCTTGGATTCTTTTTGACCTCTCTCACTATCCTCCTGGCCAGCACTGGTGTCACTTTTGGCTTCCGACCACGTCCTCTGAGATTTTTCACAGTGCGGAACGTCTTGTATTTTTTAATAATTCTTTGCACTGTAGCTACAAAACATTTAGATATGGTCTTATAGGCCTTTTCTGACATGTGAGCAGCCACAATGCGCAGCCGCAGGTCCTCAGTGAACTCTTTTGTCTTAGCCATGACTGTCCACAAACCAACAGCAGAGAGCTTCTGTTTTTCACCTGTTGAGTTGATTAAAACAGCTGTTCCCATTGAATCAGGGTAATTATGATGCTTTAGGACAGCTTGGACTATTTGGAATGGTATAGAACTTTGGATTTTCCCATAGACTGTGACAGTTTGCAAAGGGTATGAATAATTTTGGACATGCCACTTTTTGTTCAAACATAAATAGAAGCTGAGAATTATTTTTTTCCACAATGATGCCTGTTGTATGTCGTCTTATTATCTTTTGGGAGAAGCCTGTGTCATTTCGGGTCAAAAAAAACTTGCTGGTTGAATGAAAGTAACTTTAACCCTTTATAGGGCACTCATTGAAATACTTGGAAATTCTAAAATTCAACCCCAGAGTGTTATTGGAGGTTATTAAAAGACCTTTAAACTTTTGTGACTTAAATTTTTTTTTTATGTTTTTATGTTGAAAATTAGGTTAAATGAAGTGATCATATATAGTCACTTGCCGGTCTATGGTAACTTTTTCCTCCCCAAAAAATGTGTATACATTTTAAATATAAGGCATAAATAAATACATAAAACAAATATAATATTCATAGAATATTTATTTAGAAACAATTTACACACAAATTTTTTTATTTATTTATTTATTTATATTTATATATATATATATGAACACAAAAACTTAACAGAATATTTATTTAGGAAATTAAAAATCTTGCTGTCTTCCTCGTCAGAACCCTAGATGGGGTCAGCTGGCACAACAAAACTGACTTCTATCCATAGAATTGTTGAGTAGACAGCTGCGAAAGAAAAGGTTTCTGAGTCAGTATCAAGCCCATGTTGATTTGTTTGTGAAAGAATAGTGCAGATCTACTGAAAACATATAATATTCACATAAATAGTAAATTTATAATAAGAACTGAAAAAAATAGCATTAAGTACTGGTGGTACCACCTATTTTAGCAGAAAAAATAAACACCAATCTATTGGTACTAAAACCAAAATTACAAATTTTTCACTGTTTATTTCTTGATCATTTCAATAAATGGTTTAAGTTTGACACTGGATTACTGCATCATGGTATACAAGCCTTTGCAATATTCAGTGGACAAAAAACAGGCATAAAAACAGCCAAACTATCACTTGCCTTACTTTTACTTGAACCGGGCGTATGTTTAAAAATGGACATTCTGTTGTGTTACCACAAACGGGCGTATGATCAAATATGATCACACTATTTTTTTTACCACATCGTTCACTAATTTCTAGAAATCAAACGCAAACAAAGTCTATATCACCATATAACACAACTATTCAGCTATATAATGTGTGAGTTTCATTGACTTACCATTGTGCATTTCGATGCTTTCTCCATTTTTGTGGGACAAAGTAGGATCGTAAATCAGCATTTTCTCATTCCGGAAGCACACTGAAGTTTGAAACGCCCCAGACAACTTCCGATTGGTCAGATGCCATTGTGTCGCTATCCGTGACGTAGACTAACATCCGTTGATTGGCTGGGACAAATCCATGTGCTTACACGATCTCATACAAGGGAGGCAGACGCTATTGAAAATGTTCGATTAAGTGATCAAATATGGTGCTTCGCCCTATAAAGGGTTAAGTCAGAATTTGCCAGGGGCATGAATAATTTCGGGCTTGACTGTAAGAGACTTTTTTTAAATAAGATTTAAAAAATCTGACCAACCCAAACTTTGAACTGGGGTGGTTTAATGTGTTTTGCCTATAGAAACACACGAAGGCATCCTTCAAAATCAATCAAAACATAAGCAATACCTAAAAAGTACTTTTCAATGCACTCAGCATGCTGGCAAATTATAGTTAGAAAGGAAAGGCCTCAAAGAAGAAAACCTCTCAAGCTTTTTAGAACAAGCTTTCAATGTAATCTTGGCATTGGACACTGACTGTGCAAGCTTTAAGGTGCAAAGAGTTTGTTTGCCAAACTGTAAGTGCCTTTAATTGCGGTCTAGTTGTATTCAACAAACAGTGCTAAATGTATGAATGGGCAAAAGAGGTTTAATTCACACACTGAGCTGGTCGATGATGACCCCTGATTAAATGACCTTCACCACTTTCAGGTCTCTTCATCAAAAATCTTGTCTACTGTGACATTTTCCCCTCTGTTTTTATTTTGAAGCCAAATGATGTTGAAACAGCCAAGAGCAAAATATGTTTCATTAACTAAAAAGTCTCAGATAAGAAAAGATAAATTCACACTAAACCAGCTTATTTACACTGTGCACAGGCTTCAAGGTCATGAAAAAAGCAACTTTGTCATTAATATGCAGGTCTGTGTACATGACATTTACTTGGTTTCTTACCTCCACGGTGAGATCTTTGTAGAACTCCTTGCGACTTTTTAAATCAGTCATTTTTTCCATTAGCTTTGATGCCTGAAAGAAAGATAAATGAGTTCAGTGGGGAAAACATAAGCAGCAGAAGCCACTGGGTGGCACTAGTGATCATCTTTTGATGGCTGCACCTGCTGTGTTTAGACTGGGTAGGCACATTCTTCAAGTTTTGAGAGATGTTTTCTCAAAGCAGACTTCACAGCAAGATTTATTTTCCTTACATCTTTAAATAAAAAGTTTGAGAAAAGCCATAAGAGTTCACAAACTTAAATTAGACTTTGTGCTTTCTAAAAGTTTATGAAAGCACTTTTTATTTTGCAAGTTGTATCCACCAAGGTCACTATTTCAAGAGAGTAATGTTTCAATAAAAAGCATCCCTGAGCTTGTAGAAAGTGCTATATTAAAAAACACTAAAGAAGTGACATATGCAGACAGAATTTGCTGACATTACATGCTTTCAAAAGCATGTTTCAAAGGGTCAAAGATTTCTACATCACATTTTTTTCTCTTTATATATTTAATTTGTTAGATATTAAAGCAATAGTTCACTCAAAAATGAACACTTGCTGAAAATGTACTCACACTCAGGTCATCCAAGATGTACATGAGTTTATTTCTTCATCGAAACAGATTTGAAGAAATTTAGCATTACACCACTTGCTCTTCAGCATTCACTGCAGTGAATGGGTGCCATCAGAAAGAGAGTGCAAACAGCTGTTGAAAACATCACAATAATCCACAGGTAATCCACACCACTCCAGTTAATATTTTGTAGGTGAAAAGCAGCATGTTTCTAATAAACAAAGCCATTGATAAGATGTTTTTAACTTCAAACCAGAGTCCTCTATGCATAATACTACTTTGTCCAGAAAAAAGTAGTCTTGTCTGAATCAGGAGAGAAATATGTTCAAATCAAGCACCATTAATGAGCAAAAATAGTCCAAAACAGTTCTAAACAATGTTGTTGGACTTTGACGTGAGAGGACAACAGGGGATGGTCTTTTTCACTAGCTGGAGGAAGTGTTGTTATAACTTATGGACTAGTATTTTTCCCAGAATTAATGGTTTAAAGTTAAAACGCCTTAATGATGGAGTTGTTTCTTAAAAACATACAGCTTTTCACTTCACAGGACTTTAATTGATGGACTGGAGTCATGTGGATTACTTGTAAATTATTGTGATGTTTTTATCAGCTGTTTGGACTCTTATTCTGACGGCACCCATTCACTGCAGAGGATCCACTGAGAGCAAGTGATGCTGAATTTCTCTAAATCCATTCTGACGAAGAAACAAATACTGTATTTGGACAAATAAGCCAAACATAAAAATGTCTAAATGTCTTTGCAATTATACACACCACCAGTCAAAAGTTTTTGAACAGTAAGATTTTTAAAGTTTGAAGTTTTTAATAAAGTCTCTTCAAGTTTCTTCTCTCACCAAGCCTGCATTTATTTGATCCAAAGTAAAGACAAAAAACAGTAATATTTAGGAAAAACAATACTACTTAAAATAACAGTTTTCTATTTTAATATATTTTAAAATGTAATTTATTCATGTGCTTTCAAAGCTGATTTTTTTGCATCATAACTCCAGTCACATGGAATTATTCTAATATTTAGATTTTCTGCTCAAGAAACATTTTTTTTCTTATTTTTGTTAAAAACAGCTGAATAGATTTTTTTAGGTTTCTTTGATGAGCAGAAAGTTCAGAAGAACAGCATTTATCTGAAATAGAAATCTTTTGTAACATTATGAATTTCTTTATCATCACTATTGATCAATTTAAAGCATCCTTGCTAAATAGAAAGAATTAATTTCTTTCGCAAAAGAAAAAATAATAATTAATAAATACATTTGAATGACTCCAAGCTTTTGAATGGTACAGTGTATAATGTCACTAACTTTTTTTTATTTTAGATAAATGCAGATCTTTGGATCTTTCTATTCATCAGCAAATCCTGAAAAATATGTATCCAACTGTTTGTTTCTTGAACAGCAAATCAACATCATAGAATGATTTGTGAAGGATTGTGTAACTCTGAAGACTGGAGTAATTATGCTGAAAATGTAGCTTTAATCCCAGGAATAAATTACATTTTAAAATAGATTTAAATAGAAAGCAGTTATTTTAAATAGTAAAAATATTTCCCAATATTACTGTTGCTGTATTTTGGATCAAATAAATGCAGGCTTGGTGAGCAGATGAGAGTTATTTAAAAAAACGTTAAAAATCTTTTGACTGGTAGTGTAAAAAAAATATAAACCTATAAAGCTGCTTTCATTAAAATAAGTAAATAAATAAATAAAACAAGCACACTTTTCAAACAACCCAAAGATTTGCTACTGTAGGTTTCAAATTCTAAAAAAAAAAAAAACCTGTTAAAAATGAAAACATAAAAAAGCTTCTTGGTTGTGAAATGTTAGTGGAACATGTGCATAGTTAATGTGACAAACTAAACCAGTGGTTACTTTGCTAGGACACCTGTGTGAACCTGAGAAGAACTTAAAATCACCTTCAGACCATGAGATTAGTAACTAAAGGTGTCTAATATTAAAATAGAAAGCTTTTCTAATAAAAAGCTTTTGCATATTTTGTTTCCAGATGCCATTTTTTCTATATACAGTAGAGTGTTTTCACTCTATATCACATATTTTGCTGTTTATTACTGCTGAAAATGGTCAATTATAGTCATGTTTGGGACTGTAGTAATCGGTCGGACTGGAAAAAACATCTGGAGTACTATAGACTGCCAAAAGTTATAACAAATCAAGGAGAAGAGTGCAAAAAGAACTGTCTGAGGAACAAAAGGCGTTTGTGGTTGACCAAACTGAACCAGGATCTCCAGAGCAAGAATCTTGACAACATTTGTGTTTGTTCATATTATTTCCAGTCAGGCAGGTGAAATATTAGGCTAATATCTTAGTTAATACTGCTTGTACATATCTTTACCACCTATTAACTTTAGTTTGCCAAAATATTGTGCCCTTTCCTGCTTACTAAGTCATTCTCTATATGATTTAACAGCTTTTTCCCCTGGTTTAGACCGTATAAATTAGCAGAACAACATATTTAATAGTACTGATTGTTCACACTGGATATTGGATATCCAACTCTGCAAACAGTACACTGTACAATTAAAAGTTAATTTGTTTAAACTTCTTTTTAGTCTTACTGTTTAAAAGCCCAACAGAAAAGACAAACATAAACTTTAACATCTTTCAGTCAAAATAGCAAAGGAAAATTCATCTTTGTAGTGTTACCCAGGGGAAATCAACATGTAACACATATCAGACAAAACCTAATCCAGATAGAATCGCTGTGTGAATAAAATAGAGTGTGAATTTACTGTTTAACGTTCATATGTTATTTAAAAAATAACAAAATTAAACACACTGAAATCAAATAAAATGAATTAATAAAATGAACTAGTAATTATATGCATATCTTGTCTCTGAGACGATTGGCTGCGCAGTGTTGTATTCTTTAAAGCCATAGATGGCATAATGCAGTGACACAGTGAAATACAGAGTCCTACCTTTGCCAGTTTGACTCTACGGCATCAGAAAGGACCCTGCTGGAGGAGGAGGGAGATACATTTATTATTCTCTGCTGCCCGCTGCTCGCATTTGTTTGTTTTACTAAACTTTTTTAAAGTACGATTCGTCTCCAAGCCATTTAAACCAGCGGTTAATGAGAATTAGCTTCCTCGTTCATTCAGTCTGCTGCTGTTATTGCTCTGCGCAGGCGCTTCCTCAGTTTCTTGCGCACTTCATAAAGGACAGTCCACAGCCTCTGTGCACTTCACCTTACCTCTCTAATAGCAGGACATGCACACCTGTAGGGTTTTGTTTCTTTACGTGACATAAGAAACGCTGTTGCAAGATTGATGGCTCTGGAATTAAGTTTAAATAGAAGAGTTATGGTTAAATAAACCGCAACATCTTGATCATAAGTTTTAACTCTGTTTACTTTGCCAAAATAAACGGTGCGCCGTCATTATTAACGTCAGATTAAAGTAACAGCCTACTGTAAAATGTATTTTTTGTGGATGAAAAAACACAATAAAACCGACAAATAAACGCACGTATCGTCCTTACAGAAAACCAGTCGATGTTCATCTTATTTAACGCGGAAGTCGGCCATGGGTGTGATTTCCGGTTTATTAACTGCTATAGGAAAATACCGAAAAGAATAAGAATGTGCAGTAAACAGTAAAACTGTTTGCACAGCTTACCAGAGTGGTCATAATTAAGATAATGTATTTAAATAATGTAGTAAGACATACCAATTTGCAATCTCAAGCAGGAAAACAAGCTGTTTTGTACAGTTAAAAATAGCTGGACGCCGGACTCCAGACCCATAAAAGTAGGGGAGAGTGGGCCTGTTGCAAAAAGGGGCAGTTGCAACATTGCTTATTTCTTCAAGCAGGAGTAAGATACAATGATAATCCTCATACTGCACATGCTTTATTGGCCCCTCATTCTTCCTGGAAGAAATCAGCCACATGTGATCATTCCTTCTACCAAAAATCATTTTCTTGGAAAAAGAGTATTTTTTTAAAGGTGAGATTATTGGTCATATTGTCTAAGTTGTTTGTGTGACACACTGTAAAAACAACATTTTAATCAGTGTTTGACATTTTAATTTTATCATGGCTATCACCAGGGGCGCCGCTAAGGGGGGGAAAGTTAGGACAATTCTAAGGGCCCACGCATTTTAGGGGCCCCCAGAGACCTGCTTTGGTATGGTAGGGGGGGCCCAACCTCATATTTTGTCAGAGGGCCCAAAATTGCGAGCGACGCCCCTGGCTATCACTGTAGGGACAATTGCAACACACAATGAACCCTTTTAATATTTAGGTATCGCTCCTTTTTTTTAGTGAATAGGTAAAAAATCTACTTGTTACTTAACAATGTTTTTCATTTACTATTCTTTGTTTGTTTGTTTTTACAGCCACATTACTTTATTAAAGACTGTGACTGTGCACAAATAAAATAAAGAAATTGCAAAATTATATTTAAGAATGATTTAATTACAGTTTATTGAATGTTGCAACTGTCCCCTATTGTGGGGTCAGTTTCAACATTTCACTTTGTCTATATAAGTGTAAATTGTACGTATATTATAATATGTACACATGTTGCAGCAATATGGGTGAGTAGCTGACAAGCTTTATTGTATTAAAATTTCGGCTTTCTAATACATACAGTCTCTGAGAAATTAAAGAAAATGAAAAAAAGTGTCCCCACTCTCCCCTACGTTTTGTTTGTATTGTTTTTAGTTTTTAACTAAATGGCATTCTAGGATAGTACATTAATATGAATTCAGTTGAGGTCAAAAGTTTACATCCCCCTTTCTGATTCTGCAAAATGTTAATTATTTTACCAAAATAAGAGGGATCGTACAAAATGCATGTTATTGTTTATTTAGTACTGACCTGAATAAGATATTTCACATAAAAGATGTTCACATATAGTCCACAAGAGGAAATAATAGTTGAATTATAAAAATGACCTGGTTCCTGATTCTTAATACTGTGTTTTTGCCTGAATGATCCACAGCTGTGTTTTTTGTTTAGTGATAGTTGTGCAGGAGTCCCTTGTTTGTCCTGAACAGTTAAACTTGACTGCTGTTCTTCAGAAAAAAGTCCTTCAGGTCCCACAAATTCTTTGGTTTTCCAGCATTTTTGTGTATTTGAACCCTTTCCAGCAACGACTGTATGATTTTGAGATGCATTTTTTCACACTGAGGACAACCAAGGGACTCATATGTAACTATTACAGAAGGTTCAAATGCTCACTGGTGCTCCAGAAGGTAAAAACCATGCATTAAGAGCTAGGGGTGAAAACTTTTGAACAGAATGAAGATGTGAACATTTGTCTTATTTTGCCTAAATATCATATTTTTTTCATTTAGTACTGCCCTTCAGAAGCTACAGAAGATAGTTGTTTCCTAGAAGACAAAATAAGTTAAATTTAACCTGATCTTCAAATTCAAAAAGTTTTCACCCCTGGGCTCTTAATTTTCACACGGAGGGACTCATAACTATTACAGAAGGTTCAAACGCTCACTGATGCTCCAGAAGGAAACACAATGCATTAAGAGCTCGGGGTGAAAACTTTTTGAATTTGAAGATCAGGGTAAATTTCACTTATTTTGTCTTTTGGGAAACAAGTAACTATCTGCTGTAGCTTCTGAAGGGCAGTACTAAATGAAAAAAAATATGACATTTAGGCAAAATAAGACAAATGTACACATCTCCATTCTGGTCTTTATGCATATAGTGTTTCCTTCTGGAGCATCAGTGAGTGTTTAAACCTTCTGTAATAGTTGCATATGAGTCTCTCAGTTGTCCTCAGTGTGAAAAGATGGATTTCAAAATCATACAGTCATTGCTGAAAAGGGTTCAAATACACAAAAATGCTGGAAAACCAAATAATTTGTGGATCATTCAGGTAACAACACAGTATTAAGAATCAAGGGTATGTAAACTTTTGAACCGGGTCATTTTTGATAAATTCAACTAATATTTTCTTATGTGGACTATATGCAAGCAGTGAAAACATGGAATTGGAATTATTTTCATGTTACAATTCATGTGAAAAGAGTTGATAACTATGTTATCCTTGTGCATATGTAGACTACAAATACTCCTTCAGTGCTCCTGTATTCTACAAGAACACATTCAACTGTTACCGTGTACGTTCGTGACATTATTAATAATAATGCGAATGACTGGAGGAATGCGCAGCTTGTGCGCATGCGCGTCAGGACGCGAGACCCTCATCTGAAAAATCTGATGTCATCTTGCCGGCTATATTTTCTTCTCTGTCTGTATATTCAATTGAAATCGTATTCAATTGCAATACAAACACCGCGTGTAAATGGTGAATGGTGTAGATCGTACGTGTCGTTTGATTCTGTGTGCATCATGCATCTCAATGGAGCAAGCAGCAGCTGATCTAGACGGCTTGTTTTGCTGGATGAAGGTGGACGCTTAGGACACAACAGGTTACTGGCGTTTATTTAAAGAAGAGAAATATGTCTGCGAGAGAAAGACTGAAAGAGAAGATGATAAAAGAAAGCGTGACACTGCTGCCATGCTTTTATTTCGTGGAGGTAAGAGACCGTCTGTTTACATTTGCACGTTTGATTTGACAGGTGACAACTTACGAGATCTGAATGAGATGGCAAATCCATTTTAATGCTCAGGATAGATCTTTAAATGTTAGAATCATAGCTGACATTTACACATTTGACTATGGTGATAATAAACTGAACCTAAGGGGGTTGTATTGCTCATAGGATGCTCTTTCAGAGCTCGTGAGACTTGATGGAGTTCTCCTTGATTGAGGTTTCAAAGTATCAACTTGATCTCAGATGCTCTGATGAATTTCTAAAGAGACATGAAACTGAAAAAAGAAAGACCACTGCTGAGAGAATGTAATGAGAGTTCATACTGTAGTCATAAGAAAAAGTCTCCATTTAATTCAGTGGAGAACAAAAATTTCCACTCAATTAAAAAAAAAAAAAAAAATCAGCTTAATAAAATTTATTTGCCACAAAAGTATTTTTTTGGCCACGAAAGTATCTGGTGTTTACCAAGTATAGTAGAATGTAAAATAAATGAAAATAAAATATTTATTTTTTCTTACAAAAAAATAAATAAAAATGTGTAGGTATATATATAACATGTTGTATTATTTTTAATATAATAGTTTTAAATATTTAATTAAGTAGCCCATTGATAAAATACAAAGTAAAAATAAAATGATATATATTTAAGAATAAATAATAAAATGTAATGTGTATATATATATATATATATATATATATATATATATATATATATATATATATATATTAATTATTTAAAGTGCAAAGTAGATACAATACAAATTTAATGAAACATATTTTAATAAATTAAATAAAATTAAATATAAAAATTTATAAAAATATAATATATCTAATAAATTATATATATATATATATATTATATATATATATATATATATATATATATATATATATATATATATACTATTGTATTATTGTTATTGTATATATATATATATATATATATATATATATATATTTTTTTTTTTTTTTTTTTTTAAGTACTGGGTAAATAAAATTAAATGAAAATCATATTTTAATTAAAATTAAATACAATTAATCTAATATATACATATATCAATTTTTATTATTAATTTTAATCATTTAATTATTTTACTAAAAAATCGAAATGAAACGAATTAATTTAAAATAAATTTGTAATATATATATGTGTGTGTGTGTGTGTGTGTGTGTATATATATATATATATATATATATATACTGTATATATAGTATTTTTATTATAACATTTGTATTAATTATTTATTGACAAAGTAGAACAAATCAAAATATTAATTGAAATTGATTTAAATCTATCTTTACACACAATTTTATTAATTACAAAAATAATAATTATAGCTGGTTATAATTTATCTGAACTTTTGACAGTTTATGGCTCTTTTAAAGTCACAGACGAAACATGAAACTTAATGTTTCCTTTTCATTGCATTCGATAAGCACAGAGTGCAAGCAGCAGTTTTTTTTATTATTAACATCTAATTAAAATAATAAATTAAAAACACATTTTTCATATTCATGTTTATTGCTTTTATGTTGCACTCATTACTGAGCATTGTTCACTTCAGTGGACAGCATCTCAAATTTCCCTTGTGCAATATCATCAGTTTGATATGTACGAATTGGCAAAGAGTGACGTCAGCACTGGGATGCTGTGCTTCTGTCAACTCTCCTTCTTAGATGTTCGCCCCAGGAGGTGCTGATCTGCTCTCCATGCATCATGATGGGGTTAGTGGAATATATGTAGGTCAGTGTGACATAAAGAATTGAGGCAGCGCAGCTTTAATATGCACATGCATACACCGACACACGTGATCTAGTACTTAGGAGGAAGATCTAAGCATGCAGTCATACATTATGCAGGCCTGTGCTGAATTGGACATTTACATTCATTTATTCATTCCTCCATTTGCTGTTTTTCAGTAAGCTTTGCTCAATTCTCTGTCAAATACCAAAAGATGAAGGTCTAGGAGATCAGGGTTACCATATTTGAGAGTTTTAAAGGAGAAGTTAACTTCTAAAATAAAAATTTCCTGATAATTTACTCCCCATGACATCCAAGATGATTATGTCTTTCTTTCTTCAGTCGCAAACAGATTAAGTTATTTGAGGAAAAAAAATCAGGATTTTTCTCCATACGGCGGACTTCAATGGGGATTTAGCAAAACGATTGGAAGTAAAAAGATAATTTACTCTTTTACCTCTATGTCATCCAAGATTTTCTTCTTCTGATAATTTACTCCCCATGACATCCAAGATGATTATGTCTTTCTGTCTTCAGTCGCAAAGAAATTAAGGTTTTTATGGGGGGAAAAAATGGATTATTCTCCATATAGTGAACTTCAATGGGGATCAATGAGTTGAAAGTTGTATACTTTTTAACCACAAAAGCTAATGCTTGTCTTGCACTGGCTGGACTTCACGTAATGCACAATCATGTTGGATAGGGTGACCATATTCTGAGAATCCAAAAAGAGGACACCCTCCCCAGGATGCACATACTGCCCTCCAAAGGCAAAGTGCAGTAACTACGCATTTGGTCAAAATTGAGGCTTAAAATGCACTTTATGAAAATTGTTTTGTCTTGTGGCAAAGTCTCCTGATCAATTTTGTCCCAAAGAAACGAGAGTGTTTCAGAGAAACAAGAGTGTCAACATGTTTGACTAGCTGGCCTAAAAACTTTAAAGGCATTTTTCTCTGTTTCAGTGTTGGTGTAGTTACTGCACTTTGCCTTTGGAGGGCAGCATAGGTGCAGATGGTGCACAATGCTTCCCATTTATCACGACCACGAATGAACATCGGGTATTTTTTTGCAATTCGTCTGTGAAACTACATTTGCGTTTCGGCATGTTAGTGACACACAGCTCTTGCAGCGCAGCTCCTTGTTTGTTTTGTTTTGACAACTGGGTCTTTCACGTCATCAGACAGGTACCTCAGAATAATGCCGGTGGGCAGTGGCTGCATTTAAAGTGTTGAATTAATGACGGTCAGTGAAATGAGGTAAAAAACCCGGACATTTTATGATATTTTACAAAATCCCCCCGGACATAATTTTATAGCCAAAAAGGAGGACATGTCCGGGTAAAAGAGGACGTATGGTCACCCTAATGTTGGAAAAGTATAGTTAGTTCTTCATCTTTATACTCCGGTTCGAAAAGGTAGGGTAGGGCGAAAAGCTTAATCTCATTTTCTCCTCCAATTTAAAAATCATCCGACATCGTTTTACCTTTAATTGTAAAGGGCCTTTGACTTTCTTTGGACGTTTGCTTTGTAGTCACTGAGTTGGTACTTCCGCCTACATCATGTCTGACGTTTGTAACATCATTGCGTAAGGTGCGAAGTCTGACTGGTGCAAAACAAGCATTTGTGGTTAAAAAGTATACAGTCAAACCCGAAATTATTCATACCCCTGGCAAATTCTGGCTTAAAATTACTTTTATTCAACCGGCAAGTTTTTTTTTTTTTGACTGGAAATGACAGACTTTTCCCAAAATATAATAGACAATGTACAAGAGGCATCATTGTGGAAAAAATATTTCTCGGCTTTTATTTACATTTGAACAAAAAGTGGCATGTCCAAAATTATTCATACCCTTTGCAAACTGTCACAGTCTATGGGAAAATCCAAAGTTCTATACCATTCCGAAGAGTCCAAGCTGTTCTAAAGCAGTCTAATTACCCTGATTCATTGGGAACAGCTGTTTTAATCAACTCAACAGGTGAAAAACAGAAGCTTTCTGCTGTTGGTTTGTGGATATTCATGGCTAAGACAAAGGAGCTAACTGCCTCAAATCCTGACTTAAATCCAATTGAGAATCTGTGGAGGGAGCTAAAGATCAGGGTGATGGCAAGGAGACCCTCCAAAGTGAAAGAGTTGGAGCTCATCGCTAAAGATGAATCGGCAAAAATACCAGTGGAGCAATGCAAAAAGCTGGTCAGCAATTATAGGAAGCGTTTGATTGCTGTAATAGCCAAAAAAGGCTTTTCTATTGATTATTGAGAAGGGTATGAATAATTTTGGACAAGCCACTTTTTATTCAAATGTAAATAAAAGATTTTTTTTCCACAATGATGCTTCTTGTACATCATCTTATTATCTTTTGGGAGAAGCCTGTGTCATTTACGGTCAGAAAAAACTTGCTGGTTGAATAAAAGTAAGAATTTGCCAGGGGTATGAATAATTTCGGGCTTGACTGTATATATTTTTATTGTTTTAAGAAAATGGCCAATCGTTTCACTAGATAAGACACTTATTTCTTGGCTGGAATTGTGTAGAGCCCTTTGAAACTCCTTTTGGGCCTTCAAATCATTGGCCACCACTGAAGTCCACTATATGAAGAAAAATCCTGGAATGCTTTCGTCAAAAACCTTAATGTCTTTGCGAGTGAAGAAAGAAAGACATGAACATCTTGGATGACATGGAGGTGAGTAAATTATCAAGACATTTTAATTTTGAAAATGGACTCCTATAAAAAGATATGAGGCATGTGCTAAGCAAAAACGACTTGATTTAGTGCTTCACAAGGTATCACAAGTTTCATCAGGTCAAAGAAACCTCCATGTCTCCTCACAAGGAGTAATGCTCTTATCGTAACGGGTCCTTTACCATCCGGACACCATCTGCACCTGCTGGGATGGTGCCTGTCCCACTTAGATCTGAAAATAGCCACTAAGAAATGCTATCCTTCCCATTTATAGGCATCAATTATTAAGACCTCAGTGTCGCCTCTTCTTTTCATTGGGGATAATCTTGAAGTTAACATGAAATTGCATTCACAATCTATTTTACTTCTGTAACGTCATGCATTTCTGACTGAAAATGGATGTTCTGTCATAATTTTTTTTTTTTAAATTTGATTAATTTCTTGTATTCAATTAAACTGGACGATCAAATCACCTTCAATATTCCACAAATAAAGCAAAACTGACTGGAGTAGGCTTTACAAGAAAATACTGTTTCAGTAATTCTATTATATAGAATTTCACATTTAATTCAATGCTGATTCTTTGTAATTATTTGTGAACCTAGACCACAAAAGTAACACAGGTATATTTGTAGCAATAGCCAAAAATACATTGTATGGGTCAAAATTATCGATTTTTCTTTTATGCCAAAAATCATTAAGAAAACACAGGACATTAAGTAAAGATTAAGTTCCATGAAGATATTTGGTAAATTTCCTACTATAAATATATCAAAACTTCATTTTTGATTAGTAATATGCATGGCTATGAACTTCATTTGCATAACTTTAAAGACGATTTTTTTGCAACTTCAGTTTCAGATTCTCAGCCAAATATTGTCCTACAACAATGGAAAACTTATTTACTGTGCTTTCAGATGATGTACATATCTCAATTTAAAAAAAAAAGACGCTTGTAGTCCAGGGTCACATTTGTGAAATTTACTAGCAACTTTTGAGTGAAAATGGTTTCTACACTACATTTTCTTTAGTGTAGTACCATCTTATACCATCAATGTACCATGGGACCACTGCTTCTTTATAAAGGCACAGGAAAATGTTCAGAAAGAATCTTTCGAACAGAATTATTTACAACAACCATCCGATATGTGTGCAAAACTTCAAATCTGCCGTCAAAGCAAATAGGCCTTTGTTGGGTTTCATAACGTCTCTTGGTCGGCTGCTTTGTAAATCTCCACCGTTTGTCCCAAGTGCCAGCACTTTAGAAGAAAATATGGGTCAGTGGTATCAGTCGGCCACAGCGCAACTCTGCAGAATCAGCACAGAATGGCGGCTGCTTGCTGCATTCATCTGCATATCAAATGCCCGCAAACTGACCCAATCACTCTACGGCAAAAAATGTCTGCAGAAAGCTCTTAATTAACGTCTTACAATGATAAATTTGACAAAACAATCTGTCAGAACGAATAACAGACTTTATTTAGAACTTCAGAATTTTCAGTGTAGAGATAATTTAGCTGATAATTGGTTTGACTGATATTTCTACATATTTGAACCTTTTTTATCGTAGTGTAATGAACATTTTAATCATCTTAAATGGATAGTTCACTCAAAAATGAAAATTCTGTTATAATTACTCACCCTCATGTTGTTTCAAACTCGACCTCCAAAAGACCTTTGTTCATCATCTGAACACAAATCAAGATATTTTTAATGCAATCCGAGCTTTGTGACCCTGCATTGACCGCAACACATCTCTCATGAACATGCTTTAGGATAAAGTCATTATTTTTGCTTTCTTTGTGCACAAAATGTATTCTTGTAGCTTCATAACATTACAGTTGAACCACTGATGTCACATGGACTATTTTAATGATGTCCTTACTACCTTTCTAGGCCTTGAACGTGTCAGTTGTGTTGCTCTCTAAGGTCAGAAAGCTCTCGGATTTCATCAAAAATATCTTAATTTGTGTTGTGAATATGAACGAAAGTCTTACAGGTTTGGAATGACATGAGGGTCAGTAATCTTCGACAGAATTGAGATTTTTTTGATTAACTGTCCCTTTAAGGCACACCAGTTCACCTCCAGCTCAATTCAAATAACTCTTTTCACCACTGTATATGAGTTTTATAATATAAAGAGAGCTTTCTCTTGCTTGAGTGTGAGTCCATCTATAGCTTTCTGCAATTCTGTGAATCTATCACCATTGGTTTTGTATTACTAGCTCACAGGCCTTCAGGTATTACCTCCTAAAGCTCATTATATGGCTTTCTTATACCAAGTATTTTATTTATTTTGTAGGTACTGCCTTGTCTCTGTATATTTTACGATTATGACCGGCTGACTGTATGTACATTTCCATTGGGACCCGTTATGTGGACAATGTATTTCTTTGACAATGTTTCCTGAAGAGTTATGTGATTTTTTTTGTTTTTGTTTTTTTCTCGAAACAGCTTCCTCTCCTAGTGTCATCTATGGTCAGCGTGTATTTTCTGGAGTGGACGGACATTTTCAAACCAGTCCGCTGGGGTTTCAGCTGTCATGACCGCAGTCTGAGTCTGCCTTATATCGAACCCACGCAGGAGGTCGTTCCCTTCCTCATGCTTCTCAGCCTCGCTTTCGCAGCTCCTGCTATTACGGTCAGTCTAAGCATTTAGAGCTACACACATGTACACATCCACGCTTAAAAATAAGGTGCTTCACGATGCCATAGAAGAACCCTCTTTGTCTAAATGGTTCCATAAAGAACCGTTAACATCTGAAGAACCTTTCTGTTTCACAAAAGGTTCTTTG
Source organism: Garra rufa (assembly GCF_049309525.1). Classification (NCBI taxonomy): domain Eukaryota; kingdom Metazoa; phylum Chordata; class Actinopteri; order Cypriniformes; family Cyprinidae; genus Garra; species Garra rufa. The sequence goes on along the minus strand of NC_133384.1, from coordinate 28,841,269 downwards.
TGGCGAAAAAAGGTTCTTCAGATTTTAAAAAGGTAAATAGATGGTTCTTTGAGGAACCAAAAAAAGTTCTTTTATGGCATCGCTGTGAAGAACCTTTTAAAGCACCTTTATTTGTAAGAGTGTACTGCAAGATATATTTCTGCTTTTAGATGCTGTATAGTAGATAGGAAACAAACCATTGGCCTCTTGCTAATGTTACCTGCATATACTGTAGGTGAAAATATGTCATGATTAGGCACTTTGTGATTCACCCAAGCTGGAAGAGTACCTGGAGCAATATTCCTATCAAATAACTACAGCAAAAAGTTCTGCAGTGCCAGAGTTTTGGCTGTCAGCATAGAGTCTGGTCCCCTCTGCATCTTATTCTAGCCAACAAACATTCACACAGACAGAGAATAATATAACATTGTCAAAATAATATAAAGTCCCCAAGCAGGAATGTACACTACCAGTCAAAAGTTTTTGAACAGTAAGATTTTTAATGTTTTTAAAGTTCTGCTCACCTAGCCTGCATTTATTTGATCCAAAGTACAGAACAAAATGTAATATTTTGGAATATTTTTACTATTTAAAATATGTTTTTTATTTGAATATATTTTAACATGTAATTTATTTCTGTGATTTCAAAGCTGAATTTTTAGCATCATTACTCCAGTCACATGATGCTTCAGAAATCATTCTAATATTCTGATTTGCTGCTCAAAAAATATTTATTATTATTATTATTATGTTGAAAACAACTGGGAATTTTTTTCAGGTTTCTTTGATGAATAGAAAGTCTGAAATAGAACTCTTGCAATATTATAAATGTCTTTATCATCACTTTTGATCAATATAAAGCATCCTTGCTAAATAAAACTATTAATTACAAAAACCTTTTTTTAAATTTAAGATAAATGCTTTGGATCTTTCTATTCATCAAAAAATCCTGAAAAAATATACTCAAGATTTTTTCTAATATTTTTTTCTGAGGAAAGATAGACAATTATAGTGGTGACAGCCAAAATATTAAATGTCAAGGATGAATATTTACTCAGTAATCCAGTATTTTGTAGAGGGAGGTCCAAAAGGCAATTTTCACTTTAGATTTAGAGTCAAGTTACAGGGGGGTAAAAATGACTTCAGGAAGATGGCAGCATCATTATCTTATTTTTACACAGAGATTGGTAGTTCTATTAGTAAAATCAGCTGACTTTAGCAATCCTTGTTGCATTATGTGCCAATGGTGACCATTCAAAAATTGGGAAACAGCACTTTTCAAGTTTTGAACTTTGGAACTTTGGTAAAGGAATCTTTATGGCTTTATGTTCAATGCAGTTGTCTTGATAGAAAGAAATGAGATACATTTCTAGTTTTAATGATTTGTTCTTCAGACATTCCTCATCATATTTTTTCAAGCTGACTCACATTTGGTTTTTCACCTTTTGAAATGTGTACATTTTAATGATTTACTCCTGGAGCCAGGAGCCATTTATATTTCACTATCTCTAGAACCGAACCATATAGGGCCTTAAAAATGAAGAGGCCAAAAGGAAAGTTTGTTAAGACCCAATATCTAAAAGGGCATTAAGGTATCTTTAATACTTTGTGAATCAACAGATTATACTTAGAGACCTACCAATCTCTGTGTAAAAATAACATTATGATGCTGCCAGCTTTCTTAAGTAATTTGTAACTTGCCATTTGAAAATTGATCTGATTTCTGAAGGATCATGCGACACTGAAGACTGGAGTAATGATGCTGAAAATTTCTATTTGATCACAGGAATAGATTACATTTTAAAATATATTCAAATAGAAGATGTTTTTGCTGTACTTTGGATCAAATAAATGCACACTTGGTGAGGAAAAGAGACTGCTTTAAAAAAACAAAAAATCGTACTGTTCAAAAACTTTTGACTGATAATGTATGTATTTTACTTGAGCTTAAATGGGTCAAAAACTAAAAACCTAATGACAGGAATGCTGTTCCAGGACTGACTATGTGAATGCAGGAAATTTATACAGTTAGCCTGTGGTCTATTATCACAGCTGACACACACCAACTGGCCTCGTCTGAAACACTACAGAAAAGAAAGTTCATGCATGAATAGCTCAAATACCCAAAGAGATCTTCCTCACACTACTCCATGAGCAATGAGCTGTCAGATAGCATCTTTCTCTCCTCAACTTTATGACACCTTCGGTGCATCGCAACGCTGCCAGGCCCTCTGAGGATGCCCTAATGACACACTGAATTTGATTTTCGCTTCTTCTACCTAGCAAGGTTTCCTCCGGTTAACTGGCATCTTTAGTGCAGGCTTTACTGTGGATTTATGATAGTGTAGTTGTTCACTCGTATGGAAAGTCAGATTATTTCACACTCAAATTCACGTTGAGTTCTTAGGGCAAATTACGCTGTTTTCTCAGAAATGACAGGATGGTTAAATGGTTTCGCAAACGTTAATGGGCACTTGGCGGTAATGAGTTGGTTGTGGTTTTCGTCTCTGATTCTCTGCACTTATTTGTAGATGATAGTTACTCTGCTCTGAAGAAGATTTTTACACTTGGAAAATTTTCTAAACACGCCGCAGGCATTTTTATATTAAGGTCGTAAACATTTATCAAGCATGTCATTGGATTTAATTTTATTCTTTTTTAGTTATCACAAGATGAGCACTCAAATTTTATCTTTAGGCAAAGAAACGGTTATATTAGATTGGATATTTCATATTAGCAAATCAAAAGTAATAAATGAAGTCTTCAGTAAAATAGCACTTAAATATAACTAGAAGGAAATTGTATTAGTATTATTGCTCTTTAATCGCGTAGGAGGTTTATGTTTTATTAAAGTATCAACTTTATGTCAGAATGACTTTTTCGGAAGTGGTTCCAAGTGGCTCTCTAAATTTGCCCATCCACAATTTACAGTCTTAAATAGCTTACATTGAAGTAAAATGAGAATCTACTCACTCTATGTCATCCAAGGTGTTCATGTCTTTCTTTCTTTTTCTTAATTTGGCAAAGAAATTAAGGTTTTTAAGAAAAAAATTCAGGATTTTTCTCCATATAGTGGACTTCAATGGGGATCAGTGAGTTAAAGGTCCAAAATGCTGTTTCAATGCAGCTTCAAAGGGCTCTACACAATCCAAGCTGAGGAAAAAGGGTCTTATCTAGCAAAAACGATTTGTCATTTTCTAAAAAAAAATTAATTAATTTATGTACATTTTAACCACAAATGCTTATCTTGCACTAGATCAACTTCAACAGATGGAAGTACCGACCCAGTGTTAACAAAGTGAACGTGCAAAGAAAGTCAAACGCCTTTTACAAAAAAAAAAGGTCAAACAACGATGTTGGATGTTTTTTAAGTTGGAGGAGAAAATGAAATGAGTTTTCGGCCCTACCCTACCTTTTTCAAGCAAATACACAGTCGAAAAACTAACCATGCGTTACCTTTCCAACATGATTACGTAATGCGCGCTAGTGAGTCGAGCTAGTGCACGACAAGCATTTGTGGTTGAAATGTAGAAAATTACTGATTGTTTTGCTAGATAAGACCCTTATTCCTTGGCTGGGATCGTGTAGAGCCCTTTGAAGCTGACCTAAAACTGAAATTTTGACCTTCAACCTGTTGGACACAAATGAAGTCCACTATATGGAAAGAAATCCTGGAATGTTTTCCTCAAAAACCTTAAAGGGCTCACCCAAAAACGAAAATTAGACCATTATTTACTCACCCTCAAGCCATCCTAGGCGTATATGACTTCCTTCTTTGAGACAAATCCAGTCGGAGTTATATAAAAAAAATTATCATTGGAATAGGGGGGTGTTTCTCTTCAACAGGTTAAAACAAGTCCAATAAAGTGCATCCATTCCTAATAAAAAGTGCCTCACATTGCTCCAGGGGTGAATAAAGGCCTCCTGTAGCGAATCAACGTAAACCTGCCAGAGCTGCTTCCGTGTACAGTGAGCACAAACTAGATTAAAGTGATCATTACATTTTAAATATGGATATTTTTCTGACAAAAATGGATCGATTCGCCACAGGAGGCCTTTATTCATAGAGCTGTGTGAGGCACTTTTTTATTATGGATGGATGCGCTTTGTTGGACTTGTTTTGATCTGCTGAAAATAAACACCTGCCTATTGCCATGATAAAGCTTGAAAGAGCCAGGACATTTTTTAATTTTTTAACTCCGATCAGATTTGACTGAAAGAAGAAAGTCATATACACCTTGAATGGCTTTTGGGTGAGTAAATAATGGGCTGATTTTCATTTTTGGGTGAACTAACCCTTTCATTTCTTTTTTGACTGAAGAAAGCAAGACATGAACATCCTGGATGACATGGGAGTGAGTAAATAACTAATTCTTTAAAACAAAACCTAATATCTGTTTATTTGAACTTTTTAAAATAAAAAAATTCACTTCATTTCGATACATTTCTCAAAAAGCAAGACTTTATCGTGTCATTTTTGCAATCTTGGATTAAGACTTTTTTGACATATACACTGAAAAACAAGACAAAATTGCAGAAACATGATCACTTAAACATGATCTCTATAGCTTCTCTATATATGCTTCTTTTGGAAAATTAAAAAGTAATTGAGATTGGTTTGGAAGTATTTTCAAACTTCTGCTAATACAACTTGTGTTCTCCTTAGACATTTACATTTAGATAACACATTTATGTATCATGTTCCCTTTAATTTATACCTTAAATTGTCTTTAATTGGTCTCAAAAAGGTCTTCAATTTGAATTTAAGTCTTACATTTTACTTACGATAGATCTATAAAACACAGTGTTGACCAAAATTATTAGAACACTATTTTCACAAGCTTAAAATGGCTTTAAGTCAGTTATTTCTTTTACGTAATATCGGTTTACATTTCCAAACATTCATTTTGCCATTAATAGTAATAATCCAGTGAGATTTTAGTTTGCACAAAGAGTCTGACAACAGTCAGTGCTCCACACAAAGATGTGATCTCATCATCATCCAGTCTGTCTGGAAAGATATGAAGAAACAGAACAAACTGAGAGAGACTAAATCTAGAAGAACTGTGGCAACGTCTCCAAGATGCTTCAAGAAACCTGTTACCTGTAAAACTATGCACAAGTGCACCTAGGGCAAAAGCTGCTGGAATCGCAAGGGATGGTCACACCAAATATTGATTTAATTTAGTTAAGTGATAACTAAAATCTATTTATGACTTATTTTTGACAGCATCTTCATTTTACAGCATTTTTATACACAACTGCCTAAAACTTTAACAGTACTGTAGCTTTTCAGGTAGGCCTCTTGAAGCATATTGGAGACGTTGCCACAGTTCTTCTGGATTTAGTCTGTGTTTGTTCTGTTTCTCAGACTGGATAATGAGAGATCAGATCTCTGTGTGGAGCACTGGCTTTTTTCAGGCTCCTTGCAAACGAAAATCTTACTGGATTATTACAATTAATGGCAAAATGAATGTTTGTAAATGTAAACTGATATTTCCTACTGACACACTACAGCAAAAGATAGAAATAACTGACTTAAAACCATTTTTGAGCTGGTGAAAATACTAGTGTTCTAATAATATTGGCCACCACTGTAAGTACGGATAGATGATCTGGTCTTGAGAGAAGTTCATATTGAAATCTTTTGCAGACTTTGCAATCTGAGCAGTTTGTGATGTTCTCTTCTGAAAGTACAGCGGAGACGTGTAAAGTAAATGGAGTTGTTTTTTTTTTTTCAGGACAAAAACTGTTTTTTCAATCCCACAGGAAAGAGAAACAATAAGCACTGATTCTGATTGAGCAACTAAAATGACTAGCATTACAAAGACACCCAGCGTACTTTTCTCTGCAACATGTGACCTCCATGCTAGCTATTTTAGGTAATTAAATAATTTAGTTTGAGTTGCAGGCACCAAGAGCTCTGACCACGTTTGCATCTTATCCTAACATGTTCAGCTGCATAAAAATGCAGAGCAGAGTGTGTCTAAAAGCTCATTTTGGCCGTCAGGTAATGACCCACTCCATCCTTTCTTTAGCCCATTTTTGGGCTACAATCTGTTTACCTACATAGGCCAGATTTAGCATCAGGCAGGAAGTGACTGCAGGCACTGAGACGTCCTGTGGTTCCTCCAGGTGTCATGACACAATGTGAGTGTCTGAGAGCCTGAGCTGATCAGATGGGATGGGATGGTGGGATCTGCGGGCTTCCTGGGATCTGATTCAGGTCATGGTGTGGCACATGGTCTTGCCAATGTTTAGATCGTATCCTTAGCACCTCCCCCACCAGGCCAGTGCGTAGAGCACAGCTGATATCACTGCTATGATCCCACTGGGATTTAAACTCCTCACCTGGCGAGCTACGCAATATAGAAGAGAAGATTGCCGGCTGTTGAGTCTGTATGGTCTATATGGACCTAAGGGAAAAAATAAAAGAGTAGTCAGTGCAAAGCTAGTCTCATGTAACCAGACATTTCACTTGCAGCACACTGAACGCACAAGTCATAATTATATATATATATATATATATATATATATATATATATATATATATATATATATATATATATTTCAATATATATATATTTCAATATAATTGAAAGTAATTCATTTATAAATAAAATGTATAAAAAAGGTACATTTTATTTTAAAATATATTTAAAAAATAAAATTAGATATATGCATAAGACCTGAAAAAATATACACTTACACCAAAATAACAAAATAATTATATATCAATATATATATATATATATATATATATATATATATATATATATTTTATATTTACATATATTAATTATAGTAATAAAATTATTTATTAATAATAAACATTGCATACGAAATTATTTAATATAATAATTTGATTGTTTTATTTAATATAGCAATATAGTTATAATGTAACATAATATAATATATTATATATATTATTTATTCATGAACTTAAAGTATTAATTATTTTAACATAAAATCTAAATTATATTAATAAATATATATAGTAATTCACTTTAATATAATTTAGAATTGTATGTATATATATATATATATATATATATATATAGCAATAATATGATTTATATTAAATGTCATATAGTAATTATATTATTTATATTTTAATTATTTTATATTAATTTATACATATTTTAATAATAAATTAATTATATAATTATATATATATATATATATTATAGTAATTAAAATATTTATATTAAATATTTAATATAGTAATTATATTTTATTTGTGTGTATATATATATATATATATATATATATATATATAGCTAATTATAAATGTTTATTTAATATAATAATAATATAATATAATAATATTTAATATTAATTTATTCATGAATTTAACTTACTATATTAAATTATTAATTATATATATATATATATATATATTAGAGGTGGGCCGTTATCGGCGTTAACGTGCTGCGTTAACGTGAGACTCATATCGCGCGATAAAAAAAATATCGCCGTTAATCTATTCTCAAAGTTGGGTTGGGAGCTGGGTCTAAACTACGCAAGATATGATGACTTTCACTTTGATATTTTAGCGCGGATGACGTATATCTAGTTGAATTGCACTGTAGGGGGCGAGAACAAGTCTTCAACTTCTGTGAAATGACCACAAATGAGACGCGCAGACATGGATGCAGCTATGAAGACGCTTCAGGGCAGGTGCGTGCATTGCTATACCCTTTTTACTGGGGCACGTGCCCCAGTGAAAATCTGCTGTGTCCCAGTAAAATCTCAAGTTTGAGTTATAATTTACTTTGATAATCCCGAAATAAAGACATTAAACTATATGCAACAACTGAATTGACGCTTCTAAAAGCAACGCAGTTTATTGGAAGATGAACGCAGATACGCTATCCATACCCGCGCGCTTGTATATTTTACTGGAACGCGCACGTCGTACAGCCTTTTGCGCAGAAGTACTTGGTTACACAAGTTTGTATAGTTAATTGTGTTGTAAATGCAATTGTCAAGCAGTTTGTAATGCATTTTGGAAACAGGAGATGAGCGCCTGGTCTAATGCGCCACCTGGCTTGAGAAACCCGTTCTCAAAGACTTACTTTTAGTCATTATTTGGGTAGCACACATATTCTGAATGCCTTCAGCAGAATTCAAATTAGCCATTTTAATCTAGATTAATCTAGATTAATTTCAAGATTTAATCTAGATTAATCTAGATTAAAAAAATTAATCTATGCCCACCACTAATATATATATATATATATATATATATATATATATATGTATATGTATAAAATGTACACAACTTTAAATTATAATAGACATTAATAAACATATATAGTAATTAAATTATTAGTATTAAATATTTTATATAGCAATTATATTTTAATTGTTTATGTATATATATGTGTGTTATATAGAAAATATACAAATACATAACTTAATTATATCAATAAATATATATAGTAATTCAATTTAATCTAATTTATAATATATTATATTAATAATACTATTATTTTGGAAGGAATGAGTTCATATATAAACTATTCACATATATTTTAAATAAAAACGTCCAGACCTAACCGTGCCATTGTCCTACAATGTGGTTAAGAGGTTACATAAGGTTTGGAGTGAAGGAACCAAAGACTCAAACAAGGTTTTACAAAGCTTGTGACCATCTGAGCTGAAATGATTCATCTCCATGAAAGCAGCACTTCACAGCCCTGATGTTTGTGCAGAAGTCAGTGGGTGCGTGATTTTCAGAAGACGAGGAGGTGAAAAGCCGAGGACAGATCTGGAGCAGATTAAGGATGGATGTGTCTTTGATGCACACTGACAGCCCTGCTTAAGATGGGCATTAATACATAAATGTGCGATGATCAAAACGACCGCTCTCTCAGCCCAAGTGAGAGCTGATTACATTATGGCTCATCAAAACTGTGCATTTACAAGTAGACAAGGACATTACGGCGCTTCTGTTTAAAGGCATCTGTAGCTTCACTTCACAGCTTCTGTGTTCAGTGTCACTGTAAAAAGAACCTCCTGAAGAGTTAGAATGAGACTGTTGAGCGCAATCTGAGAGGAGAGATATACTGAACATTTGATCCACTTCCACCTCTGACCTGGTGTGTTGCATGTCCACAGATCATGATCGGAGAGGGGATTCTGTTCTGCTGTCTGTCCCGAGCTCAGTGCAGAGGAGGAGCTGAGGCTGATATCAACGCCGCCGGCTGCAACTTTAACTCTTTCGTCCGGCGAGGTGTCAGGTTTGTGGGTAGGTCACATTTCTTGTACTGTATCTTTCATTCACTCCTTATTATTCTCCTTGATTCTGTTACCTAAGGCCCGCAAGGAATGTATAATGACTTTTGTTTGATACAAACTCAGAATTCTAATTTTTTTTTCTCAGGATTTTGTTATATAAACTCGCAATTCAGAATTCTTTCTCAGAATTGCGTGAATACAAACTTGGAATTCTAACTTTTTTTCTCAGAATTGCGTAATACAAATTAGGAAAAATTCTTAGAACTGGGAGATATAAACTAGCAATTCAAAATTCTTTCCCAGAATTGCACGATATAAACTCAATTCAGATTTTTTTTTCTCAGAATTGTGTGATACAAACTGGCAAATTTTGACTTTTTTTCTAAGAATTGCATAATACAGACTCGGAATTCTGACTTTTTCCCAGAATTGCTTGATACAATCTCGGAATTCTGACTTTTTTTCAAAATTGCTTGATACAAACTTGGAATTCTGACTTTTAAGAATTGCGTAATACAGACTCGGAATTCTGACTTTTTCCCAAATTGCATGATACAAGCTCAGAATTCTGACTTTTTTTCTCAGAATTGCTTTATGCAAACTCGGAATTCTGACTTTTTTGTCAAAATTGCTTGATACAAACTCGGAATTCTGACTTTTTTTCTCAAAATTGCTTGATACAAACTCGGAATTCTGACTTTTAAGAATTGCGTAATACAAACTCAGAATTCTGACTTTTTTCTCAGAATTGTGAGATATAAACTCGGAATTCTGACTTTCTCAGAATTGCTTGATACAAACTCATAATTTTGACTTTTTTTGTCAAAATTGCTTGACACAAACTCGAAATTCTGACTTTTTTTCTCAGAATTTTGTGATACAAACTCAGAATTCTGCCTTTTTCCCCCCAGAATTGCATGATACAAACTAGCAAATTCTTTTTTTTTTTTCTTAGAATCGTTTGATACAAACTTGGAATTCAGAATTTTTTTCTCAGAATTGTAAGATATAAACTCACAATTCAGAATTTTTTCCCCCAGAATTGTGAAATATAAACTTGCAATACTGACATTTTTTCTTATGATTTTGTGATACAAACTCGGAATTCTGACTTTTTTCTCAGAATTGTGAGATACAAACTTGGAATTCAGAATTCTTTTCTTAGAATTGCGTGATATAAATTCGCAAAATTCTGCATTTTGTATCTTTGAATTCTGACTTTTTTTCTCCGAATTTTAAGACTCGCAATTGCGAGTTATAAAGTCCAGTACTTAGGGGGAATTCAATTGCAAGTTTATATCTTACTATTGTTACAAGACTTTATAAATTTATAACTCACAATTAAGAAAAAAAGTATGAATTGTGAGATTTAAACTCACAATTGCAAAAAAAGATAAAAAGTCACAATTATCCTTTTTTTATTAAGCGGTTAATAAACTGGCTATTTTGATATGTTTTAAAAAGTAATTAATTCCTTTGATGCAAAGCTGAATTTTCAGCATCATTACTCCAGTCTTCAGTGTCACATGATCCTTCAGAAATCATTCTAATATGTTGATTTGGTGCTCGGTTATTATGAATTATTATTGCTGATTAATTATAATAATGGTTTGTATTCTTGTCAATGGTGAAAACTATTTTTGCTGCTTAATATGTGATGCATTTTTTGATTCTTTGATGAACAAAGTTCAATAAAGAGAATCTATTTAAATTAGAAATCTTTTGAAACATTATAAATGTCTTTACTGTCACTTTTGATCAATTTAATGCTCATTGCTGATGAAAGTATTCATTCCTTTTTTTAAATCTTATCATATTTTCCCTTTTAAAGTTTTCACACAAAACATAGATTAATATGGAATAGCGGCCAATATATTGGTTATCATTTAAATAAACAACAGTGCACATTCACAATCACATTCAGTGTCTTTTTCCCTTTCACAGGCGTTCATGTGTTTGGCTTATGCGCCACAGCTTTGATAACCGACATCATCCAGTTGTCGACAGGTTACCCCGCCCCCTACTTCCTGACTGTCTGCAAGCCCAACTACACTCACCTCAATACCTCCTGTGATGAAAGTTTCTTCATCCTGGAGGACATCTGCTCAGGATCTGACACCGCTGTCATCAACGCCGGCAGGTACGGCTCTGATTCATGGAGAACGGAGACCCAGATCTCTGTTGGATTAACAGTGCCACAGTCATGTGAATCAAAGATTATCTTAACACTCGCTGATACAGACAAGTTGATAAAAAAATCTTTAAATATTACTCAAGTGTGGGCTCCTGATACTCCTGAAACAGGCACAAGAGCCTGCGTGGATCAGAGCCAAGCCTCAGTGCAGCCTAAGAATAGAGGCTGTAGATTAAAGGAATAGCTTTTGATGTACTTTTTAATAAGGTTGGTTTTCAAGGGAGCAACTGAGGCTGCGGACCATCTCTCCGCTAGTGTAGATTCACTAAATAATGGAGTACTGTAGTGGCTTATGAATTTCTGAGCATACAGTATAGTGACACAAATACAGTTTACCCCGTTTATAACTCCAGCTCTGTTTGGAGAGATTCGAAAACTGGCAAGCAATTCCAGCTGCTGTGTTGAACTGATAACCTGTCTTCTCGTGCATTTTGGAAATTCTAGGTTGTTCTTAAATTTGATATCCACTACATATGTACAGTTGTGTGAAAAAGTGTTGACCCCCTTCCTGATTTTTTTTATTTTTTTTGCATGTTTGTCACACTTTAATGTTTCAGATCATCAAACAAATGTAAATATTAATCAAAGATATCACAAGTAAACACAACATGCAGTTCTTGAAAGAAGTTTTTTTATTATGAAGGGAAAACAAAATCCAAACCCACATGGCCATGTGTGAAAAAGTGTTTGCCCCCTAAACTTAATAACTGGTTGGGCCGCCCTTAGCAGAAACAACTGCAATCAAGCATTTGCGATAACTTGCAATGAGTCTGTTACAGCGCTGTGCAGGAATTTTGGTCCACTCATCTTGGCAGAATTATTGTAATTCAGCCACATTGGAAGGTTTTAGAGCATGAACCACCTTTTTAAGGTCATGCCACAGCATCTCAATAGGATTCAGGACAGGACATTGACTAGGCCACTCCAAAGTCTTCATTTTGTTTTTCTTCAGCCATTCAGAGGTAGATTTGCTGGTGTGTTTTGGATCATTGACCTGCTGCAGAACCCAAGTCAGCATCAGCTTGAGGTCACGAACAGATGGCCGGACATTGTCCTTCAGGATTTTTTGGTAGACAGCAGAATTCATGGTTCCATTTATCACAGCAAGTCTTCCAGGTCCAAAAGCAGCAAAACAGCCCCAGACCATCACACTACCACCACCATATTTTACTGCTGGTATGATGTTCTTTTTCTGAAATGCTGTGTTACTTTTACGCCAGATGTAATGGGACACACACCTTTAAAAAAGTTCAACTTTTGTCTCGTCAGTCCACAGAGTATTTTTCCAAAAGTCTTGGGGATCATCAAGATGTGTTCTGGCAAAACTGAGACGAGCCTTTATGTTCTTTTTGCTCAGCAGTGGTTTTCGTCTTGGAACTCTGCCATGCAGGCCATTTTTGCCCACTCTCTTTCTTATGGTGGAGTTATGAACACTGACCTTAACTGAGGCAAGAGAGGCCTGCAGTTCTTTAGATGTTGTTGTGGGGTCTTTTGAGACCTCTTGGATGAGTCGTCGCTGCGCTCTTGGGGTAATTTTGGTCGGCCGGCCACTCCTGGGAAGGTTCACCACTGTTCCATGTTTTCGCCATTTGTGGATAATGGCTCTCACTGTGGCTCACTGGAGTCCCAAAGCGTTAGAAATGGCTTTATAACCTTTTCCAGACTGACAGATCTCAATTACTTTCTTTCTCATTTGTTCCTAAATTTCTTTGGATCTCAACATGATGTGTAGCTTTTGAGGATCTTTTGGTCTACTTCACTTTGTCAGGCAGGTCCTATTTAAGTGATTTCTTGATAGCGAACAGGTGTGGCAGTAATCAGGCCTGGGTGTGGCTGGAGAAACTGAACTCAGGTGTGATAAACCACAGTTATGTTTTAACAAATTAATATTTAAATTAGTTTGATGATCTGAAACAATAAAGTGTGACAAACATGCAAAAAATTAAAAAATCATTAAGGGGGCCAACACATTTTCACACCACTGTATATGCAAAAAACAATGCAAAAAAAACACCCTCAACCCTTATCGCAACTGCATAGCAATGCACTAAAAACACTCCTAATATTATAGCAATCACATATAGACTCAGCATAGCATATGCATCTAGAAGAGAGGTGTTGAGATGCATTTCAAATGCGTCTGCTGTATTCTTTCTCTCTTTTGATGACAGAGCTGATCGGAATTGCTTTCATTTATTTCAGAAAATCCTTCCCGTCACAGCATGCAACGCTGGCATCCTTTGCTGCCGTGTATGTCTCGGTGAGTAAAAGTCCGTCATTCAAAAGTATTCAGGCACTTTCAATTCACTGTGCTGTTAGAGACAGATAAAAAATGGAGCTGCACTCTTGTCACCTTCTGTGCAAAACTGACCCTGATGTGTGGATAAAAGGACAACAGCTCTCCACTGTAATTTGTGCAGCAACATCCAGATGCCTTCATGCAGTTTAGTGGAGCTTGTCAAAGTAGCGAAATGGAGTGTTGGCCCCTTTGAGCCGTGTGTTTTTATGTAATTGTCCATTCGAGGGTTGGAATACGACAATTTGAGTCTTTACATTTTTCTCTGCTCTTGCCATGAACTATTTGCACAATATATAAGCTAACAGAATTCTGGTAAAGGCATTTAGATTTGGATAAAGAATTGTAAATTGGGTATTCTAGAGGTCAAAGAGTGTGTGTTTACATGCACCACTTGAACAAAGAGCTAAAAACACTTTTACTAGTTTCTGGCAGGTTATTTAATGCGTGTTATGTCAAAACCAGAGAAAAACGTAATTTTACAGTGCTTTTCAGTCTATACAGCTCATTTTTCAAGTTCAAGGCCATTCATTATATAAAACAAAGAATCTGTTATTTATAAAGAGCTGATATACTCAGAGTGCTTTTGCTTAAAGCACTTATGAATTTCCTTGATAAAAGAATAGTTTAAGCTGTTGAAATGACCTTACACATTGTCATCTTAAGTACAGTCTTAATAATCTTGAATCAGTGGATGGTGACTCATGTCTCTGGGAACCGTACCAACCATCTCACAACTCTAGAGTCTACCAAGTCGCAAAATGAGCTTTAATGGTGTGGTGATAATGATACACTCAAATCAGCTGAGTCATGTTCCCTGTGGTTAATTAATTTTTTGGAAGATTGTTCCAAGTGTTTTTGAAGAATTTTTTCAAGTGTTAGTAGATTATTATAATTACCACAAGTGTATATGAATTTTTCTCAATGCAATGTTATTGTTCTGGCTCACTACCTGATCTTGATCATCTTTTTTCTTGTGCAGATGTATTTCAACAGCACGTTGACAGACTCATCTAAACTGCTGAAGCCTCTTCTGGTCTTCTCCTTCATCATCTGTGCTATTATATGTGGCCTAACTCGTATTATTCAGCACAAGAACCACGCCATTGATGTTTACCTGGGCTTCCTGCTAGGAGGGGGCATCGCTGTTTACCTAGTAAGATGAATTTAATCAGTTTATGATATATTCAATAGCATTTTAAAGCAATTTAATGAGACAAAGGGTCTTGGTAAAGCAGTTTACTTGCATGTCTACAGTATGAAACATGGGCACATGGTTTAGCCAACTAGGATATGTTCAGACTTTTGTTGGTTCTGGTAGAACTTTCCATCAAACAGTCATAAACCAAACTTTAACCCTGCCCTAAAATGAAAAAGGATTTTGGACTTATTTCATTCAACCCTAAGTCTAACCATAAAATCAAACTAGTTGAAAAGTTGTTCCAGGACCAAAAAGGGAATTGGAATTTTTTCATGCTCTAAACTCCAGTCCAAAGCTTAACCCTAAAATCCAACTAGTTGACAGAAAAGGGATTTGAACTATTTTCATGCTTCAAAGTCCAGCCCTAGGCCTAACCATAAAATCGAACTAGTTGACATAAAATTTGTTCCAAGACCAAAGAGGGAATTGGACTTCTTTCATACTCCAAACTCCAGCCCTAGGCCTGAACTTTAAATCAAACTAAGTTGACAGAAAAGTTGTTCCAGGACCAAAAAGGGATTTTTTTTCATGCTCCAAACTCCAACCCAAAGCCTAACCCTAAAATCAGACTAGTTGATAGAAACGTTTTTCTAGGACCAAAAATGGAATTGGACTTTTTCCACATTCTGAAGTCCAGGCCTAAGCCTAACCATAAAATTGAACTAGTCAGAAAAGTTGTTCCAGGACCAAAAAGAATGTTGATCCAACAACATGTCCTACTCAAGTAAACTGTATTACCCAAACCCTTATTACTAAGTATGTTAGGAAATACCAATAAAACATTGTGTTTGTCCATACAGGGTTTGTTTGCTGTAGGAAACTTCCAACCGAGCAAGGACAAACAGACAAGTCAGCTTCAAGTTCGGGATTATCATCGAACTATGGCTGACCTTTGCCAGCAAGGTCACCACCTACCTGCCAAGACCTGCAGTGGCAGCGACGGCCTCTCATCTTCATGCTCCGAGGGCATCCTACATCGCAACACCCACCACCACAAAGCTGGATCTCTTAGCAGTCTGAAAAGACCAAGCGGAGATTTGGAGGTCATCACCCGCAGTCCTCCACACAAGGAGAACATGGTGACCTTCAACACCTTGCCCAGAGTGCACACATCTGCCATGGATGAATCCGCCTTCCGAAATGCCACCATCCACACATCCTCGATAGATTCAAGTCGATCGAAGCAGCTGCTGATGCAGTGGAAGAGTAAGAACGAGAACCATAAACACTCCCTGCATGCCATGGAAGGCGGAGCAGGACAGTCCTCTCCAAACAGCATGGACGTCCGCTGCAATTCTGAACCCTCGGCTGTGGGAATCAACGGTGAACATCAGGGACCTGGAACCCCATACCTTAAAATGGCCACTGGAAGTACAACACTACCAAGCAACCCCAGCGGGATTGCTGGTGGTGCCCGGATATCTGTCCAGTCTAGGCCTGGTTCCTCGCAATTGGTGCACATCCCAGAGGAGACACAGGAGAACCTGGGCGGCTTGGCAAATAGTATTAACGCCCGTGACAAATGGCTTAAAAGTATGGAGAGGACTGGGGAGAAGGGTGGGGAGGTACCGGTGGTTAGGACTAACTCTAATGGCCAGCCGCGCATCATGCAAGTCATTGCGATGTCCAAGCAGCAAGGTCTCCTGCAGGGAAGCTCTCCCAGTTCTGAAAGCAGCAGCTACACTAGCTCCACAGCACCGCTGCAGCGCTACAAGAGCCTAACAGAGGAGTCTGGAGGTCAAGGCAGCACTGGAGCCATCATTCGGGTGGAAGCCCATCCAGAGAACGGCCGACCCCTGGTGCATGCGCACTCCACGGATGGAAGTGGCTCCTGGACGTGGAAGTCCCAAAGCAGCTTTAGACAGTCATTTGAGCTCAATGACTTAAATCGAGACTCAGAGAGCTCAGAATCTGTGAGGGATGGGAATAGTTCTACGGACAGAAAGAAGAACGGCTCTCATGCTCCTAAAGTCGTCGCAGTGCCAACTGTCCCTACTGTAGCTACAGCAGGTGGTGACCACCATCCCAACCAGAGCATTTCCACCATCCGGGTCACTCCCATGGAAATGACTGAATCTGGTCCTGAGAATCGCGATTCAAGCTTGCGCAGAAAAACCAGGATCCTTATTCCTGAAAGAGGAAACAGTCCAGACAATACGAGGAATATTTTTTACAAAGGAACATCCACCACCCCAGTTTTCAAAGAGTAGTCAGGAATTATCTTGACACAAACAAAAAAATGAAGAAACCTGACGAGGTTGGGTGTTATGTAGACACATATGCTGTTTTACACATCTCTGATGGCGTCACTCATTATGCATGAGATGATTCACTGACTTCCAATTATAGGACAGCAAGAAAAGCACAAATCCAGGTTTTGGTCGTAATTCTGTTTACTTTTCGGAAATGGTCTTACCTTTAGTAAAACACTGTGAAGCTGGAACTGTGACTGTGCCAAGACTGAACTGCAAACACTGTATTTAAGTATTTAACATCTCAGATATCTTAAAAGATTATCCATATAGTCATACTTTCACTTATTCATACACTAATAACTATGCTAGCTGAAACTCTTATTTTTATATTCTGTAAATAACTTTCAAACTTGGTGCTGCCCAATTCTGAGAACGTTATGTAAAAATATCAACTTAAAAAAAAGTGCAGTGCACTCTTCTGAAAACTGTGTCATTTGGAATTTCTTATGACCATAAGTGCTTAGAATATTCTCTGTAGCAAATGATAGTCATAAAATGACATGCACTTCACGTTTACTACTTGCAATACAAATACTTTACATACCGTATGTAACTGTATCTGTAGGAATATGTACGTAAAATGTACATTTTAATAGACACATAAAATGTTTTAGAAATACGATGATATTGTATATAAGTGTCTATCCAAAAGAGAAAAAAAGAACTAGACCTTACGTACAAATACCAATGAATACTTATGAGATTTATTACTTCCATTTAAAACTAATATTGTGAAGAAAAAAAAAACATATTATTGCACCTAATCTTCCACTCATTTCTCAAATGTATATTTGCAAACAGAATTAATTTAACTTCTTTCCTACACAGATAGTTCTGATTTTATGTAATTTATGTCTTGTTTTAAGGTTAGTTGCATTAGTAGCAAATCAATCCACGTTGATTTTCTAACTGTGGTTATACCACTGTGAACTGCAGCTTTTTAGGCCAAACAGTCATATAAAATGTTTTATATATACACTTGTGTAGCCCACATACACTAAAAAAGTTTAAATGGCTTTACTGTTCACAAAGGGATTTGCAATTTGCAAAAGTGGCTCATTAATTCTAATGTCATCTTAGCTGTTAAAAACTACAGCGGTGATATTTAATTCCATGTTAATTTACTGTGTAACTTTTTATAAACTGTAAATTAATGTGCCAAAGGGTATTTTAAAGGGAAGATTCTGTTTTGAAACATTTCTATAGAAGTCTGTATTCTTATAAACCACAAACTCTTTCAGCACAGCTGTAGCCAGTGCATGGTAGTTTGATATTTCACATTTATTTTTGGTTTCCTTTTTGTAAATTATACATTTGTGTAGCAGCTGCGTATGTGATCATTTATACCGAATATAAATGACTTGTTGACAATCTTTATAGGTAAAGTCACCAGAATACACTATATGTTATCTCTAACATGTCAAGAGATTGTTCGGATACCCGTTAATGTGTGCTAATGATTTTAGAAATGCATTAAGCATGCTGGTAGCAGTGTGTGTGTTTTCCGAGGAACGTTTTACTCTGTAGCACTCTGTCTAACTGTCAACGACACAGTGACGTGAGGTTCGGTTTGGATAGGAATGAATCCAGTCGAACCTGTTACAGTGATGTTATGTGTTAATGTCAGGCGACCTGACAGAAAAATAATGACTTTGTTCATGTACGTCACCTCTGAGAATACAAACAGTTCTATTCTGTTTCTAACGTTACATGGTTCTGTTTTACTCCAGTAACAGGGTAGATGAAGAAAAACTGTGCTGTATCAGTGTTTGAATAAACATTTGCCATTTGAAACTGCTGAGTGTCTTCAAAAATTAATTGGCTGCACATTTGTAATGGCACTTTCCACAAATAGGGTATTTTTTATTTACTTTACTTGAGGTATGCAATTTTTGAATATGATTTTATGTCTAAATACAATTTAAAACTCTATTTGTTTTTTTAATAATTTTTTAGCAACAATATTAACTAAACATAAATACAATAATATATTTTCTATTAAAAAGTAAATCAAATCTAATATAAATTAATAAATCAGGGGTCGACCGATGTTTTTCAGGTTCAATGCTGATAACAATTATTACAGATCAAGTAGACTTAAATGTCAAAATTAAGATTAGAAAGGGCTTTGACAAAAAAATTCTAATTTATCTGCAAATTGGTTTGTGACCGACACCAGCAACCATAAAAATGCTTAATATCGGCACCGATAATCGACCAAGCTGATAATAGGGTTACCCCTAATTATATAGTGACAGATACCGATAACCGAGAAAAAAACCTTAATATCGGCACTGATAATTGGCCCTATATATAGTAACAGATAAGATAACCAAAAAAATTCTTAATATCTGCACTGACAATTGACCCTATATATTGTGACAGATACCGATAACCATAAAAATGCTTAAAATCGCCACGATAATTGGCCCCATACATAGTGACAGATACAGATATCCATAAAAATGCTTAATATCTGGGCCGAATAATCGGTTTGTGACGATACCAATAACCATAAAAATGCTTCATATCGGCGCCAATAATCAGCCAGGCCGATAATCAGGCGACCCCTAATTATATAGTGACAGATACGGATAACCATAAAGAATGCCTTATATCGGAACCAATAATCGGACCTATATATATGACAGATACTGATAACCTTAAAAGTGCTTAATATTGGGGCCAAATAATCGTTTTGTGACTGATACCAGTAACCATAAAAATGCTTAATATTTGTGCCAACAGCTGGGCGACCCCTAATTATATAGTGACAGATACAGATAACCATAAGAAATGCTTAATATCAGCACCGATAATTGGCCTTATAAATATATATATATATATATAGAGAGAGAGAGAGAGAGAGAGAGAGAAATACCGATAACCATAAAAATGCTTGATATTAGGGCCAAATAATTGTCTGACTATGCTACATATATTGTGACTGATACCGATAACCATAACAATGCCTAATATCAGGGCCAAATGATGGCCTGACCATGCTATATATATTGTTATTGGTAAGATAACCATAAAAATGCTTAATATCTGGGCTGAATAATCATCTGAGTGTGCTATATATATTGTTATTGGTACCGAGAACCATAAAAATGCTTAATATCGGCGCTGATAAACGTTCCTATATATATATTGTGACAGATACCAATAATCATAAAATTACTTAATATCGGGGCCAAATAATCTTCTAACTGTGCTATATGTAGTGTGAATGATACCAATAACCATAAAAATGCTTAATATCGGTACCAATAATCATCCCTATATACATATTGACAGATACTGATAACCATAAAAATGCCTAATATCAGGGCCGAATAATCGTCCTGACCATGCTATATATAGTGTGACTGGTACCGATGATCATAAAAATTCTTAATATAAGCACGGATAAACATCCCTATATATATATATATATATATATATATATATATATATATATATATATAGTGACAGATAGCGATAACTGTAAAAATGCTTAATATTGGGGCCAAATAATCGTCTGACCATGCTATATATAATAATAATAATTAGTTACATTTATATAGCGCTTTTCTAGACACTCAAAGCGCTTTACAGTGTCAGGGGTATCTCCTCATCCACCACCAGTGTGCAGCATCCACCTGGATGATGCGACGGCAGCCATAGTGCGCCAGAACGCCCACCACACACCAGCTTACTGGTGGAGAGGAGACAGAGTGATGAAGCCAATCAGAATATGGGGATGATTTGGAGGCCATGATGGTCAGAGGCCAATGGGCAAATTTGGCCAGGATGCCGAGGTCACACCTCTACTCTTTTCGAAAGACATCCTGGGATTTTTAATGACCACAGAGAGTCAGGACCTCGGTTTAACGTCTCATCCGAAGGACGGTGCTTTTTGGCAGTATAGTGTCCCCGTCACTATACTGGGGTGCTAGGACCCACACAGACCACAGGGTGAGCACCCCCTGCTGGCCTTACTAGCACCTCTTCCAGCAGCAACCTAGTTTTCCCAGGAGGTCTCCCATCCAGGTACTGACCAGGCTCAACCCTGCTTAGCTTCAGTGGGCGACCAGTCTTGGGCTACAGGGTGATATGGGATATATATTGTGACTGGTACAGATAACCAAAAAAATGCTTAATATCAGCGCTGATAAATGTCCTTATATATATATATGTATACATATATAGTGACAGATACTTATAAACATGCTGATAAAAATGCAGAATAATTGTCTGGCCGCGCTATATATTGTGACTTGTACCGATATGATATTTAATTGTTGAACACTGTCAACTACTGGACTACTAAAGTAGGACATAAATGGCAAAATTGAACTTGGATGCTTTTCTTGGAAAGTGCCTCACACTGTAAGTTTCTTTATCACTACTGTCATCAAAATGTATAAATATTATGGCGTGAGAATGATTTCTCTGTGAGCAGAGAACTGTCAACCTTCATACACAGATATGACAGACTGTGGGTCGAATACAAATTAAGGCGTAACGAGTTGTAATCGTTGCCTGTGGTCCTTTGTCCATCCTCAAAATACTCTCTGTCAGAAAATTAGCGCAGTCAGATAACTCACATCCCTCCCCCTACACCATCCTACGTCTCTTACATTAAGCAAACCAAAGCTGGCGTGCAATGCTTTATCCGTGGCTATGCATTTAATGAGGATGTTTTAAAATAAACATTAATTTCACACCAGATCAAGAACGTGCGGCGCCACACAAACACACACAAAGCTCCCTTCATGATCCGGAAACGCTGGTCTCGTTAAAACTGCCATGTGTAATTATCATCGTACAGTATAAAGTAGGTCAGTGAATTGACCTAAATTGAATGTGAGCGCTGCCAGATACAACTCATCTCTTATGAACCGATGAAGTAAACTAAAGGAAAATAAAACTATATAAACTCGACAATGGAAGCTTTGGATCACACAAAAACACTGATAGCTGTTAGCTTACTGTTTCTCTACAGTTTTCTTATGAAAAAAGGCCATAGTTATATTTTAGGAACCATAGTTGAAGTGCAAAGCTAGTATATAGTTATTAAAACTATGGATAGCCTTCATTGCTGTAGTTTGAATAAATACCACAGTACCATGCTAATTAGGAATGAGGTAAGGGAAACCCTAAGACATTTATTTTCAGGTTAACTTTCATCAATACCGACAAACTTCTTAAAAAGCTGATTGTTCAAGTAATGGCAAAACTTGAACCTATCAGAGAGAAAACTTGTCTGAAATCAGAGGGCATGAAATTCATAAATAGAAATAGCTCAAGACCTTAGTGGACTCATGGATATTTTAACACACACACATGTACAGTTGAAGTCAAAAGTTTACATACACCTTGCAGATTCTGCAAAATGTGAACTATTTTTTCCAAAATAAGAGGGATCATACAAATTGCATGTTATTTTTTATTTGATAGATTCAGCATAAACTTTCCGCTGTTCTTCAGAAAAATCCTCTAGGTCCTACAAATTCTTTGGCTTTTCAGCATTTTTGTGTATGCGAACCCTTTCCAACAATGACTGTATGATTTTGAGATCCATCTTTTCACACTGAGGACAACTGAGGAACTAATATGCAATTATTACAAAAGATTCAAATACTCACTGATGCTTCAGAAGAAAAAAATATGCCTTAAGAGCCAGGGGTGTAAACTTTTGAACGGAATGAGGATGTATACATTTTTCTTATTTTACCAAATTTTTTTTTTTTTTCATTTAGTACTGCCCTTCATAAGCAACATAAGATACTTACATGTTCCCCAGAAGACAAAATAAGCTAAATTTAAGTTTTCACCCCCCCCCCCCCCTCCGGGCTCGTAATGCATCGTTTTTCCATCTGAAGCATCGGTGAGCATTTGAACCTTCTGTAATAGTTGCATATGAGTCCCTCTCTTGTCCTCAGTGTTAAAAGATGGATTTCTCATGAATGACATGGGGGGGTTTACAAAATGACTGGGTTTTCATATTTGGATGAACTTCTCCTTTAAGTAAGGTTAAGTTAGGTAAATTATGAAATTCGCATGCCAACTTAATGTCCTTGCTTTAAAGCCGCAGCCTTCCAATGCCATTAGAAATTGAAATGCTAATGAATGCCCTTTAAGTGCAGCAGTGACCTTAATGGAACAACCAGTTGTCAGCATCACAGTTTATTTATATATCGCTGATTTTATATTTACCTCATAGCCCTTGAGCACTGAAAGGTCAAAACATCAAGTCATATTGTATAGGATATGGACAACAATGGCACAGGGGCAGTTGGGACATGAAATAAAGGCCCAATTGCGAGAGCCAGTGGTTTGTCTAATTTGAAATGCATTAGGAGTTGAGGCCAGGCACTTACACATGGTATCTTCACACTTTGGGTGATAAATGACCTGTGGGTATGCATGGACCAGTACACAATGTAGAATGCAATTGATTCCAGCATTAAAGATGCTTCCAATATTTGCTGTGTGTTTAAAACAACAAATTGGAATCCAATGAAATGTGTAGATTTCACACTGAAAGTCAGAGATGTTGTCTCAAATTCTGTTTTCAGTGCACACTACAGAGACACTACACAGTGACGTGTCGGCGTCTCTGGTGCAGACAAAAAAAAAAAAAAAAAACTTGAATGGAAGTACAAAGGCTTCGAGTAACTTTCATTTGCGGTTTCTCCATCCCTGAAGACCATGTGCAATTCTCACTATAGCTGATGGACTATGGTTAGTATGCATGATAGTGAAGATGTCTTTTCATTTCCATCCTCAGGGATGTACAGCATTTCAACACATTCAGCTGAGCTACATTCTCCACAACAAACACATCTAGCTTTAGAAAAGATAACTTTTTACATTCATTTTATGGAGTGCCAGCACTTCAAACAGCCTTCACCTCTACCACCTCCATAAAATGCAACTGTCTAGAGTCTAGACAGCTGCTCCATCAATATAGTGGTGTAGACAGACAGACATTGACATTGAAAACACCTCTGGATCTCTTAGATCTCTAATGGATACCACAGCAGTATAGATTTACTGTCCTCTGAAAATTACTCAACATATAGCCATTATTGTCAAAATAGCAGGCAACAAAAGTGAGTACACCCTAAGTGAACTTGTACAAAGTGTCAATATATTGTGTTAGCACCATTGTTATCTGGCTGGACACCATCTGAGCCAAACAAGTTTATCTTACAGTGTCATCAGACCACAGGACATGGTTCCAGTAATTCATGCTCTTGGTCAGGTTGTCTTCAGCAAACTGTTTGCGGGCTTTCTTGTGAGCCAGCTTCAGATGAGGCTTCCTTCTGGAACGACGCCTATGCAAACCGACTTGTTGTAGTGTGCGGCGTATAGTCTGAGCACTGACAAGCTGACCTTCTACTTCTGCAACCTTTAAAGCAATGCTGGCAGCACTCATGCATCTGCTTTTTGAAGCCAGGTTCTGCACCTGATGCACAGAACGAGTGCTCAACTTCATTGATCGTGGAAAACCGCTGTATGACCCTGACCACTGTAGTGTAACTTGGTTTCAGTGTGCTACTAAACCTCTAATAGCCTTGGCCTCAAAGAGTTCTTTGCCATGAGATGCCATGTAGAATTTCCAGTGGTCAGTATGAGAGCATTGTACTTAAAGCACCTAATTTTAACTGCTCTAATACAAGATACACAACTTTGTATGGTCCTGTCAAGCAGACAAAAACATAAACATGATAAACAGGACATGTGACTTTGCATGTTTGACTGCTGTTATCACTTAGGGTGTACTCACTTTTTTTGTAATTGATCATTGTATATTAATTCTTATACTACAGGGCCGTTGAATGCTTGAATCTGATTGGCTGACGAACGTTCTAGAGGTGTGCATTATATTCAGGGATACGCACGGCGAACGTAGTTCCAGGCAGCTTTAGACCGCAGTGCATGTCTATATCACTTCGCCATACGATTTCAGTTATTTCAAAGGTCCTTACAGCCCAAAACAGCAAAATAACTAAAACCCACAATGACACTGGCCAAACTAATAAATACAGTAAACATCAGGATAAAAACGACAGATTATTTCCATGTTTTTTTCCACAATATATTACGTTTTATTATGTACGGAAAGCACAAACTATTTCTCTCGCCCTCTCTCACTCACCTCACAGACACACACACATAACTTACAGTTTGCACTCGCGTTAGCATTCGCGCTAATGTTGTTAGCGCTGCTCTGACGATGAACAACTTAAAAACGACATGACAGCTCTCACACGCGAGGTAACAACGGCGTGGTCTTGAAGAAAGTGAACTTAAAGTTGAACTGTTAGTAGAGACGATGCTGCCAGTCACCTTTGAGAGACACAGACGTGAGAGAGGTAAAGTCATACACTTAGTTTCTCTCCCTCACTCTTTCCGTCTGTCTGCTTGTCTGTCGGTCTGTCTAAACTTCATTATTAACGGCATTATTTGGCTATTAACAGCCCAAGCGTCGTTACTAGTTCTAAAATGACGTTTTGGAACTAGCAACGAAGCTGTTGAATGAGCTGCGTAAGAAATTAATCCTACTCACAATAGCGTTTTAAGGATAAAAACGGGACGAATGTCTTGAAATTTATCATTTGATCGATGTCTTGAGGTGTGGTAACTGTAGTATAAGCGGAATAATTGACTTCGGTCCGTAGAATTCTACGAAAATAATGCACACCCGAGGTGTAACGGCCACTCCGCTTCGCGTCGTGACCGCATCACCACCTCGGGTGTGCATTATTTTCTAAGAATTCTACGGCCCGTCGTCAATTATTCCTTACTTATATTTCAGGGCACTGATGTAAACACTGTGACTGTTTTTTCAAACGTTAACCAAGGGCTACTGGCAGATTCATGAGATTTGTGCTGTGGATCATGTCATCTTAAACACATCTGAATTTTTCATGAACACCCCTGATGTGCCACAGGCAAGCTGGCGTTTTATTAATAAAAAGCTCACTGGCTTGATGCAGAAGAGGCAGCGACAAGGATTTCAAACATTATTCAGTTTTTTGGTAATGCAAGCCAATAAAATGCATTACATTACTGGAACTAAGAATCAAGTAAATGTGGAAAATGTAAATGATTGTGTAATTTAAGAATTATTTCATTAGAATTTTTCTGTCAAAGGAAATACTGAGTCCAACAGAAAGCACTGTCCATTCTGACCTACATTAAACAATAATGAAATGTTTCTCAAAAGACACTGCTGTCATACAAAATAAGCTTATACAGCTAGAAAAGGATCTTGTTTAGGCATACTGTTGTTTTAGACAAAATACACTCACTGCAGACCATAAACTGGGTCACGTATGATGAGACATGAAATGTTAATTATTTCTGTGAGTGATATTTTGCCAGTTTTACCTTCACTGCCATGGCATCAAACAATAAACTGTGGCTCACGACTGTCATCCTGACAGCAAACTTCCAGAAGAGTCTTCATTATTTCTGGATCCCTAAAGAAATACATAAAACAGCATCTAAGTACTTGAGAAAGACTGTATACAGTTGAGGTCAAATCTGCAAAATCGTAATTGTTTTACCAAAATAAGAAGGATCATACAAAATGCATGTTATTTTTTATTTAGTACTGACCTGAATAAGACACTTCACATAAAAAGATCTTTACATATAGTCCACAAGAGAAAATAATAGTTGAATTTATAAAAATGACCATGATCAAAAGCTTTTTTTCTGAAAGTAAATGCAAAAATAAGATGATATTTAGGCAAAATAAGAAAAATGTACGCATCTTCATTCTGTTCAAAAGTTTACACCCCTGGCTCTTTATGCATCGTTTTTCCTTCTGGATCCTCAGTGAGCGTTTGAACCTTTTGTAAGAGTTGCATATGAGTCCCTCAGTTGTCCTCAGAGTGAAAATATGGATCTCAAAATCATACAGTCCTCAGGAGTTCTGACCTTTTTCACAAACAGACTTTCTTGTTGCCTTTTTCCCTATTACACATTAGAAATAATAGGAAATGATATCAGATGAAAACTTAAATTTCAAAATTCATCCTTTGGAATGCCATTTTAAAATCAGACATTGAATTAACATGGAAAATGTACATCAAAATCATCTTACTAAATGTTCTTGTCCATGAATTATAAAGATTTAAGATTCCGTTCTTCACTTTCACGTGTCTGTTCAAAAATGAGAGTAACAGTTAAGGGGTTAATGGATCGTCATGCTCATATATGGTTCCATTGCTCTGCTGGTCCATAAATCTGGCACGATCAAAGTACGACTTTCAATATTCAAAGTGCTAATAGAGACCGAATTTTCCAAGCATATGATACAGAGCTATCTACACAACTAAACAACTTATTATAGCCCAGCCTAGATATTTTATGTAGCTTAATTTGCGCGCATTGGGGAGTCGTTCTCTAAACGCAGGGTATTAAAATAGCTTTTGAATAGCGTGCGGGTTTTACTTTTGGTTTCGTTTTAACGACTGCGCGAAACTCTCGGCGGCGCTGAGCGTGCATTTTACAATACAATAGATTACTTGAACAAAACCATTTGAAAGTGGGTGAACACCAACGGGATTTTGAAAAGCGTGTCCCCAGTGGAAATTACGCCCCTGCATGAGTGGAACTCTGCCGCTGAGTTATCATTTGATGTGAATGAATGCCGCGTTGTACAGGATATTGAGACAGAGGCGCCATGAATTGCATCTGACAGAATGTGCGCTGAAGATGAAGTTTAAATGGTTATGTAATGTTGGAGAGAACGACGAACCTGTCACTGCATCAGCTCACAGCAGTCTGTGCAGTAATTAGGCTAGCAAAAGTTTTGTAAAATATAAATAAAATATAACTGGCTGAATCGTATAAATGCTGGATTAAGATCATGAGGGGGGTCGAATCGAGATCGCGATCTTTTAACGATTAATTGTGCAGCTCTAGTTCAAATACACAAAAATGCTGGAAAACCAAAGAATTTATGGGACCTGAAGGATTTTTCTGAAGAACAGAAGGTAGTTTAACTTTTCAGGACAAACAAGGGACTCTCACTATCACTTAACAAAAAAAGAAAACAGCTGTGGATCATTCAGGTAACAACACAGTATTAAGAATCAAGTGCATGTAAACTTTTGAACAGGTTCATTTTTATAAATGCAACTATTATTTTCTCTTGTGGACTATGTAAACGTCTTTTTATGTGAAATATCTTCTTAATATCTTAAGATAAGCACTAAATAAAAAATAACATGCATTCTGTATGATCCCTCTTATTTTGCTAAAATAATTAACATTTTGCAGATTATACAAGGTGTATGAAAACTTTTGACCCCGACTGTACATTTCTGTTAAACACCATTGCAAATAAAACCCAACGTTAAATTATGTTGAACGTGTTAAACATCCAAATCCTTGTTCTTTCTGTTTTAGCAAAAGTTTAAATGTCAGAAACATTAGTAACTCCTGACCTGGATTTATATTTGGTTGTTTCTGCATTATTCCTGTTTTGTTATACCAACTCTGCATTGTTGTTGATTTTTATGCAACCTTGAACTGACTCGGAATTGAATTAATTATGCAATTAAGTATAATTATGTAAATTTATGTGAGCATTTTTTGCTCTATTTTAATAAACTCCACAAAAGCTGTCTATCTCTCTGCTCATCTATGGACAGATTTGCTTTCAGAACAGACACTGAAGGTTTTAGGTGTGATCCTCATGGGAGGTAAAGCTGTTTGTTAGCAGCCTACAATCGAATCGTTAGAAACAGATGCATTTGCTCAGCCTCAGCTCTGTGGGTGTTCTGTGACTAAAACACAAACTGACATCCGAAGAGCTGAGATATATAGACTTGTACAATGAAGGAGGAATGTTTACTCTGACTAAGGGTTCTGAAGAGAACCTGGTGATCGTTCATTTAACTGTGACCACAGTTATCAAGCCTAAACCTGTGCTGCACAAACCAGAGAGAGACTGTAATCAATGCCACAAACTGTGCTCAGATTTGCCAAAATCTCAATATGAACTCAGATATTTTGCATCAAATTCTTAGAAAGACCAGATTATGAATTTTCTCTGACTGTGTGTCAACACATATATGACTCACCTGACTGCAAATTATAAGAAAATTGAATCCTCACACTAGAATGAAAATGTGTGTTTGATTGTCAGATTGAGTTACATTTATTTTCATCACACTTCTTGTTTGGATCTATGAAACTGTTAAGCCCTAGACTCACCTTTGCACCTGCATATTCACATAAATATAAACACACACATCATAAAGAGTTGGCCTCATTTCTGACAAATGACACATGGCGCTGTTTCACACGCGGTGTTGCACGATTAGCAGTGCGGTGAGCTGTGAAGCTAATTGCCACAATGTTCTCTCAAGCACCGTGCTGACATTTAGAAAGCGATGGCCAGACATACATTTCCATTCAGTTTATGAGGACGAAAGTGGATTTTGATTTATCAAAGTAGCACCCTAGCTTGAACAATCATTCTGTGTGAGGTTATTAACTACAAACCTTTATTATTACAGCATTAAATCAAGTTTGTTTTTCATAAAAATAACATACAAACAATATGGCAGCACAGTCCGACAGCAGAGCAGATACTGTATATCCATTTCAACACTTTCAAGTTGCCTTCAAAATAGATACAGTTGAGGTCAAAAGTTTACATACACCATGCAGAATTTGCTATATGTTATTTATTTTACTAAACTAAGAGCGATCATACAAAATGCATGGTATTTTTTTTTAGTACTGACCTGAATAAGATATTTCACATAAAAAGATATTTCCATATTTATAAAAAATGCATTAATAAAATGAACCTGTTTAAAAGTATACATCCCCTTGATTCTTAATACTGTGTTTTTACCTGAATGATCCACAGCTGTTTTTTTGTGAATGTTGTTCATGAGACTACCTGCTGTTCTTCAGAGAAATTCTTTAGGTCTCACAAATTCTTTGGTTTTTCAGCATTTTTGTGTATTTGAACCCTTTCCAACAATGACTTTATGATTTTGAGATGCATCTTTGTTAAACAAAAAACAAAAGAATTTGAGGGACCTGAAGGATTTT
Source organism: Garra rufa (assembly GCF_049309525.1). NCBI lineage: Eukaryota > Metazoa > Chordata > Actinopteri > Cypriniformes > Cyprinidae > Garra > Garra rufa. The sequence continues at coordinate 28,811,021 of NC_133384.1, read as the reverse complement.
TCGAAAGAACAGCGGGCAGTTTAACTGTTCAGGACAAACAAGAACAACTATCACTTAACAAAAAAACAAAAAAACCTGGGTAAATTCAACTATTATTTTCTCTTGTGGACTAGATGTAAACATCTTTTATGTGAAATATCGTATTCAGGTCAGTACTAAATAAAAATTAACATGCATTTTGTAGTAAACTTCTTTTGGTAAAATAATTAACATTTAGCAGATTCTGCAAGGTGTATGTAAACTTTTGACCTCAATTGTATTTAGCATATGGTACTTGCAAAAGCAAACATACAACATGTATTTAGCCAGAATACACACCTACTTTTGAATGGTCATCAAAAAACATGTCTTTGTCATGCTTTTCTATTTTTTTTTTTAATCTGAAGAACAACATCTACAAACAGAGGTTAACCACAGGACAACCACCCAAACCTTGACCTCTTGGGCTAGCCTCATCCTTTTCCTCTCACCTTCTTTATAATGCTGTTCACTTTTTCTCTTGTTGTGTCTGGTTAGGGCACAGTCAGGAGACACCTAACCAGTTTAGATGGGACATCAGGTCATACTGCTGCCGCTGTAGGGGTTAACAGGTGCTTAAGTGCTAGAACTGCCATGGAAAGGAAAAAAATTAAAACAGAAGAAAAAGTATTAAATTAGAAGCATGACAGATGGATTCAAACAAACAGCAAAATTCAACCAAACAGCAAAATCATGTTTTATAAAACATGCAAATGTAAAGGTGTTTCCTGAAAAAGATTAAATATGATTTCCTACAATCATACTTCTACTTTGTGCATAAGCATTTTTGTTCTGTTCTTCACAATCCGATGGGTGCTGAAAATCAGTTGAGTTTTCCTGTCATCTGCTGGTGGCTGGTGCTCACTACAGATATGCAGCAAGTTATCAGCCCTATCTGTGTTAGAGAATATTTTAATTTATAAATAAGAAATTCATTTGGATTATAACAACCCACTCCTTCTAAATAGAATGATTACTTTATATACTGATTTAATTGATGATATTGATTATTCAATGCATATTTTGCTGATTATTGCTGCAGAAAATTGTCAATTATTGTCATGTTTTGGGCTGTACTAATTGATCGGACCGGGAAAAACATTTGGAGCACTATAGACTGCCAAAAGTTATAACAAATCAAAGAGAAGAGTGCAAAAAACTGTCTGAGGAACAAAAGACATTTATGGTTGACCAAACTGAACCAGGATTTCCAGGGCAAGAATCTTGACAAGATTTGTGTTTGCTCTAATGCATAATAATTCAAATGTCTTTGACACTTTTTAACTGTTGAAACAAAACACAGCTGACACAACATGTGGATTTAAACATGCTTGGGGATTAATACTGAATAAATAAACGTGTTTAAACAGTTTAAAAGTGTCATGGGCACTTACTCTCTAATCAAAAATAGAGAAGACCTGATAGCTGGCCAGATGATTTCACACAGGAGGAATGCTCATATCAGGAGAATGTTATAGAACCCTTGCCAGAGATCCACTTCCCTTTACAAACCTTTGATCCAGCCATTACATGGGCAGAAATGCAGGCCTTCAGCTCTCAAATCCCACCACACACCAGCAAAGCCAAGTCAGTAAATCCAGCACAGGTGGGAGATTGCTGTGGTTATTTCCTAGTGAGAAGCAGGTTGAAGCATGTACACTGATATTGATGGTTGAAGTAAATGATTAGAGATTTTTTCCCTAAGGACATAGTAAAACAGAACATACGTAAACAAAGTTAAAAAATCAGGTGGAAAATAGTAGTGAAATTGCATGATTTAGTAGTAAAATTATTTTAAATGAGCCTGTTACATTCTTACCTATAGATTGATTGGTAGCGCAGAACTTAATTAATACAGCTTGAACATCTATTACCGCCTATTAACTTTAGTTTGTCAAAATATTGTGCCTTTTCCTGCTTACCAAGTCCCATATGGTTTAGCAGCTTTCACAAGGTTTAGACAGCATAAATGAGCAGAGGAATGTTAGAATGGAGGGTGTCATGACTCTGGGCTGCGGGTTCTCCCTCAGCCTCCTGGGGTCGCTGTTTTCCCTTCCCTGCACTGCACTTCCCTGATTGTTCACCTGTCCTGATTGTCACTTGTGTCTTCCAGCTGTTCACTATTATCACAGTCTTTATAATCCCCACTTTCCCCCCACGCTGGTGAGTCTGCATTGTTTTCTGTGTCTTGAGTTCTGTCAGTATACTCTGTGTTTCTTAGTTCCCTGGCTTACGATCATGTTCTTGTTTTGTTCTCTTGTATTATTTCTAGTTGTGTTGTGCCGTGTTGGCCTTTTGGTTTTGTTTTGTTTGTTTAATTATATTAAAAATCTTCCCCTGCACTTGGACCCAGACCTCCTTCGTTTACCGTGACAGAATGCAGACTCCACAAATGGGTCCAGCGGGGAGGAATCTTTCTTTTGAGGAGGCGTCGGCTGCTCGTTTTGAGGTCATCTACGCCTACCTGGCCGAGATGGATGCCCTTAATGCTGAGGCGGCGCAGAAGCGCCCCTACTATAGGGCGAGGGCGGAGGCATTTTTCCGAGAGAGGGCGTCCGCTCAATCTGTTCCGGACGCGGCCGTGACCGTGCTCTCTGTTCCGGAAGCGCCTGTGGCCTCGCTCCCGGTTCCTGACGCGGTGGTGACCGCTATCTCTGCGCCTGACACGCCGGAGACCACGACCTCTGCTCCTGACGCGGAGGCGACTGCGCTCTCTGTTCCTGACGCGGAGGCGACCGCGCTCTCTGTTCCTGACGCGGAGGCGACTGCGCTCTCTGTTCCTGACGCGGAGGCGACTGTGCTCTCTGTTCCTGACGCGGCGGCGACCGCTGTCTCTGTTCCTGACGCGGAGGTGACCGCGCTCTCTGTTCCTGACGCGGAGGCGACCGCGCTCTCTGTTCCTGACGCGGACGCGGAGGCGACCGCGCTCTCTGTTCCTGACGCGGAGGCGACTGTGCTCTCTGTTCCTGACGCGGCGGCGACCGCTGTCTCTGTTCCTGACGCGGAGGTGACCGCGCTCTCTGTTCCTGACGCGGAGGCGACCGCGCTCTCTGTTCCTGACGCGGACGCGGAGGCGACCGCGCTCTCTGTTCCTGACGCGGAGGCGACTGTGCTCTCTGTTCCTGACGCGGCGGCGACCGCTGTCTCTGTTCCTGACGCGGAGGCGACCACGCTCTCTGTTCCTGACGCGGACGCGGAGGCGACCGCGCTCTCTGTTCCTGACGCGGAGGCGACTGTGCTCTCTGTTCCTGACGCGGAGGCGACTGTGCTCTCTGTTCCTGACGCGGAGGCGACTGTGCTCTCTGTTCCTGACGCGGAGGCGACTGTGCTCTCTGTTCCTGACGCGGAGGCGACTGTGCTCTCTGTTCCTGACGCGGCGGCGACCGCTGTCTCTGTTCCTGACGCGGCGGCGATCGCTGTCTCTGTTCCTGACGCGGCGGCGATCGCTGTCTCTGTTCCTGATGCGGCGGCGACCGCTGTCTCTGTTCCTAACGCGGAAGTAACCGCCATCTCTGTTCTTGACGCGGAAGTCACCGCTGTCTCTGTTCCTGACTCGGCGGCGACCGCGCTCTCTGTTCCTGACGCGGAGGCGACTGTGCTCTCTGTTCCTGACGCGGAGGCGACTGTGCTCTCTGTTCCTGACGCGGAGGCGACTGTGCTCTCTGTTCCTGACGCGGCGGCGACCGCTGTCTCTGTTCCTGACGCGGCGGCGATCGCTGTCTCTGTTCCTGACGCGGCGGCGATCGCTGTCTCTGTTCCTGATGCGGCGGCGACCGCTGTCTCTGTTCCTAACGCGGAAGTAACCGCCATCTCTGTTCTTGACGCGGAAGTCACCGCTGTCTCTGTTCCTGACTCGGCGGCGACCGCGCTCTCTGTTCCTGACGCGGAAGTGACCGCTGTCTCTGTTCCTGACGCGGCGGCGACCGCGCTCTCTGTTCCTGACGCGGAAGTGACCGCTGTCTCTGTTCCTGACTCGGCGGCGACCGCGCTCTCTGTTCCTGACGCGGAAGTCACCGCTGTCTCTGTTCCTGACTCGGCGGCGATCGCTATCTCTGTTCCTGACGCGGAAGTGACCGCTGTCTCTGTTCCTGACGCGGCGGCGACCGCCATCTCTGTTCCTGACGCAGAAGTGACCGCTGTCTCTGTTCCTGACGCGGCGGCGACCGCCATCTCTGTTCCTGACGCGGAAGTGACCGCTGTCTCTGTTCCTGATGCGGCGGCGATCGCTGTCTCTGTTCCTGATGCGGCGGCGACCGCTGTCTCTGTTCCTAACGCGGAAGTAACCGCCATCTCTGTTCTTGACGCGGAAGTCACCGCTGTCTCTGTTCCTGACTCGGCGGCGACCGCGCTCTCTGTTCCTGACGCGGAGGCGACTGTGCTCTCTGTTCCTGACGCGGAGGCGACTGTGCTCTCTGTTCCTGACGCGGAGGCGACTGTGCTCTCTGTTCCTGACGCGGCGGCGACCGCTGTCTCTGTTCCTGACGCGGCGGCGATCGCTGTCTCTGTTCCTGACGCGGCGGCGATCGCTGTCTCTGTTCCTGATGCGGCGGCGACCGCTGTCTCTGTTCCTAACGCGGAAGTAACCGCCATCTCTGTTCTTGACGCGGAAGTCACCGCTGTCTCTGTTCCTGACTCGGCGGCGATCGCTATCTCTGTTCCTGACGCGGAAGTGACCGCTGTCTCTGTTCCTGACGCAGAAGTGACCGCTGTCTCTGTTCCTGACGCGGCGGCGACCGCCATCTCTGTTCCTGACGCAGAAGTGACCGCTGTCTCTGTTCCTGACGCGGCGGCGACCGCCATCTCTGTTCCTGACGCGGAAGTGACCGCTGTCTCTGTTCCTGACGCGGCGGCGATCGCTGTCTCTGTTCCTGACACGGCGGCGATCGCTGTCTCTGTTCCGGACGCGGCACTGACTGCTTTCTCTGTTCCGGACGCGGCGGTGACCGCACACGTTCCACTGGCGGCGAGGCCAGCTCGTGTTCCTCTGGCGGCGGCGTCCGCTGACGCTCCTCTGGTGGCGAGGCCAGCTCACGTTCCTCCGTGGCACGGGCCTGGCCCACCATCCCTCCCCCTGTTTCACCAGTCCCCCGTTCCACCTCCCTCCAGACTTGTTTCGGCCTTAGGGAACGTCTGGAAGCCGTTCCGTAGGGGAGGGGTACTGTCATGACTCTGGGCTGCGGGTTCTCCCTCAGCCTCCTGGGGTCGCTGTTTTCCCTTCCCTGCACTGCACTTCCCTGATTGTTCACCTGTCCTGATTGTCACTTGTGTCTTCCAGCTGTTCACTATTATCACAGTCTTTATAATCCCCACTTTCCCCCCACGCTGGTGAGTGTGCATTGTTTTCTGTGTCTTGAGTTCTGTCAGTATACTCTGTTTCTTAGTTCCCTGGCTTACGATCGTGTTCTTGTTTTGTTCTCTTGTATTATTTCTAGTTGTGTTGTGCCGTGTTGGCCTTTTGGTTTTGTTTTGTTTGTTTAATTATATTAAAAATCTTCCCCTGCACTTGGACCCAGACCTCCTTCGTTTACCGTGACAGGAGGGTTTTTGGGCAAAGCTGTAGAAAATGGTGACATATGAGAGTGCAAAGGATTACTCTGCTACTCTGTATAATTTCACTGTTTATTGCTTCATTTGTGCTATTTATTTTGTATTTGCTGTATCAATATTATATTATATTAAATATGTCACATGGTGTATATTCAGAGCTATCTTTTACTTATTTTTTTTATTTGGTCACAATTATAAAGTGTTTGCACTTATGTCATGATTTGGCAAGTCACCTGGATGCGGCAGCCATATTGGCAATACTCGGATGTAAACAACAGCATGGATTGCAAGGTTAATGTACTAATGAATACCTTGTTCTGCTAATTTATGCTGTCTAAACAATGAAAAAAAAAAAAAAACGTGTGGAAGCTGCTAACTCATATAGAAAGCTTAGTAAGCAGGAAAGGGCACAATATTTTGACAAACTAAGGTTAATAGGTGGTATAAGATATTAGCCTAATATTTCACCTACAGTATCTGACCAGAAATAAGAACAAGCACAAATGTTGTCAAGATTCCTAACCCTGAATATCAAGGTTCAGTTTGGCCAACCACAAAAATGCCTTTTGTAACCTATAGAAAGCCTTTTGTAACCTATAGAAAGAGTCTTCTGGTAAACAGAGTTAAAAGATTCGAGTCCCTGGGATTAGTCAAAATTCTCACAACAAATTCTTACCCTCGGTTTCACAGTCAATGCTTAAACCTAATCCTAGTCTAAAATGTAAGGCTGAGCTGTTTCAACTGAAAGTAACTTGCATTGTCTGATCGAAAAACATATAAGTGCCTTTGTTTTTTCTCAAGATGCACACCAGTTATGTTTTTTTTTCCTGAGGAACGTTTATAAAAAATTACTTAGATTTCCTAATTAAACTATGACCTAATCCTGGTTTAGACTAAGCCCTGTCTATAAAACTGGGTCTTTAAGTTCTTTTGGGATTTGTAAAATTGAAGTAATGGACAGTTATGCTCAGACCTCAGACACGTCTGTTCAGCAGAATCGACTCCAGTGTCTCGGAATCGACGGATCAATTCTTTTTGGAATCGACTCCCAGTCCTTTTACCTGGCTCCCATCCAGAGCAACCACGTGGCGAGTTTTTCATTCATTCACTATTCACATTTTGCTCAAACTCCAGTTATTTCTGCTAGAACATAAAAATAAAAGGCTCTTGTTCCGCTCTTGCTGCAGGGTTTTCTTGCTGCCATGGCAACAGTACCTGTATTAAAAAAAGGCTTCAGCTGACAGCTGGATCTTTGTAGGGTTTTTAAGATCATGAACGTCCTAAACACTATGGAATATGTGTCAAACTTAACAGTATATGTTCACGTGGCATTGTGATTCATATGCTCCTGTGTCTTTTTTTTTTTCTCAGGATGGTTTATAACTGCGATGTATCAGAAACGTCAACATGGGGGAAACAAACAGCTTTGAATTGTATGCAGAAAAGGTACTGAATGAGTCGGTTTACCATCTCAGGTGACTTCAAACATGGAAACATTAAAAACAAGCCAGAGATAAGTGGATTAATAGAACATGGTGTATATGTATTGATCTAAATGTCTACTGCATCGGCTGTTTTGTCGGTTTTCATGCAAATCTAACAGTAAACAGTAGATGCACTCACACAGATCAATCTCTATTACACCCACACACATGGATTCAAGTATTCCTGCACTACAGTTTCCCACTATAAACACACTCAGTTCTAACTGAGCTGACTAAGCTGACAGTAGAGATATTTGTAATGTTTATAGTGTTTCTATTTCAAATAAGTGCTCAACAATTTTAATTTCTTGAGCACCAGATCAGCGTACTATAGTGATTTCTGGAGGATCATGTGACACTGAAGACTGAAGTAATGATGCTGAAAATTCAGCTTTGCCTTCACAGGAATAAATCATATTGTTAAGTATATTCAAATTGAAAACTGTTATTTTGAATTTGAATAATCAAATCAAAAGTACCACTGAAATGTGTTCACTAGTGAGATTGACAGCCCAGTGAGATCAGGAGAGCATTGTGGGTTGTTTGTGTGTCGTGGGTGGGAGATCAGAGTCACTCCAGTGCTCTGACAGCCTTTTTGTCTCGCTGATGAGGGAAAGACACTCTAATGGATTAGAGGAAGCCACTTCACTTTTACATCTATCTATCTATCTATCTATCTATCTATCTATCTATCTATCTATCTATCTATCTATCTATCTATCTATCTATCTATCTATCTATCTATCTGTCTCTATCTATCTATCTATCTATCTATCTATCTATCTATCTATCTATCTATCTATCTATCTATCTGTCTGTCTGTTTGTCTATCTGTCTGTTCATCTGTCTTTATGTTGTTTATCTATCTATCTATCTGTCTGTCTTTCTGTTATTTATCTATACTGAGAGGTTAAAGACTATCTATCTATCTATCTATCTATCTATCTATCTATCTATCTATCTATCATCTATCTATCTATCTATCTATCTATCTATCTATCTATCTATTTATCTATCTATCTATCTATCTATCTATCTATCTATCTATCTATCTATCTATCTATCTGCCTGTCTACCTACAGAATCTTTCTTTTGTTTATCTATCTGCAGACTATCGATCTATCAAACGTCTGTCTGTCTCTCTCCTTGTCTATCTACCTACAGAATCTATCTATCTATAAACCCATCTGTCTGTCTGTCTACATATTTAGCTTTATGTTGTTGTTCTATCTATTTATCTCTCTATCTATCCATGTCATTCACAAAACATTCTCTCTCTCTTCTTTTTTTCCCATCTCCTCTGTATTGCTCTCCTGCAGGGTTGTGAAAGAGAGGCTATCTATCTGAGCCAACAAACAAACATTGACTGGTGCTTCAAAGACATCAAGCTGTCATTCAGCGGGTTCAGCCGAATTGAATTCTCAACATCACAACTGCATCTGGAACTGACAGATTCATAAAAGGTCTGTGTTTTTCACAAGTGTTCAGATGGAGGTACAGTTTTATTTTACATGTTTTGATATCCTCTCCTCTCCTCCCCTATATGACAGACTGTGTGTAGGCAGCTTGGCTCCACCATTTCCAGGCTGCTCAGGACAGCGTTCTGGTGACAGATCCGCCCTGGGTTTCCGTTCATTAGAGGGCCAGCGGGAATGTGGCAGGCTGCGATGCCGTTGTATGAGGCGTAGCCTGCAGTAATGTCCCACTTTTCTGTGTTCACCCTGCAAGCTGTCCCCTTGATGTGTGTGTGAGTGCATTGCTAAAAATTATTGTTGTAAATCAATGTCCTGTATAATAGTATTGCATTCTGTGAGATGGTGACACACACACCACACACTAATATTCTTGGACGTGCCAAGTCAATACTATGAATTTCAGTACCATGGTGTATTTTGAAGTACTATAGTATTACCATACTGCACCATCATTATACCATGGTACCTACCTATACAGTACTTTTTGTAAACATGGCGAACACAAAGTTCCTAGAAGTACCATTGTATTCTGTAAACCATGCTACAAATTAAAGCACCATAGTAATATATTCCATTGCTATCACTATACCATCAGTAGCACCAGATCTCCTCTATTAAGTGGTTTCCTTCAGCATAAATGTCTTGTTAGTGCAGTGTTTTTACAGTAAGAGGTACAGGTGCTGATGGTTTGGAATCTCACGCAGTGCAGACTTTCCCGTGTGCTGTGTGCGTCTATCTTTAGCACGCTAGGACCAAATATCTTGGCATGGGTTCAGCCCGTTGCCATGGACACTTTTGTACAAGCTCCAGGCTGCTGATTCGTGAATGTAGAGTGAAAGCACGTGCCGCACAACACAGCAGATCACCAAATCTAGCACACCACAGACATTAGGAATTACATCCGATCAGAAAATCCATGGGGCCAGATCAACAGTGCATCAGTTATCTTTTTGATCATAAAGGGTTATTGAATTTAATTTCCCAAATGTTGCATAAATGAACACACATGAACTACAATGTGTGATTTGATTAATCAGGGCAATAAATGAGAAACGGGATTCCTGCTGGGGGCAGAACAATATAAAAAATAATGAGTTCTGAGCTCATCAAGTTAATTACAATGAGAATGGTCTTGGGGATTCACACTACCTGGAGCAAATTGGCAACACTCCAAGAACAGCGTACCTAGGGACTGAAATATAATACATCACCTTAGCAACCCCTTAGAACATCTTAGCAACTGCACAACAATGTGCTGAAACATTCAAACACCTTTGCACCTTAGCAACACCCTGGCAACCACCCAACTATCCCAGATAGCAATGAGTCGGCGGACCGCCGGCGGCGCTCCGGCGGCAGTAGAAGCGTCAGAATGGCGTAATCGCAAACACGTTTGACGGTGCACCGCCGGCGGCAGCCGCTTTTTAAAAGCGGTAGCCGCCTTCCTACCGCCATCGTTCCGCGGCCGGCCCGCGGGCCAACCGCCGGCCCGCCGCCGTTATATCAAATGCGGCCCTTCGGAGGCAAACGCTATTTTCGAGCGATCGGTCGCCGCTTATATATATATATATATATATATATATATATATATATATATATATATAAAGGAAAAGAAAGGAGGCCAAGTATGGTGACCCATACCAGGAATTTGTGCTCTGCATTTAACCCATCCAAGTGCACACACACAGTAGTGAACACACACACGGAGCAGTGGGCAGCCATTGGAGCAGTTGGGGGATCACCTCAGTCGTGGTATTGAGGGTGGAGAGAGTGCTGTACATTCACTCCCCCCACCTACAATCCCTGCCGGACCTGAGACTCGAACCTACAACCTTTGGGTTACAAGTCCGACTCTCTAACCATTAGGCCACGGCTGAATAATGATTGATCAAACCAGACAAATTTCCATTTGACGTTTTAATTCCACATTTCAAAGTACAGTAACTGTCATTGAAACATGATGTCAGATCACTGAAATATAAATAACAGAAAAAAAAAAATTCACCTAAGTGCATAAAATAATTCTATATATTTTACATATAGCCTAGGCTACTCTATCGCTTCAGAGTTTCAAAGTAATTTAAATGTCATTTCCTAAACCTTACCTTATCATGGAAGAGTCAAGAATAAACCCTAATGACTTAAAAAAAAAAACTAATATGGGATTTAATTCACATATATGATTTTATTATCGCTTCAAATGTGAAAAGTAGTTAAAATGCTGTCAGTTCCACTTCCATTCTAACTCCCAACATGCTAATCATAGCCATGGCTGCTGGTCGATTTTAGTAGAAATCCTTGTATTTCAAAGCGGCTTGCCGCCAGCCGGCCGCGGTCCATTAGACGGAGGCAACCGCCAAAGAAAATGAAGCAGTCGGCCCGCCGGCTTTTCGCCGGCGGCATCTCGCAAGAAATGGGAGTGACGTATTCGGCGGCAAACGTTTCATCCCCGCCAGCGGGACGCACCTATAGCCGACAGCTTAGGGCCGGCGGCAAAAAGAAGCCGTGTGGATATTTTTTGCTAGCTGGGATGTTGCTACACTGTGACAGTTTTTAAGCACACTGCAATGCAGTTACTAGAATGTTCTAAGTGGTTGCTAGGGTGTTGCTATGGAGTTGCTAAGGTGTTTTGACTGCTTTTAGGCACATTGTTAGGGTGTCAGGACTAGGATGTCCTAAAAGTAACTGCATAGCAATGTGCTTAAAACAGTCACCACATAGTTGGGTAGTTGTCAGGGTGTTGCTATGCGGCTGATTTTCAGTCATGATGTTGCTAGAAACACACTAGGTCACACTAGCAACCGCACAGCAACTTAATTGGGTGGTTGCATTGGCAACTGCATCCTAGCAACTGCACAGCAATGTGCTGAAACATTCAGAACACATTTGCACCACAGCAACACCCTAGTAACTACATAGAAATGTGCTTAAAAACAGTCACTGCATAGCAACATAGTTGGGTGGTTTCCAGGGTGTTGCTATGCGGATGAAAGTGTGTTCTGACTGTTTTTAAGTACATTGCTATGCAGTTACTAGGATGTTCACACTTAGCACCCACATAGCAACACCCTAGCAAGCACTTAGAACTTCTTTATAACTGCATAACTGTTTAAAAACAATCAGAACACACTAGCAATCACACAGTTGAGTGGTTGCCAGGGTGTTGCTATGCAGTTGTTAAGGTGTTTTGACTGTTTTTAGGCACACTGCTTTAGCAACACCCTAGCAACTACTTAGCACGTCTGTATAACTGTATAACAATGTGTTTAAAACAGTCACCGCATAGTAACAGTTGTGTGCTTACCAGGGTGTTGCTATACAGTTGCTACGTTGCTTCGACTATTTTTGAAAAGCTAGGATGTCAGGACTAGGATGTTCAAAAGTGATTACTTTAGCAACACTCAAGCAACCACTTAGAACATCCTAGTAACTGCACAGCAGTGTGCTTAAAAACAGTCACCACATAGCAACATAGTTAGGTGTTTTGACTGTTATTAGTCACTGAGTGGTTCCTTTTGTATTTAGCAACTGCTTAGCAACACCCTAGCAACCACATAAAACATGCCAGTAACTGCATAGCCATAGATTAATCAGAACACACTGGGAATTGCATAACAGTTAGGTGGTTGCCAGGGTGTTGCTATGCAGTTGTTAAAGTGTTTAACTGTTTTTAGACACATTGCTAGGATGTCAGGACTAGGATCACCATAGCAACATCCTGGCAACCACTTATAACATACTAGTAACTGCATAGAACAATCAGAACACACCAGCAATAACATTACAACATAGTTGGGTGGTTGCCAGGGTGTTGCTATGCAGTTGCTAAGGTGTTTAACTGTTTTTAGGCACATTGCTATGATGTCAGGACTAGGAGCACCCTAGCAACATCCTAGCAACCACTTAGAACATACTAGTAACAATCAGAACACACCAGCAATCACATAGTTGGGTGGTTGCCAGGGTGTTGCTATGCAGTTGCTAAGGTGTTCTAACTGTTTTTAGCTGAGTGCTACAATGAATTCACATAGTGATTTATGAAATTTTGCTTTCCAGATATGACTTGATTCGCCGGTTGCTAAAATGTTCCATGTAGTTGCTAAGTTGTTCTGGTGGTTGCTATGGTGATCTGTGATATTCTGGTCCCTAGATACAGCTCCTTAAATAAAAGGTATTATGAGTTTTTTTTTCCTCTTGAACTGTCCACAAGATGAATATTGTAAGTCAGATCGCCAAGAAATATCTTCAACAAGCTGCATTTTTTTTGCTTTGACAATAATTTTCTGCTCAAAATGTGCCTAGTTTGAACATCTGCCGTGAAATGGAAACTCGGTTTGCATATCACAACTGTGACATGAAAGTGAGAAGGCTGTAGAGAGAAACAGATGAAATATTATCAGCAGGGTGTTCACACACACACAAACACACACCTGACAAAGCCCTACATAAAACCCAAGAGTTTTTGTGAGTCCCTTGAGTTTTTTAAACTAATTTTGGAAAGGAGTAATTTAGCAAATTGTGTGTCAGCATGTTCATCTAAGGCAAACAACAGCTGATCTATATGTGTGTGTGTAGGCACATTGTGTTGCAGTTGTACGTGGGCTAACACATGGTAGAGCAGCCCAGCTCTGACAGTCAGAAAGCAGAGAGGGAAAGAGAGAGAGAGAGCGAGAGAGGATGAAGAGAAGGGAGGGGGAAAGAGAGAGAGAGTGATAGCATGACAGAAAGCGAGAGCATCTGAGAGTTAAAGAGAGAGAGGGGCAGCCTGCCAGTGACTGGTAACACAGGATCAACCCTCAGCCTACGGTAACTGCACTTGGACACACACATACACTCGTTACACACACATGCGACCATGCTGGAATGAACGGACTGAATTCTAGTCAGCGCTTCCTAACTAAAAGCATCAGCAGAAGACCGGTGAGTGTCGTTCCCTTCTTTTTTGTGTTTTAGTGTTATTCAGCTTAATGTGACTATAATGTGATTTGCTGCTTGTCACTTAACAATCTGACAGTACTTGAGGACTTATATTTAGTTAACTGGTTAGTTCAATCATGATGTACTTGCTTGAATGAAAGTAACTGTGTTTGGTTGTGTGTGAGTGATTCGTAAGCTTTTAATTCCTTTAAGCCTGCTGCTTTTTTGCCTGTCGTCCTGACTAGACGACAGGAGATCCGTAAAGCCTTTGTCAACTGATTTAATAGGGTCTGACTTTTAGACCGTCACAGTTTGTTGTGTGTCAGGAGGCTTATAGCGTCATTGTGATGGCATCACCCTCGCCGGGGACACCCCCTCTCTCTCAGCTGACCACGCCGACTGACAGGAAGTCTTGTAAAGGCTTGTACCTGTGAACGGTGCACACACGGAAAAAGGAAAAAAAGGAGAGAGAGAGAGAGGCTGTCCTTCTCTCTTCCACCCACATACATGAATCAGACTGCATGTGATTATTCTAGCACACTGCTTGCATACACGCTTGATACCTCGAAAAAATTGCTGAATTTGATTCTGATGGGTTGTTGAAACTGGTCAATATTCCAAAATTAATTCTGACAGGGTGATCAGGACCCAAACGTGAAGCAAAATGGGTTATTTTGTGATAATGACTGGTTGATTTTTTTATTATGTAAAAATAAAGAGACTAGTATAAGAGAAAGCATGGTTATGTACACTCAAAAAAGTTTTTTTTAATATTTATTTGTTATAAATTGCAATCATTCTGATTTGAGTAATTTTAAACAGTGTACAGTGTATTCATACTTAAATTATTTAAAAGACTTTTAAAACCTTGGAAACAAGATTTAGTTTTAAACAGTACAAAAACGATCATTTCCGTGGTCATGTAAAACCTGGTCAAATTAAGGAATTTTAAAGTTAAAAGTCATGAAAATTAATAATAACAATCTTAAAAAGTTATCAAATTATACTTTAATAAATAGAAAAAAATCACTGTTCACTAAAATTCATGAAAAAGTACTGAATACTAATGCTATGTTATATCAGAAATATCTAGATAATATTTTTTTAAGTTGAAAGGTAAAATTCATAACTTAAAACTAAATGTGTTTAGTTTTTCTAAATGTCATGAGAATTAAAAAACAAACAAACAAACAAACAAAACAAAACAAACCATACAATTAAAAAGTAATGAAAACTACTAATAATCTTAAAAAGTAATACAATTATATGCAATACAACTTTTTAAAGACATTATTATTTTCATGACCTAAAATAAAGAATACATAAATGCCATTTCACATCTGAAATATTTTTTAAGTTGAAAGGTAAAATTAAATAATAAAAATATATATAATGTAAAAATTAAAAAGCCATGATAAATAATAATAATATTAAAAATAACAAAATCATAGCCAATATTACTTTTAAAAACATTATTTTTAATAAGTAAAATAAAAAATAAACAAAAGTAAAAAGTACTGAATATTAATGCTATTTTATATCAGAAATATCTAACAAATATTTTTTTAAGCTGAAAGGTCAAATTCATACATTGAAACCATAAAATTCCTCTAATGAATAGATGTTTTTCTAAATTTTTAATGTCATGAAAATGTATATATTAATCAAATCAAAATTAATAATATTAAAAATTAATAAATTTATATCCAATATAGCTTTACAGACATTATTTTCATTTCAATTTCAAAATTCATTATTCACTAAAATCCATGAAAAAGTCCTGAAAATGAATGCCATTTTAAATCACAAATATATAGAGAATATTTTTTTAGTTAAAAGTACCCTAAAACCATAACATTTCTATTACAGATATTTTTCTAAATTTGTAATGTCATGAAAATTAATAAATAAATAAATATATACACTTGCATTCAAAAAAAAATCAAACCATAAATCTCTCTCTATATATATATAAATATATCTCTAATGTGTCGTGAAAGATCGATGTAGAACCTAAGGTCAAGCGGCGCATAAACTGATCATCTCTTACGCTTTACTAGTTAGTAGAATAAAATAAACATGAATGAACATCAGAAGGTATCTTGTTTCAACCACGGAAGGAACATCAATACACGCTATGATTAATCAGATCGCCTGTCAATCAAACTGTAAAGGGTCAACTGTCCAATCAGAATCAGATATTCCAGAGAGCTGTGTAATGCTTTTTATACTGCTGAGGTTTGATTTATTGTAAGGTTTGTTGACTGCATTACATTGCATACCACTTTGTTACAAAGTTTTGAAGTAGTAACAGCAGTTTGGGTTGTTTATAAGCAAAATCAGTGGTGTAAAGAAGTAGTACAAGCGTGTTTAAGGGTTAAAAGCTGGTATAATGCCTTGAGGTAAACACATGTACTTGTGGTGTATGCAGAATAATTGGCATCAGACTGATGAATTATTGAAAATAATGCATATCTGAGGGTTTATCTTATATATAGTTATTTGTTAAATATAACACTTTTGGCTCTCATTACTTGGGAATGCTTTGAAACAGGAAGTGGGCATATGAATTGTGTTTTCCACACACTATGGGTTGCAGACCCCAGGGATTTGACTGTTAAACCATTAGCGATTAGATTAGAGACTGGAGATTACTAGCTGTCTGTCTCTATACTGAGATCTCTCCGTCAGACATGTCAGTCGTGCCGTATGAGGTGGTGAGGGAGGTCAGGCGGTTAGAAGAGCTTGTTTGATCAGTATTATCATGCACCGTGAAACCTTTGATCTCTGATCTCTGTCTGGGACTGAGAGACTGTTTGCTGTGATTACAGGATTAGGGCATTTTTTAGTTATTGTGTTTTGATTTTGAAATTGTGGAGGCGATACTGTGGTTCTCTGCTGTTACTGCTGTGGTACTTTGATATATTTCATGGAATTACTTGTTTACTGTATTCATATACCTTGGCATTTATATGGTGATGTATGCCATCAAGTATATAATTTACTGTAAATAGTATTCAACAGCCATTGTCGCATAGTATATTTTGCGATAACATTTTGGAATTTTAAAAAGCAAAAGTTGTCAAAATTAATAACATGGTAAGTCAAAGACATTTCTGTAGGAATTTTTTTTCCCTAAAATTGAAAAGCAATGAAAATTTATAATTATTAGTCTAAATTATATTCACTATAGACATTTCTGACTTTTTAAGATCATGAACAATCAAAAATTGAAAAGTCATGACAATTAATAATATTAATAATACATTTTATCCCATGCATTCATTTGTTTTATAGCTTTAATGACTTAAGTTTGAATTAAAAAATAATATTAAAACAGTAAACAGTGAAAATATTATTAATTATTAATTATAAATATGTCAATATGTCTCTGCAAATTTCCTGTTTCAATATGTCATCAAATACATAATGACTTGAAACTTAATTTAATAAATTTAAAAATCATATATATATATATATATATATATATATATATATATATATATATATATATATATATATATATATATATATTATTAATTCATTAAATAATAGAAATATCTACAGTAAATAAAATAAATCTTGAAAGGTCATAAATGAATACCTTTATATTAATTAATTTAAATTAACTTAAGTTTGTGTAGTGAATAAATTATTTTCTAAAATTATGTCATTAAAATTAATATCTGAAAATCATAAAAAAATATTTCTTTTAAAATGGAAAAGACAAAAATAATTTAAATTTGAAAGCCATTAAAATTAAACTTTAAGATTAAAGATTTAATCTTTTTATTATGGAATCATAATTCTATTATTATGAAAATCTGGGAAAATCATAAAACTCCATGTAAGTATCTTTTAAAAAAATTATAATTAAAATGGAAAAGTCATAAAATAATTCATATCTGAAAGTCATTCAAATTCAAATTAAACTTTAAAATTGATTTTATTTTTTCAGTTATCCTCAGCTAGAAATGGCTAGAAATTATAGTACAATCTCTATAAAACAATTGTTAAAAATCCTAATTTTATTACAATGAAAAGCCGGGAAAATTAGAGAAAATCTTAAGGTGAAAACTCCATATATATGTATCTTAAATAAAAACAATTAAATGGAAAAGTCATAAAAATAATTCATATCTGAAAGTCATTCAAATTAAAATGAAACTTCAAAATGTATTTTTTTTTTTTCAGTTATGCTCAGCTAGAAATTATAGTACAATCTCTATAAAACAATTGTTAAAAATCCTAATTTTATTTCTATGAAAATTCGGGAACATCATAGAAAATCTAAAGGTGGGAACTCCATGTATGTATGTGTATGTATTTTTATATATGCACATGCACATATACATACATTATTGCCATCTCATACTATGACTATACCATGCTACAGTACTTTTTTTGCTTGTGAGGCTTGAGTCATGCTATCATAGAGAGGGAAAGAGAAGATGAGAAGAAGAAAGAAAGCAAGATTGGCATAGTCTGGAAGACAAGGAGGAGGAGAGGTAGATATCTTAACAGCTGATGGGTCTCAAACATGGGTCTTAAACGTTGGCCCATAACTCAGACATCATTCAGCCTGCGCTGACAGTCCAGCTGTGAAACGAACGCTATTTTCTGCCGCAGTACCCATCTCAGCCCTGGCAGTGAGAAACAGCGTGGGCAGAACTAACCAGCATGACCTTCTCCTGTTTGTCGCCACACTGGGCGTCTTAATTCCCTCACTGAACTCTGGCAGCCTGCTGCAATCTGAGCTGGAATGATAATGCATCGGAATCCTGGATGCAGGAATTAGAGTTCCAGTCTGTGGATCTGGAGTGCTTTGGAACATTAAACTGGGAGACATTTATATGCAGAAGCACGTGTGGGTGTATGTGTGTGCGTGTGTTTATAATATCCGCCCACTCACGGGCATAATTTATTCAGATTTATTGCATAAATTAGCTCTACTATGTGAGCAGCGCAGTTATACAATTAAAGAAGTGTAAATGCGTGTTGTAGCTTTCGTTAAAAATGAAACTATGCAGTTTGATGTCATTATAAACCACAAAGTATTTGGCTCTGTTGTTGTGCCTGGATGGCCGCTGTGGTATTTTTAGAGTAGGGACAGCAGCAGGACAGAGAAAGAGGTCAGATTAAACGCAGGTAAATGTCTTCTGAGGCGAGGAGCCGTTCCCTGACCTGCCCTGTATAACCACAATACTACAACTAAACTGTGACTGTGAGCTCATTACTGTACTATGAATGAAACTAAAGCTATCATCGTAGCTTTAGACCACTTTTTTTTTGGGCTATAATGGATAATTCTCATGCGTCACACTACTTGCTCTCATTGGAAATTTGTTGTAGTGTTGTCTCTATAGTGTACTGTGGAGAGTAGAGTGACAGTATCAGAGAGAAATACTAAATGATGAGCATATTAATATACTGTTATTATTGGTGCACAACTAATGCTTATTAAATTCTTTAATTAATTAATTAAATTGTATGAATTTTCACAAATTTTTGAAAAAGTAATATAGATAGAAAATAATTTAGAAAAATGATTCATTACAGAATGAGTTTTATTTTATATTTTATTTTAACATATTTCTAACTCCCATACATTAATTTGTTATTTTATAGCTTTATTGACTTATTTAATTACTTATATAATTTGTACTTTTAGAAAATATATATTCACTATAGAATGACTGTTTTATTATTTTATTTTATATAAGCTTTATTTGAAGCATTTTTAATCCAAATTTTAATTTTTAGATTTAATTTTTAATTTTTATAGAATGGCATTTTTGTTTATTTTATTTTATTTATTATTCCCATACATTCATTGGTAATTTATATCTTTAATTACTGATGTATGAATTTTCACAACTTTTAAAAAAGAAAAAAAATGTTTATTTAATTGAATTGAATTTTATATTATTGTATTTTATTTATTTTTGTGTTTTATCCCATATCTGCTTTGGTGGCATCTATGCAAGTGTACTCCTAAAAGTTGAAAAATTATCCATTATAGAATAACTTTTTTTTTTTTTTTATTAAATAAAGATTTATAGCTTTAATTACTTATGTATACATTTTTATTTGTTAACTTTGGTTGAAAATAATTATCCATTTTAGAGTGACATTTTTTAACAAGCAGGACTCGACGACAGCGTATAAGATCCAATTGCAGGCTTTATTAGGCAGATCGTGGTCAAGACAGGCAAGGTCGAACAACAGCAAACAATTATATCCGTGACGAGACAAAGGCGTAATCCAGAAATACAGCCGAGGGTCAAAATCCAAGTGGGCAGTCCAAAGTAACAAATAAAACAAAACTATGAATTAAGGCTAGGCTAGACTATGACTATGACTGTGACTATGACTAACAAACAAAACAAAACCAAACATGGCAATGGCAAGAAAACGATGAAACAAGGCAATGGAAAACAAGAAAACGCTTGGTAGGGTCCGCAACAGCAAAACAATATTTCGCGGGGCCTGTTTGGTGTAGGCCTCCTTAAATGGCCACCAAACAGGAAGTTACCCATGAAGCAGCAGAGGGAGTGAGAACAGTCAGTGCATGGCTGAGGGCTCCCTCTGCTGGTGTGGCGTTACACATTTTTATTTTATTTTTTCATTATTTTATTTCTAATTCCCTTACATTCACATTTGTTGATTTATAGCTTTAATTACCTATGTATGAATTTTCAAAACTTAAAAATATATTTACTATATATATACACTGTTTTATTTAATTTTAATTTAATTCATTTGTGACTTTTGGCCCACATCTGTTAGCTTTGGTTGACAATTAAATATCTAGAAAAATTGTGACATTTTTATTTAATATTTAATTTTACCTTATTTTTTTTTCTAATTGTCATACTTTCATTTGTTGATGTATAGCTTTAATTAGTTATATATTCATTTCCAAAACTTTTAGAAATAATATATATTTACTATAGAATGACTGTTTTATTTGTTTTATTTTTATTTTGTTTTATCGTGTTAATTTGTGACTTTTAGCCCATATCTGTTAGCTTTGGTTGCGTCAATGCTAGTGTACTCCTAAAAGTTGACAATCAAATTTTCCATTTCTATTTGTTGTTTACAGCTTTGATTACTGGAAAATAGTCACCCAAAAATAATGTTACATGATTAGTGTCTAAACTCTTAATTGGTAGTGTAATTTCTGTCCTTGTTCTTATCCAGTAAAACAAAATATTACCATGGTACCATGTCCAAAATACCATGTAGAGTATTTGTTGTTGAAAGCAGAAAATAATTACTGCATGTACTTTTTTAGTGCACTAAGTGTCTCTGGTCATCCTAGCTTTATTCAAAAATTTTGTTTGGTTCTAAATATATAATTTAATCCTAATGTGTAAAAGGGTATGTGAGGACAGGGACATCTCTGAGTGCACATTATCACAAAACCTGATGCACTAATGTGTGTAAATGCATCTCTCTCTGCTATATACTACTTAAGCTGCACCTCAAATTAGTAAGGCATCTTGTTAAGTGGTAAGACATTTAAAGAGATGATGGGTCGCTATTAGTGCAAACACCAGTGTCATCATGGGAAATGTCATTTTTGTTTACGAGTTCCTGGTTCCTTTGGGAAAATAACAGCGTACGTGTTGAGGTCACTAACGGCGTTAGATCACAAAAACATGTGCTTGTTTGTAGTGGAGATCTGTTTGTTAGATAGCGTTAGGTGTACAGTCACTAACCAGAGCAGATGGGCGCAACCTGAGCAGGCATTATTACGTTATAACAGGGAAGGCTGTATACAGTTGCTGTCAGATGGACCCTCATCTGAGACAGCACATGTCTTCAGGACGGTTTGTGTTTAAGAAAAGGACATAACACAAGCTTGACATTTCATACCAAAGGCCACACGTGACAGCGCTTAGCACAAACTGTCCGTGTCGCAATGGCCTCTCCACTGTTTGAACTCTTTACCTGTTAGACAGGGCACAAATTACACTTCAGTTGGGGAAAGAGGGGCAAAACCAGGAAATATTGATTGTACTATTGACAGTTCGATGTTTTTCAAAAGATGTGAACTCTTGAAATCTACGACTGTGACTTTCCACCTATATCTGTTAACTTCGAAGCCAATATATTGTATATATTGGCGTACTCCTAAAAGTTGACAATCTATTTTTTTTTTTTTTTTTATCTTTCCATGTGTTAATTTGTTGTATAGCTTTATTACTTAAGTTTTATTTTAAAACATAGAAAGTAAAATGTAAAATTCTAAAATGTTTTAGTGTTTTTTTTTAACTATTTTTTTGTATGGAAGGCCATTTCTGCACCTGAATAAAAGTTTTAAAAAGTTTGTACGTTTTTATTTCACAATTTTGACTTTTTTTCTCAAAACTGCAAGCTTGTATCTCGCAAGTCTGACTTTTCTCTCAGAATTGCGGGATATAAACTCGCAGTTGCAAGAAATAAAGTCAGAATTGCAAGATACAAACTCAAAATTCTGACTTTTTTTCTTGCAATTTCATTTTATCTTTCTCAGATTTGTGACTTTTTTCTCAGAATTGTGATATAAACTTGCAATTCTGACTTTATTTTCTCAGAATTACGTGATATAACCATGCAATTGCGAGTTATAAAGTCAGAATTGCGAGATATAAACTGAAAATTCTGATTTTTCTCGCAATTGTGAGTTTACATCTCGCAATTTTTTTCTCAAAATTGTTTAGTATAAACTCGAAATTGCAAGTAAGAAAGTCAGAATTCCAAGGAATTAAGTCAGAATTGCATGATACAAACTTTTTTTTCAGAACTGATAGAAATGTACAATAACGAGAAATAAATTTAGAATTGCGAGTAGACATCCCGCAATTCCAACTTATTTTTCTCGAAATTGCATAATACAAACTCACATTTCTGACTTTCTCACAATTGCGAGTTTACATCTCGCAATTCTGACTTTTTTCCTCAGAATTGTGATATTAACTTGCAATTCTGTTTTTTTCCTCAGAATTGTGATATTAACTTGCAATTCTGTTTTTTTCCTCAGAATTGTGATATAAATGCACAATTGCGAGTAATAAAGTTGGAATTGTGAGATATAAACTCACAATTCAGACTTTTTTCTCAGAATTATGATACAAACTTGCAATTTACATTTTTTCTCAGAAATCTGTGATGTAAACTCGCAATTGCGAGTTATAAAGTCAGAATTGAAAGTAATAAAGTCAGAATTGCTTTTTTCTCTGAATTGTGAGATACAAAGTCAGAATTGTGGGATATAAATTTGCAATAGCAAGAAATAAAGTCAGAATTGCAAGATACAAACTCACAATTAGTGTTGTAACGATACTGGAATTTCTAACTTCGAAACGACCTTGAAAAATATCGATATTCGATACTATTTTCGATACCACAGAGAAAAAAACTGCCACAATATTAAGGGGGTAAATTTCTTTTTTAAGTTATGTTTTGTTAACAAATTTCGTGAGGAGCTGGTGATGTTTGACCCTGCCTGTTGTACTACGACCTTCAATAAAGCTTGCGTTTGGATCCACACCTCAGTCCTCAGACTCCCTTGTAACAAATACAAACTTGCAATTATTTTTTTTCTCAGAATTCTGATATAAACTCGCAATTGCGAGTTATAAAGTCAGAATTGCGAGTTTGTATCACGCAATTCTGACTATAATTTTTTTCTCAGAATTGCGAGTAATTTAGTCAGAATTGCGAGATACAAACTCAATTATGACTTTCTCGCAATTCCGACTTATTTTTCTCGGATTAACATGATAAAAATTTGCAATTCAAATTTTTTTTTCTCGCAGTTGTGAGTTTACATCTCGCAATTCTGACTTTTTTCTCAGAATTGTGATATAAACTTGCCATTCTGACGTTTTTGCTCGGAATTGTGAGATATAAACTTGCAAATGCGAGTAATAAAGTCAGAATTGCATGATACAAACTTGCACTTCTGACTTTTTCTCAGAATTGCAAGTAATAAAGTCAGAATTGTAGGACATAAATTCGCAATACCAAGAAATAAAGTCAGAATTGCAGAATATAAACTCACAATTCTGACTTTTTTTTTTTACAGATATAAGAGATATAAGATATAAACTTGCAATTACGAGTAATAAAGTCATAAACTGAGGCATAAATTCACAATTCTGACTTTTTTCTCAGAATTGAGAGATACAAAGGCAGAAATGTGGGATATAAATTCGCAATAGCGAGAAATAAAGTCAGATATCTGAGATATAAACTCACATTTCTGATTTTTTTGTCCCGGAACTGTGTGTTTGTATCTTGCAAATTCAGACTTTTTTTCTCAGAATTGTGAGATATAAACTTGCAATTGTGAGTTGTAAAGTCCAGCTCTGAGGGGGAAAAAAAGACTGATATTTTCTCAGAATGGCGAGTTTATATCACAATTCTGACTTACCTCCTAATTGTGTGTTCTAAAGGTGGAATTGTGAGATATAAAGCCAAAAGTCTAAGAAAAAGTCACAATTCCGAGATAATAAATAATAACAGAGAAAGATCTGACTTTATAACTCCCAATTGCGAGTTTATATCATGCAATTCTGAGAAAAGTTACCTTTTTTTCAGTGGTGGAAACAGGCTTCCATACATACGTCATTGTGTTCTTGGCCCCTCAGAGAGCTTTGTCATTCACGTGTGTTTCGTAACTGCATGTTGTAATTTGAATGCCATGTAACCTTGGGGTCCACCTGTGACAGCAGATTGTATATCTTGCTGGTCATGTATTTATTTCCGTACAAAGGGGGGCTGTGGGGGATGAGGTCTGTCTTCAGCGAGCTATTCTTAACCCAACAACATTTGCTCTGCAAGTCCAAACATTCGAGAAACGGCCTTGAATGAAGTTCAGGGTATATGACATCAATACAGAACTGGACAGATGTACAAAGCGGATATTTACAGAGCACTCTAATGGATTGCCTCACTGTGTTTTTGCTTCAACTCTTAATAAATCAACTCAACACTTGCTTTTACAGCACTAGAGATTATATAAAGCAGAAATTAATGTTAAAATACTTGTCCTTTTCTCTCTTAATGTGTATGCAATAAGGAAACCCGTTCAGAAGCCATCAATAGTAAACGTAAATAAATCGATTTGAATATGTTCGATGTATCTCAGTGTAGCTGATGCATTTTCTCCAGGAAATATAAAAATAATCACAATTGCATTTGGTGCAGCAATTACACACCACTTTTATTTTTTTTATATATACATGAAAACTCATTTGAGCTGACAGCACTTAACAAAACCTCTTTTGTTAAGTACAAACTAAATGACCCCGGCTTGTTCTGTCTGTTTAACAGTGCAGCAATATCAGGCTCTTTATCCATTATTTATTGACATGAGACATTATGTTTCATTGTCCCAGACAAAGCACCCCACGTGGATATATCTGTCGCAAGTGTCAAATAGTGACATGCAAGCTATAGCAGTTATGGTTGGTAGCACATCATGGACACCACCAACCAACACACACACACACACACACGCTTCAAACCCAGAACATCCTTCATATTTTATGTTCACATTTATCCTTCAGGCATAGAGATAGTGGGTGAAAGAACCCCCACCAGCACTTTCTTTCTTTCTTCCAGCTCTGACGCCCACCGTCAAATCACCCCCTACCAAAACTTCTCTCATGCCAACCCACACGTGCCAATCACAGCTTGTTACCAACCTGTTCTTAGTCTTCTAGATAGACATTGACGGTAGGTTGTTAGCAAGAATAGGTTGTTTATCCCTCTCTCTCTCTCCCTCTCTCCCTCTCTTTCTTTCTGTGTCAGGATCACAATGGAGGAAGAAACCCTGCTGCGAGAGAGACTGCTGGCTATAACAGTGAGTATCAGGGCGGATTTGTATTGAGAATTGAGGTTTTGTGTGAAATGCTATCACTTTATATATTGCCATATGGCTTTAGTGTGTAATTGTTGGAACTTTCAAAACCTTTTTGAAATGTGTATATAACAGATGAATTTTTCAGTTTTTAGTGTGTTGCTTAAATAAAAACATTTAGGAAAGACTAACTAGTTGTGTTAACATTTTGTAGCCTTGATTATATGAACCAGTCAACAACAAATCTGAGAGTTTAATCAGTGTTTATCTTCTTAAATGGTGGTTTCTCTCAGTATATGAAGTCTATTAAGGAACATTGAGAGTGTATATGGAGAAATCTTGTCTATGTGTTATTTCTGTCTGCACTTAGCCTTTGAGCTGTTCATTTTATACATGAAGTCATGGTTTATTAGAGAGTTAAAAATAATGCTGCAGAGCCACCCTCTTAAAAATACTATATTGGTTCTCTCTAGTACAGTATGCATGCTTGTGTTAACAGCAAGACATTAAATGACACTAATAGAAAAATAAACAAGAATACAGCGGGTCAAGGTGAAACTAAATAAGGTTTAGGATCTTTTTTACTTTACATAATGTTATTCCGATTTCTCAACAGGACAAAAGACGAATTCGAGAGGAGATAGAAAAGAAACGAAGAAATATTGAAGACGAGAAATTAAAGCTACAATATCTAAAGGTATGTATTAATGCTATGAATAATAATTCATAATATTTTTAATATTATATTTTTGTAATATTGATTTAATATTGATAATTTTTTATCATATATCTATACATACACAAACACAAACACACATATAATGAAATATAAAATAAAAATGTGTATTTAAAATAAATACATTCATTTAATTCTATTGAAGGAACATTATCATTAATTTATTTATTTTTATGTGATGTTCATGATAATTGTATAATATTACAAATACATTATAAATTACAATATACTAATATTTTATTTATATATTATATAGTATAAAATAATAGTATATTACATAGAATAAAATATAAAAAAATAGCATATTATATAAAATATAAACAATTATATGAAAAAATACATTCATATATGGTACTTTTAAATTAAATTACAAACAAATATAAAAAAAATCAATATAAAATTTAACAAAAATATATAAAATAAATACATTCATTTAATTTTATAGAAAATATACTTTTTAGTAATGTATTCATTTTTGTCATTTTCATGATAATTGTAAATTACAAATATAGCACAAATTACAAATATATATTATTTAAATATAATAATAAAATAAAATAATAGTATATTACATGAAATTAATAATGAATCTATATTTTTTATTTTTATATATATATTGTTTTTTATTTTATAACTTTTAAAAAATTAAATTACAAATAAAAAATCTAAATATAAAATTTAAATATATTTAAAATTAATACATTCATTTTATTTTATAGAAGGAATACTGTTTATTTTCATGATAATTGTAAAATATTACATATACATTATAAATTACAAATACATTCATAAAAAATAATTTAAATATAATATAGTATAAAATATTAGTATATTATATATAATCATATAATTATAATAATATATTTAATATTTGCATATTATATAAAATACAAACAATAATGAAAATAAATACACACACACATTTATCCTCTTATATTTTATAGAGGAATTTTATAAGGAATCTATAAACATTTATTTTTATATATATTATTTATAATGATATTATAATATTATTTTTTAAATGAATTACATTATATATACATATATAGTTTAACTCAATATAGTGAAAATCAAGTTTGTAATTGTATCATGTATTTGTTAGTTTTATATATATATATATATATATATATATATATATATATATATATTTATATATATATTGCAACAGATCATGTTTGCATTTCATGATTTTATTATATTAATTTACAACACTGTAATAGTTAAAACAGTTAAAAATATCTTGATACTAGATGCTATGGCCTTCTTTGCACAAATAGAAAAAAACCCTACGGGAACAATGGCTGATGGACGGATTGAGCACCCTGAGCGAAGAAGAGCAGGAATCTGCGAAAGCCCAGACTGAAGACAACCAGCAGCAAACTAAACTCCTGCAGAGCAATATCAACAGGTACTTTCACATCCCCGCAAATGAAACTTTTTAATGGTGTGCACTAATGGTGTGCAGGGTTCACAGGGGGAGAAGCAATTGGATTATTCTTGTTTAACCACAGCGATGGGCTTTCAGTGTTAGCCAAGGGTTAGACAGACAGACCTCACTCACAGTATTACATAAACCGCCTTCTTACGCAACCCGCCTTGGCAGTGAGAGCCTGTTGACTTACGACAAGCTTTGTCTGGAAAAAACCATTACGCAGGAGGTCATACCTGCAGCAAGAAGGATGACTAACATAACAAAAGGACAAAATAACTGAGAAACAAAAATCTTTTTCAGCTAGAACCACTCTCTTACAATGAGAGTTAACATAAGCTGCCATATAGAAACATATTCTCTGCTTGGTTTCTCCCTGTGGAGCTTTATTTAGATGGAAAGGAAGTTTGTTTCCAGCAGTTGTTAAGATCGATTTGAAGGCCTTAAAGGACTCAAATCTCCTAAGAGCTTTCTCTTGACAAATAGACTCCACAATATGATGGGCTGCAGTTCATAAACCAGGTGGATTAAGAGCGAAAAAGCAATCTGATGAGAACCCCCACAATCAGAGGACAGAGGAGGCTTGTCATCTCCTGTAAGTTATCTTGACGTATAGGTTCATGACCCCGAACTAAACCAAAATGAGAGCCATCATTTTGAAACTCCGAAACTAAAAACTCAATTTTCTGTATTGTGAGCTCTCTGCACATGCCATAAGGAATGTTAAGGATTGAACAATACCGAAAAACTACACAAGGAGGTGCCATTAGAGTGACTTTCGTGAAAGCAGACGACTTCAGACAGAATTCCAGTTGCTGACTTTTTTGCCAAAATTAGAATTTTGTTATTATGGAAGACAATCAATCAATCAATCAATCAATCAATCAATACCTGTATTATAATTTGGTACTAAACGGATATACATACATTCTTAAAAATAAAGGTGCTTCACCACGCCATAGAAGAATCTTTTTTGTCTAAATCGTAAAGAACCATTGATTTCTGAAGAACCTTTCTGTTTCACAAAAGGTTCTCTGTGACAAAATGAGGTTCTTTAGTTTATCAAAAGGTAAGAAAGAGATGGTTGTTTAAAGGACCTTTGACTGAATGGTTCTTTGTGAAACCAATGATGAATCTTTTATGGCATCGCTTGAAGAACCTTTCAAAGCACCTTTATTTTTAAGAGATAGATGATGTACAATAATAAATCATTAGCTGAAAAGAAACCAGAGATGTACTTGTTCACAATTCTGAACTTTTTTCTTAGAATTGTGAGATATAAAAATGCAATTTCAAGTTATCAAGTAAGAACTGCGAAATATAAAGTCAGATTTATAGGATATTAACTCGCAATTTTTCACTTTTTTTTATATCTCGCTATTCTGACTTTATAACTCGCAATTGCGATTCTGATCGTATATATCATAATTCTTACTTTATAACTTGCAATTGCAAGTTTTTATCTCACAATTCTGAGACAAAAAGTTTGAATTACAGGTTTATATCCCACAATTGCAAGAAAAAGTCAGAATTATGAGATTCAGACTTGCAATTCAGTGAAAAAAGTCAGAATTGTGAGTTTACATGTCGCTATTCTGACTTTATAATTTGCATCTGCAATTTTATATCTCACAAAAAGTAGAATTCTGTAATTCTGAAATTATATCTTCCACTTATTGCTTTATAACTCGCAATTGCATGTTTGTATCTCAGGTTTATATCCACCACTTGTGAGAAAGTCAGAATTCCAAGATACAAACATGCAATTCTGACTTTATAACGCGCAATTGCGATTATATATCTCACATGAGAGAAAAAAAGTCGGAATAGCGAGTTTGTATCTTATAATTCTGACTTTGTAACCCACAATTGCGATATCTCAAAATTCTGAGAAATAAAGTCAGAATTGCCAATTTATATCCCATAATTCTGACTTTATATCTCACAATTCTGACTTTGTAACTTACAATTGCGATATTTCAAAATTATAAGAAAAAAACTGAATAGCCAGTTTATATCACGTAATTCTGACTTTATATTTCATGATTATTACTTTATAACTCACAACTGCAAGTTTATATCTCACAATTTGCAAGAAAAAAGAAAAAAAGTCAGAATTTTGAGATAAAAAGTCGCAATTCATTTTTTTTTATTAAGTGAAGGAAACAGGCTTCCATAAAATCAGGATTTCTGGAAAATGTATAAATTCAAATTGTTTGCACAAAATAAAATTAAAGGCATAGTGAACCTCTAAATCTGTATGGCTTTCTTTTATAAAACACAATAGAAGATACTTTGAAAACTGTCTTAGTATTATTTTTGTCTCTGCAATAAAAGTTGGTGGGATCCATATATCTACTACTGCTGAGTAAATAAAGTCATACAGGTTTGGATCAACATGAGGGTGAGTAAATCGAGACAGAATTTTCCTTTTGGATGAACTATGCCTTTAAGTTTAAAAAATGTGTTGCATTATTTAATATAAATATGTAAAGCTCAGTAAAAAAATATGTACTAAATATGTAAAAACTATTTGCCTGCATCTTTACAGAATAGAGCAGGAAGTTGCAGATCTGGAGACACAAGAGCTGGAGCTTTCTGCAAAAGAGGAGATTCTTCTGAAAAAACTGAAGGAGGTTGAGAAAACTCCAGAGGACATCATAAAGGTATTGCTTGTGTAATCACTTTAACGGGCCTGGAGACTCCTTACTGCTTATTACAACACCGAGCCACTTAAATTGGATCAGCTTCTGAGTTGTGAAACAGGGGAAATCATTACAATGCAGCATGCTGTGAACATGCCCCTCGGTTTCAAACTGACGTCAAGAGAAAATTGTTTGATGCCAATTGCTGCTGTGAGGGAAGGATCGGTTTGCGTGAAATGTGATCTGGTGTGTTTTGTATGGTATGAAACTTGGTTTTGTTCTTCTTATCTCTTCTTCAAATCCGGTTTTGGCACTCCACAAACTACTGTATTTCCCCACAGGAAGTAAACGCAAATATCCGACCAGGTAAAAAAAATTCTATTTTTGGTTTACTGCTATTTGTACATTCCTTCCCATGAGACTTTCTCAACAGACACTTCTTACAGAGCCGGTCCAATACATCTACACTGCCATACCTGATGTCCCAAAGTGCTATACTCCCAAAACCACGAGGAGAAGCATCACAGCAGGAAAACATGAAACTGATGAAGAACAGGAGAAAAAAGGTAGGCTTTTGTTTACACCACTGACTATTTGCTGATATAATGAGCACTTGAAATATTGCACAAATATGTCAGGATGTTTAGACAGTGCAAACATGTCATCAAACTGTCCACTTCTGTAATTATAGCAGTCCAAGGTACATAAATGCTGTTTTCGTTTTTTAATAAAGAAAAAAAAAAAACATGAGAAAGATGTTATCCATGACTGTAATTATGGGCATGACACAGAATTATGAAAGAGGCCCAATAATCAAAATATCACCAGCTGAACAGGATATTATATCTAGCTACAGACTGCAAGATGACACATTTTTTTTTATTAAAGCAATAAGCCACAAGAGCTCATGTGTTAGAATGTTTTTACCAGTGTTGGGGGAGTTACGTAATCAGATTACTTTTTTTAAAGTAACTTTTAAATTCAATTTAAATTCGAAATTCGAATTTTGTAAATTTAAATTCACCGACACTTCACTTGTTGAGAGAAACTGAGAGTGAAATGTAGATCAGAGGCACTTCCTTCAGGCTGAGGCTTGTTAGTTTCATTTTTGGTGTGAAAGGGCTTTTACAGTTGCCAAAAATATACAGTTGAAATGTTAATTCTTTTACCAAAATAAGAGGGATCATATAAAATACATGTTATTTTTTAATTAATACTGACCTGAATAAGATATTTCACATAAAATACATTTACATATACTCCACAAGAGAAAATAATAGTTGAATTTATAAAAATGACCCTGTTCAAAAGTTTACATACATTACATTACTGCTGTTCTTCAGAAAAATCCTTCTGGTGCCACAAATTCTTTGGTTTTTCAGCATTTTTGTGTATTTGAACCCTTTCCAACAATGACTGTATGATTTTGAGATCCATCCTTTCACACTGAGGACAACTGAGGGACTCATATGCAACTATTACAGAAGGTTCAAACACTCACTGATGCTCCAGAAGAAAAAACGATGCATTAAGAGCCGGGGGTGAAAACTTTTGAACAAATTGAGTATGTGTACGTTTTTTTCTTATTTTGCTTAAATATCATATTTGTTTTATTAGTACTGTCCTTTAGAAGCTACAGAAGATATTTAAATGTTCTCCAGAAGACAAAATAAGTTGAATTTACTCTAATCTTTAAATTCAGAAAGTTTTCACCCCTGGCTCCTAATGAATCGTGTTTCCTTCTGGAGCATCAGTGAGCATTTGAACCTTCTGTAATAGTTGCATATCAGTCCCTTAGTTGTCCTCAGTGTGAAAAGAGGATCTTAAAATCATACAGTCATTGTTGGAAAATAATTTTTGGGACCTGAAGGATTTTTCTGAAGAACAGCGGGCAGTTTAACTGTTCAGGACAAACAAGGAACTCATGAACAACTATCACTAAACAAAAACAAAAAACAGCTGTGGAATATTCAGGTAACAACACGGTTGTTATATATATTGAGGATCAGGTGTATGTGAAGTTTTGAACAGAGTAATTTTCATAAATTCAACTATTATGTAAATATTCTGACTACATGTAAACATCTTTTATGTTAAATATCATTTCAGGTCAGTACTAAATAAAAAATAACAAGCATTTTGTATGATCCCACTTATTTTGGTAAAATAATTAACATTTGCATATTCTGCAAGGTGTATGAACACTTTTGACTTCAACTGTAAATTTTGGGATTTTTGTTATTAAAAATAAATGAACAAGCCCAGCTCAGGTGACAAAAAGTAATGCAAAAGTAATATAATAATGCATACTTTTCATAAAAAGTAACTAAGTAACGCAATTAGTTACTTTTTTATGAAGTAACGCAATATTGTAATGCATTACTTTTTTAAGTTTTCACTGGTTTACATTGATATCAATAAAAATGTTTCTTGAGCAGCAAATCAGCATATTAGAATGATTTCTAATGGATCATGTGAGACTGAAGACTGAAGTAATGATGCTGAAAATTCAGCTTTACCATCACAGGAATAAACTTACATTTGAAAATGTTTTAAAATAGAAAACTTTTTGTAAATTTTAATAA
Organism: Garra rufa; assembly: GCF_049309525.1. Classification (NCBI taxonomy): domain Eukaryota; kingdom Metazoa; phylum Chordata; class Actinopteri; order Cypriniformes; family Cyprinidae; genus Garra; species Garra rufa. Next base: position 28,778,331 of record NC_133384.1, on the reverse strand, counting down.
TAGTTCACAATATTGTAGTGTGTTTTTAGTCTATTTTTCATATAAACGCTGCCTTGGTAAAAATATAGTAAGAAACCTCTTTCAAAAACATTTAAACATTGATAAATATTTTTTATACATTACATTTGGTTTGTGTTTAACACTGTTATTTCCTTTCAGCTGCATACACCATGAAGATCAGTGTGGAAAAAGATCTCCGCACCGGTGAGAGTCACATCCTCTCCACAGCCACCATCGCACCTCTGGATCTCCAAGAACAAGGCATCAAAATCTATGATGATGGGCATAAATCTGTCTATGCTTTGCCACCTGATGGACGGGACTCCCAGAACGACATGAATGAGATGAGCTCTCTTGAAGTAGAGGAACTTCTAATGAAGGCCTCTGAGAAGAAAGACCCAACAGATGTGGAATACCATGAACCTGTGTTTTCAAGCCCATTCAGTCGACCTACAACCCCTCAGAGGACAGAAAGAGGCTACATCAGCCTTCAGGGCCTTCAGATGCCCAACAAGAACCAGAGTCCCTTTCAGGCTGAGAACTTTCCCAAACAAGAAGCTCTTGTCTACTTTGGCACCAACCAACAAGTTCAAAATGGATCATGTGCTAACAGCGAATACAGCGGCATAACCAGAATCAGCCCAGCATCTTCTCCCACACAAGAGTATGAGGAACAGCATCGGGTAACTCCAACGGCAGACTCCGGGTTGGGATTTGGAAGGTATTCACCTCTTAATCCAAAGGAAGACTCCAGTCTCAACCTCGTGAGCTTCCTCCCTACTGAGGTGGAATCTGGTGAACCTGTTACCATGATCTTCATGGGTTATCAGAATGTTGAATCAGATGAAGAAGATGAAGGAATACAAGCTGAACTGGTAGTTATTAGTGATGATGATGAAGATCCTGAGGAAGCCACTTTGTCGTACCATCCTCTGGGCTACCGCAGCAAGATCTTCAAACCCAACAGTACGGTACACCGCTCTGAGATCAGGCCTGGTGGCATTAGAATGTCCAGCTCTGGAAGACAGATGCTTGGAAATGAAACCAAAGACACAGGTACCATTCGAAGAGTGAGAAGACACTTTGGTTTCTAATTCCATACTAACTTCTCAGTTCCTCACATTTTTTGAGTTATTGGTAACACTTTACAGTAAGGTTCCATATGTTAACATCACAGGATATTTCATGGAAAGCTTTTCATAATTTAAAGGGATAGTTCACCCAAAAATGAAAATTCTGTCATTAATTACTCACTTTCATGTCATTTCAAACCCGTAAGACCTTCGTTCACCTTCAGAACACATTTTTGAGGGCCTAAACATACTAAAAAACTCACGAAACTTTTCACACATGCCAAAACTGGGGAAAATTTACATCTGATATGGGTCACAGAAGTTAGTATGTCAAAATGGCTCAATAGCGCTACCTATAAAATGTCAACAAAGTGCCTCTCAAGCTACATTTCACGTACATGTATGAAATTCAGTAGACAGATGTAACACAAATACCTACAAAAAAGTCCCTCACTATGAGGTCCGAAACCCAACAGGAAGTCTGTTATTTTATTTTTTCTCCAAGTTTTGTGCTGTTTTTGCCATTTTCTGGCATTGAATTTAAATGAACTTCTCCTACAGATTTAAACATATCAACACCAAATTTGGTCAGTCTAATTTAAAGCCCTTTGTGACATTAAATTAAAGTTTTCGTTGAAGGGCGTGTCAATGGCGGCCAGACGAACTTCAGTGTTTCACCATGAAACAGGAAGTTGTTACAATTCAGGCATACAATGTCCGATCTGCCCCAAACTTCACGTTTGATAAGAGTTCTCCTGAACACATGACCATGCCTATATTCAGTTATAGTAATGTAACAAACTCTTTCAAGAGAGATTAAATTACATCAACACTATAATTTGTCAGTCTAATCTAAAGGCCTTTGTGATGTTTAATTGCAAAGATCTTGAGTTTCATTAAAGGAACATGCCACAATTTTTTATAATAGGCTGATTTTCCAATTCCCCTAGACGTTAAACAGTTGAGTTTTACCGTTTTTGAATCCATTCAGCCGATCTCCAGGTCTGGCGGTAGCACTTTTAGCATAGCTTAGCATAGATCATTGAATCTGATTAGACCATTAGCATCTCACTCAAAAATGACCAAAGAGTTTTGATATTTTTCCTATTTAAAACTTGACTCTGTAGTTACATCGTTTACTAAGACAGACGGAAAATTAAAAGCTGTGATTTTCTAGGCCGATGTGGCTCTGAACTATGCTCTCATTCCGGCGTAATAATCAAGGAACTTTGCTGCCGTACCATGGGTGCAGCAGGCCCAATGATATTACGCAGTGCCTGAAAGTGACCGGCACTACGTTTGTGTAGTTGCAGAATTGCAGCCGGCAGAGTTGACAGCTGCATAATAACATTGTGCCTGCTGCACCCATGGTTCGACAACAAAGTTCCTTGATTATTATGTTTTTGGATCCCAAAGTTATTTTACAGAGTGTTCCACAGAAGAAAGAAAATCATACAGGTTTGAAACTACATGAGTAAATTATGGGTGTACTCACACTAGGCACGGTTGCCGTGAACCAGGCTCGAGTACGATTGTCCCCCCTCCCCACTCCCCCTCTGGCCTGCACTCACATTGGGTTTCAGCATTCGTGCCGGAGCACGCTTACGTCATTATGTTGCGATGGTTTCAGGATAAACAGGAAGAGCAACGCTCGCGCTGAACGTGAAATAGTTTACTTTGTGGATAATTATTTTAAATCGTTTGGTCCGTGGTGGTCCACAGTCCTCTCAACACGTATTGTTAAACAGGTCTATCGCCTTTGTGGCATGAAAATTTTCACGCAATCGTGTTGCTCGTATGAGGTTTTCAATTACCAGCTGAAGTGCAGCAATGACTTTGCAGCTTTGATTACAGACTACAAAAACTTGATTACCTCACAAAAGCGTGATATCACGTGTCCTGTTCCGTGCTTCAGTACGGTTGGCGCTCACACTGCATGCAAACCGTGCCCGAGTCCAACTGAACCGTGCTCTGGCCCACCTCTTCCAAGCGGGCCAGGGACGGCTAAATGATTCAAACTGCCTAGTGTGAGTACACCCTATGACAGAATTTTCATTTTTCCCTTTAATGCATCAGGTATCATGAACAACCACTTTCATAGCATTTATTCATCTTGGTTAGCAATAAACAATTAAAATAATTGATTGAAAAATGTTCATTCTTAGTTCATGATACTTAATTCTTTAACTGATGTAGAACCTTACTGTAACTTTAAGAAAGAAAAGAAGCATTACTGACAGCCAGACCACTTAAAATACAAGACTTATAATCAGCTAAAATGTGACCCTGGACCACAAAACCAGTCTTAAGTAATACGGGTATATTTGTAGCAATAACCAAAAATACATTGTATAGGTCAAAATTATCGATTTTACTTTTATGCAAAAAATCATTAGGATATTAAGTAAAGATCATGTTCCATTGAGATATTTTGTAAATTTCCTTATGTAAATATATCAAAACTTAATTTTTGATTAGTAATATGCATTGATAAGGACTTCATTTGGACAACTTTAAAGGCGATTTTCAAACAGCTGCATCTCAGCCAAATATTGGTATATCCTAACAACCAATGGAAAGCTTAATTATTCAGCTTTAAGATGCTATATAAATCTCAATTTCAAATTACCCTTATGACTGGTTTTGTAGTCCTGGGTCACAAATATCCATCAGAGGAGTACTTAAGTGAACCTTTCTCCTCAAGTAAACTCTTGCAGCTTTACTTCCACCTAGTGGTTCGTATCTTCACATTTTGTCAGAATTTAAAGCATCCAGATTTAGAAAAATGCATGGCATGCATGAAATGAAACTTACTGCTTGTCTAATAACAACTGGATTGTTTTTATATGATTAATAAAATGAATAAATTTATGCTTTGACATTAACTTGCTGCTGTCATGCTCTTTTGTGTACATTGACTGTTTTTGAAGCAATACAATAGGATTCACTAACCAGAGTTCACAGACTTAGGATTTACCATAACACAAAAATGTTTATTTTTAAAAGTAAGGGCAGCTGCAGTCATTTGTAAATTTAATGTGTCCGACTTTTGGTCCCATCTGCTTCCAGCTGTTTTTAGCTGTACAAAACAGTGTTGCTTCTTGTTATTGCAAGCTGTTCTGTCTTATTTTAATATATGATCTTAATTATGAACACAATGGTTTACTGCACTTTGATATTCTTCTCTTTATTTCCCTTTAGCCAAACATTACCAGAAAACAGCTTACTTCCACTTTGAAAAATAAGGTGGATATAGTTTATGCCAAAAATAAACGCAAAAACAAAAACAAAAAAACAGGTAACACTGCCACCGCCTAAAGTAAAACGATTCAGAAAAGTCACCAATGCCATATGCCATAGTCACTTATTGTAGTAATTTCTATATGGTATTGTGGCAGAAGCTATGGTTACCATTGTAAATGTATGTAATGGCTGATAAAACATAATGGCTTTCTTAGATATCTTTCTGAACCATTTTTCATTCTTTATTTTGTTTTATTATAGGTTCCGCCATTTCCGACAGCTAATGTGTGTTTCAGGATCGTTTTGTCGTTTTCTTTTTCACTAGCAGAGTAATGCACCGTTCCCGTCCATCAGCTATAATTGAGCACTTTGTCCTTGGTAGCTTTTAAGACGTTGTGTCTGCTCAAGAGGTCTTTCATAACATCTGCTAAAGAGAGTGTTATGTAATAATCCTTGGCTTGCGTTACGTAAGCTGCAAAATGAATGCTAAAATCCTCAACGTTCTGCATATTCATTGTTTTCTCTGTTTTGTCATCCCCTGATTTTGGCACGCCAGTGTAGGATAAATGTGTTAACTGCAATCCCATCATCCTGTCTAATGACAGACCGCACACAAATCAATTGATGTAATTGATCGATTGGAATAAACTGTATTTTGATTGGCTTGAAATGACCTAACCACCTGCATGCAGGATATCTAGTTGTGGTTAATCTGAAATATTCTTACTGTCCTTTCCACAGCGCTGCCAATCAAACTGTCTCAGCTAGGAAAGTACATGTAAGCTCTTCAAAGCAAGATTACCATGTCGACATCTTGCATTTCCTGATGTGGATGAAACGGACTGAGAGACTGATCTGAAAAAAAAAATTGCTTATGACATGAATCATATTTGAGTGCCAAAAACAGCATTTGTCCATTACTTTGTGCTTGTACATAATGTTCTTCAGTTGACTGTTCTGTAATTTATGTTGTTGTTTTTTCTTTTTTTAATCAAAGTGGGGAAAGGAAAAAAGAGAGATAATAATTTATATATTTTTGTCTCTTCTCAAAACTTGCCCTTTGCAGAGGCAAATTTTCATATTTTGGTGACTTAATGGAATGCAACAGAAATAATATTTTTTATCTTTTTTTTTGAAAAATACAATATGCTATAATTATATACATTTTAATCAGTGCTCACATTTTCTATTAAAAAACATACCCTGCCATTCAAAAGTCAGTAAGATTTTATTTTATTTTTATTTTTTTTTTGAAGAATGCTCATCAAGGCTGCATTTATTTGATCAAAAATCCCCCCCCAAAAAACAGTAATATGTATGTAAAAAAAATGTGAAATATTATTACAGTTCAAAATAATGGTTTTCTATTTTAATGTATTTTAAAATCTAATTTATTCCAGTGATGCAAAGCTGAATTTTCATCAGCCATTACTCCAGACTTCAGTGTCACATGATCCTTTAGTAATCATTCTAATATGCTAATTTATTACTTTTATTATCATTGCTGGAAACAGTTGTGCTGCTTAATATTTTTTTGGAACCTGTGATTCTTTTTTCAGAATTCTTTGATGACTAAAAAGTTAAAAAAGAACTGCATTTATTTAAAATAGAATTCTTTTCTACCAATATAATACTTTGCTGTTACTTTTTATGAATTTAACACATCCTTGGTGAATAAAAGTATTAATATCTTTCAAAAAAAGAAAGAATACAAATTTGCTGACCACAAATTTTTAAATGGTAGTTTATATTGTTTCAAAAGTTTTCTGTTTTACATAAATACAGATCTTTTAAACGTTTTATTTATTAAAGAATTCTGACAAAAACTATCACAGGTTCTGTTTTTAACTGTTTTTAACATTGAAAATAATTCAGCATATTAGAATGATTTCTGAAAGATTGTGTGATGCTGAAGACTGCAGTAATGATGCTGGAAATTCAGTTTTGCATTATGAGAATAAATTTAAAATATATTCACATAGAAAACAGTTATTTTACATTGAAATAATATTTCACAATATTACTGTTTGTTTTTTTTATAAGAAAATAAATGCAGCCTTCATGAGCATAATAATCTTCTTTAAAAGAAAATTAAAAAATAGTACTGATTTTATTCAGAAAACAATTTATATGTGACCCTGGACCACAAAATCTTAAGTAGCATGGGTATATTTGTAGCAATAGCCAAAAATACATTGCATGGGTCAAAATTATGCCAAAAATCATTAGGATATTAAGTAAAGATCATGTTCCAGGAAGATATTTAGTTTTTTGAAGATAATCTCCAATCGTAAATATATCACAACTTTATTTTTGATTAGTAATATGCATTGCTAAGAACTTCATTTGGACAACTTTAAAGGTGATTTTCTTAAATTTTGATTTTTTTGCACCCTCAGATTCTAGATTTTCTAATAGTTGAATCTCAGCCAAATATTGTCCTATTTTACCAAAACAATACATCAATAGAAAGCATATTTATTCAGCTTTCATATGATTTATAAATCTCAATTTCAGAAAAACTGACCATTATGACTGGTTTTGTGGTTTATTTTGGAAGTAAATGTATCCTGTCTAGATATTTTTACAGTAAAACGACAAAAGTACTGATTAGTAATATTATTTTTCGTCTCTTTGTTGGCATTACTCACATTAAAATTGGTCTAAAAGAAGTGACAAATGTTTACAACTACAATACAACATAAAAAAATAATATTTCAACATATTTTTAATCAGTGCTGTCATCATATTTAGTACAAAAATATATAAACATCCCTAAAAAAATAATTTTATTTTATTTTTAATAGTATTAAATAAATTAAGAAATGTTTCAGACAATATGATATTTTCACAACTGTTTACATTGTTTACAACTGCCATATTATTTCTGAGTCACCCGATCTTAAACTTTGCCACTACGTCAGTGCAGAGGGCAGGTTTTGTGAGGACAGTCATAAACCGTATTACGAACATTTCTCTAAAGATGAGAAACCCATTACATGAAACCTTGAGAATATGCTTGATTGACAGAAAGCTTTTAAGAAATTCCTTGTGCGACTGTGTGCGTGTGTCGGAACGGCTGAGGCTGCTCAGCTATTGGCTGTTTCTGCTACATTCAGAGTAAGTCACAGTCTCTGTGGTTACAGAGAAGCAGAGCTTCAGCCAAGACAGAATCGCTGAGCACATACCTGTCCTCTCTCTGCTCGTATCACAACAAGGTAGGACACTGAGAACTTTATGAATAGTCAGACTTGTGCTTTAAGAAAACGAATATGGGGTGAATGAACTTGTTTAGATGTCATGTTGTTGATTTTATATGGAGTTTGTGCTGGATTGCTGTTATATTTTGTCTGTGGTGCTGTAAAGAATGTAATATTATTGAGATGTTATGACAAACAGATGCTAAACACAATAGATTTGTGTTGATATGGTTTAAAGAGACTTGATTTGTGTGCAAACAAGTGTGTGAGAGTGTGTACGCTTGCATGGGGTGATAGGTTTCTCACTGCAGTCTGTATTGTATTTTATATCGAACTTGATATTGTTGCATTATTAATGTGAGAAATAAGATGGGAAAAGTACTTGCTATGTATACTGTATTTTTATGAGTCATGGATTTTTAAGAATTATCGATTAGTCCTATTAATAAAACTATTATTTTGGGCTTGTATTTTTCAACGTCCTCTCTGATTTGACCCTGGAGTGTGAAAATGCTGCTGTCGCTGTGAAACAACCTCAGAAAAAGAAGCTGTGAAAGTTTAATTAATCCCAGGCTGCTTGTACAAACCTCAAGCACTTCTGAAAACGTGGAATACGAGATCTGAGATGTTGTCAGACAACATCAGCACTGGGCTTCTCAGTTCAATGTGTGTGTGTGTGGGTGTGAGTGTGTGTTTTAGAGTGAATTAAAGTGTCCGCGTGGGTGAGTGGAGGCGTGTGTGTGTGTGTGTGTGTGTGTGTGTGTGTGTGTGTGTGTGTGTGTGTGTGTGTGTGTGTGTGTGTGTCTGTGTGTGTGTGTGTGTGTGTGTGTGTGTGTGTGTGTGTGTGCCTGGGGTAAATGTGAGACAGGGATGGATCCTCTTTGGAAATGATTACAGATGAGAATGTCTCCTGCTCTATTTCATCCTTGCATTAATGCTGAGAAGAGCAGAAAGCTGCCACATGAACTGCTATTAATATGTCAGCAAAAAATATGGATAACATTTTCTAAGCCTATATGCATAAATGTATAAAATGCAGTGTATTCATAATGGCTTATATAACTTAATAGAATTTAAAACCAGGTATGTTACTTTAAGTAACTGAAGAATAAATTTACTAAATTACAAGTAATGAATTATTTTCTTTAGTAAATTGTAATTATTTATATATATATATATATATATATATATATATATATATATATTGGAAATAGAGAATGCATATAAAATGATCTAATTATAAAACTAGTTAAATTGCTATAGATATAATTTGTATAAATATTATAAAATTAATATATTTAATATTTTTCATTTTTAATTGTTATCCTTTTCTATGAAGTCTAAAAAATTTATCAAATTTTATTTATGGATAATAAAAGAATATAAAAATTTTACTTAAAGAAATAGAGAAAGTACATAACAATTATCTATTTATAAAACTAGTTAAATTACAATATAATACAGTATAATTTGTATAAATATTATACGTTTAAAATTTTTAATTTTTAATTGTAACCCTTGGTAATAGATATAATTGTAATATAATAATAATTGTGTGTGTGTGTGTAAATATTATATTATTTATACATATACATATATATATATACACACACACACACACACACACACACATAAATATTTGGTGAAATTTGGTTATTTTTCTGTGAAACTTATATTTTATAACATTTCTACAAATTATATGTAATTATGCAAAATAATTAAAAATATCATTATAAATATATATATATATATATATATATATATATATATACACACACATACATATATATGTTATAAAATAAAGAAATATTTCATATTTTTAATTTAGAATTTAGAATTTTAACACTTTCTATGAAGTCTAAAGAAGTTAGACTTTTATTTATTAAAATAATTATTTAATATAAAACTACGGTAATAGATACAATTGTGTTTGTGTGTGTGTTTATATATATATATATACACACACACACACACACACACACACACACAAATATTTTTCATTTATAATTTGTGTGTATATAATGTACTTTGGTGATTATTCTGTGTTTTTCTAAATAAATATATATATATTTATAATATTTATACAGATTATATGTAATTATGCAAACATTCTTAGAAATATCATTATACATAATTTTATATAAATACTGTTTATAAATACTCATATTTGGTGAAGGTCTAAAAACTGATCTGATCTGAACTTCATTCACATATCTTAATAAATATTTATTCTCTTCCTGTTTTAAAGCCACTATTTACTTACAAGCATCTTCGCAAAATAATGTATTGTAATCATGTAATTAATTGTCAATACTCACTATGTAAACAAAACCATTCAGGCTGATAAATCTCTCAAAATTCTCAGTTTGAGGCATTTGTATCTTAGTCGCAGTGCTCTAATGCCGCATAGTGACATTTTTCTCCTCTGAGAACATTGCCTTTCCATATCCAAGGGCTCCGTGCCAGTCACATATGTCTGAATGGCCACCTACGCTCTGGCCCCCCAGCACCTGTTACTGCGACGCTCCAAACAGGTTATTATTTCATCCTGAATAGAACAACCTTGAGCCTAAAATGCTCTTTTTCAATGGCCACACAAAAGCCACACAACTTTTTGCTACTGAAAATCTTTTTCTCAGTTGTATTTATTAGTAATAGCTCTGCCCCCAACTGTTACATTCCCCATGGCATGCCATCACTTCCTGGAAGGAGTCATTTAAGGAAATCAGAAAGTGACACATGACCTCACTGACAAGCCACTTATTGATCAGATGCAGCTGTTAACCAATCAGAGATGCCCTGAGGTGACCACTCTCGCAAACATCATTGACATCAGACCAACTCGCAATGACATTTCTGCCAATAACTCCTACATCAGACCAAGTTCGCTTCCTATACATGCATTCACAACGTATTTACTCAAGCCGAGTGTTTGTGGGTTCCACCGAGAAGATTTTCTTGGCAAGGTGGAGATGATCTCCTTCTGGCTCCTGTTTCTAAAGCTCACGGTAGGTACTGGGACACACTGGTACCTCCGTCTGCCTTCAATGCAAATGCTATCGTCGCTGAATAATTTATGGAATACAGATTGTCATGACACAACTGCTGAGACGGAGAGGGTGCGAGCGTGTTGAAGTTTTCTCACAAGCTGAGCTGCTAGAGGAGGAGTCGGGTAGGGGGGTGTTGCCATGGTAGTCAACACTTTACCGCTTGTCATTTTCATGATGCTTTGTGCCTTTGTGTAGCTTGATTGGGGTGAAATGGGCAGGCGCTGAAGTGGATGGTAATTTCACATAATTTTGACTGTTTTTAGTGGTCGCATTAGCATGCCGCTCGAGTTTTGAATGATTGTGGAGAATTTCATGCAGCGGTGGTAATTATGCCAAACGGGCGTCAAGAAAAGGCTAGACGCTGAAAGTATTTGTCCAAAGTGATGTAAACAGCTTATGAAATCTGTTAATGCTGTCAATTTGTGCATTTTGATTTCAGCACAACTTCCATATTGTACTGATAGCACGTTATGCTCAGCATGAAAGTGTGTAATTGTGGTTTTGATGTTCTGAGGGGAAAAAAATCCCGTTTTAATCCCCATGGCAGATGATTTCGTCTGTCAGAAAGAGTTTGAGCGTTAGATCACACATCACTTTGGCACTCAGCAGTTGGTACGAATGAGATCAGAAAAATCCATGTAAACAAACCACGCTGCCATGATCAAACGCTCTGCAGTGGCGCATCAACAAGACAAGACAAGCAACGACATGCGATGTGTGATTAATTCTTAATTCTCACATAATAATATCCCCTCTTTGTATAGAAATATGAAAGAAAAAAAACCTGCGGTCAGTGAAGATGCTCAGTCCCTCAAGGGATTTTTTCTTCTTCTTGCTCCTCTTCCTTTCCTGGTCTGATCCAGAGCCTGCTGATTATCTACAGGACAAAAGTTTGCCATGCATGAGGAGAAGAGCCAGTTCTGCAGTATTACATAATGACTCTACTTATTCCTGCCTACTATAACCCACTTTTGTAAAACAATTCACTGTAATAGTAAACAATACACTGGAACACTGGAATAATCTCATATAGGGCACAAATGCTGCATATTTTACATACGGAAGCCAAAGTGAACTTTAAACACCTGTACATGTTAAAAATACCTTTCACACTATGTTAAACAGATGTGCGATTTTGGTGCGAGTCGGTTCAAAAGGTAAGAAGTTGTATGCAGAATGAAACTAACACTTAACTAACCTGGTTTTTGAAGTGCTGTGCAATTACAACAACATGGTGCCTTTCAACACTTAAGTCACAAGATTAGGGTAAAAAAAAAACACACAGGCGTTGCTAGACGTGTTTAGAAGCGTTTCACTCACCCTTTTCATCTACGTACGTTCCTTTAAAATTTGTTTGATTTCTATTTTACATAAAAAGTGGTTGCAGTAAGGTATTTACGGTTATTTCACTTTGAATTCTATCCTTACCAGTCGGTTTCTCACATTAAATAGACGGTTATACGCTCCTCTCACAAAGGTTCCGTCTGAAAAGTTTCGTTAACGGTCATGGCGTTTGAATCGCGTATCTTCCGCTGATGCGAAATTATATTTTTCAGCGGGAAACGAATGACTCTCACGAACCGATGCTTTTAAGTGAATCACAAAAGCATAGCTCGACATATGATGCCTGAATCCAAAGATAACGCCCAAGTACTGATTCATAAGAGTCGGATCTTTTGGTGAATCAAAAGCAGTGACTTATTTTGTTTTCCATACCATACCGATACTTTTAAAGGCCAGTATTGTCTATATCAGTACCGATATGATACTTCTAAACTGAACTTTGAAATTATAAAACTTATTTAATTACTAAAAGTAAATTGGGTAAAAATATCCACACTAATTAACTTTTTATTTGAATCACATTTTTAACATTCAATATGCCTTAATTGCAGTTTATTAGGTTATATTTTTGTTTACACCTGGTTAAAACATGTTTACTGTAGTGGTAATCATGGAAATCTAATCTAGCAAGTAGACTACTATAGCTGAACTATGGTCACTGTAGTAAAACCATGGTTTATTTTCCACTTTGCCAGTGACAGGCTGTTGCACATATAAAATGCAGCTTTTTATTTTGACAGAGTATGATTTATATTAACATTACAAAATAGAACATGATCAATATGAACGTTTAACGTTCAATTTAAATAAATAATTGCACAAACTATGCAGGCTACAATTTCAAAGTACTTTTTGTGAAATAATTCAAACATGATTTTTTTTTTCTGTTCTTTGATAAACATTGTTCTGGGCTGCCTTTTGCAAAAGCATATGCTTTCTTATGATACTTTTGGGTAACGCAGCAACATTTTTTTAATTATGTAAACAAAATAACTGAGAAATAAAATACTCCAGGATCGACTAGTGAAGTCCGATCCATCAGGAAGTGACTCAGTTTGTTTTTTCAGTAATACAGTTGGAGCAGTAAAGCTTGCATATACTAACTAACTGCAATTCGTTCATTTCATCATGATTGACTCGACCAATTGATACCATGTTTGTTGTAGGCCTACTACTGTGCATACCGTAAGGATTGTGAGATGTAAAAAATTGTTTTTCATATGACAATATGCCATATTTTTGTTCATTCTTATTTAAAATTAATAACAGAATTTTGAATTTCAGACCATTAAAGAATCAGAAATTACTCAAAATAGAATGAAATCAAATATGACACCATTTCCCCTAACGAAAATGATCCATGGAACCAAAAAACAGAGTTTGGCTACACTAACCACAATTTAACCATGGTATTTGTAGTACAACTGTGGTTATACAAATGGCAATCAATCCACCAAAAAACCATGGCTACCACACTTTTTCTGTAGTAAAACCCCAGATAGCACATGTACGTCTGCAAGATGCCTGTTAAAGATCACTTGATTTGGAAAGCATCTGCTGTGTACAAACCTCTGTCAGACATCTGTAAGATGTCAGTTTTACATATATTCTAAATCATAAACATCTTAAAGACATCTAATAGATGTCTTTTTGACATCAAATAGGAAACGTCCTATAGACGTATTGCAGATGAGCAAACACTCTGAAAATATGTCTTGCAGATGTAAATGCATAAGTCAAATAGACGACTCCATGATTTATGTGTGCTATCAGGGTATGTTTCATAAGAGTCTAAATATTTTAGTGGTTTTAATTTTAATTGTAAAAGTTATCATTCAAGCAGGTTTTAAATGCAGAACCTCTTGCGAGGAATATTATTTTAAACCACATAATCTCAAGATCAGGTAACCCCTTAAGACTGAAATCTTAGCCCTGAAAAACTTTCCCGGAAATTTAGTATTACATAAGGCCTGTACTAAACATGAGTGGGTGCAAATTAGCTTTGATATGCTGTGAATGTTTTGGTGATTAGGGAAATGAGATTTCTCTTGCTGCTTTTTTATTACTTTGTCGTCTTATTCTCTTGCAGGGAGCGACGTCTGAGCCTGAAGAGGTGGATAGACTGGAAGAGATTGCAGGTTGTTCTCATCCTGAGAATCCAGAGCATACAGAGCTGAAGTCCCTGTCTGAGCCTGTAACCATGGAGACAAGTGAAAACTCCGGCACAGCAAACATAATTGACTGTGAAATGGAAGTCCTGAAGACTGAGTTACCTGAGAGCAAGGACACAGGAAACGAAGATGAACACGTCTGTTACGATGCTGATGTTTTAGAGTCCATTAGTACAAAAGTTGTGGCTGACATTTTAGCAGGCTTACCTCCCACTGAGACCAAGGCTGATGATCTGGAAGATCTTTGCACTGCGAAAGAGGCGCTTGTCTTGGAGGACACTCAAGAAGAACTTTATCGCAATGAGTCAATTACCTCTTCAACGTCCGACACTCCATCAAGTGCCGAGAGCGTGTATGAGAATGATGTCACGCATAAGAGGCAAGATTCACTAAGACAGGAACCAGTGGAGAACGTAACACCCCAATTAGATGATGTTGATGATGGAGATATGTTAGAGCAATTGGGTATAGACTCACAGGAAGCCATCTTGGAAAGTTTTGGATGCGAAGATCCAGAAGAAACCATCCTTGAACACTACATCCGAGAGGAAGTTCTGTCAGACATCTCCACAGAGTCTTGCCATGACCCAGAAGAACTAGAAGAGTGTCTTCGGGTCGAAATAGCTGCGGCGTCATCAGATAGTGAAAACGATGAGAAGTGGAGAAACATCTTCTCTTCATCCATAAATAGGGAAGATGATGATTCCTACATTGACAGCCTTGAGCTGAGCGCACAAGAACTCTTTATTCAAAAACCTACAGCTCAAGACACTGAGGACATCTCAAAGGAAACTGAAGAGGTGGACATTCCAGTGGGAGAAGAAGTGCTAGAACAACCGGAAAACGAGCCAGTTGAGCAACCGCAAGAGATATCCTACAATCCTTCCACACTGTACCACGGCTTGTCCAAGATTTCCGAAGACGATGAGGAGCTTGGACGAGGCTCAGCAACCCACAAGAGCAATTCATTTGACTCTGTCAAATCCGATTCCAGTAAAAAGGTGCCGAAAGACTATTGTGTGATTCAGGAAATGAAAAGTGAGAACGTCAGCACAGAACATGTGGATTTTAAAGTCGCCCGCCAACAGTGGCTAGAGATTGAAGAGCAAACGAAAAACTTAACACACCATCCGAGCACACCAACAACTCGATCTGGCACCTGCCAAGGTAGTCACAGTTTCATGTATACGCCCGTCCGCAACATCGAAAGGCCAAAGAGGGATCTTGAGAGCTTGTCGCTTGTCGAGGATTATGCGCACACCCAGTTCAGCCCTTGCTCTGAGGATTCAGGTCTGGACGACTCCAGTTACAGATCACCTTTTGACGACCCAGAGACCCCAATCGAAAAGGAGATTCGGCTAACCATGGAGCGTGAGGAGAACCTGAGGCGTGAGAGGGGAATGTCAAAATCGTACTCCAGTGACTGTGTACAGATAAGGGGAAAATCTTCCAATTTCAATCCTGGAAAACTATGTGAAGAAGTCGATGAGAAAAGGAAGATGTTTGATGACCAGGATGATGATGGAAGCATATCCAAATCTCTCAGCAGCAATACGCCTTCTTTCATCATTACCTCCTCACCAACAAAGAGCGCACAGAAACAAGACATGGCCACCAATAATGTTATCATCCTCGAGCCAGACCCTTTCCCTCCAAGTCCACGTCATGGAAAAATGGTGTCCTCCAAATCTGCAGACTGGAGACCTGAAGATACCCCTAATGTCATCATTCTGGAGACGTCGAACCTCATCATTCGAAGTGCATCTGAGTTCAACTTGAATTCTGCCTCTGAGGAAACCCAAGAGAAGATGTTCCTCAACAACCCATTTTTCAAGCTGCGGTCCAGGAGTACATTATCTCTAGTTGATGAGGAGATTAAGATGGTGAAGCAGCGAGAAGAGGAACTCAAGCGTCAAAGGGCCAGTATTTACACAAAGGATCACTTCCTGATGTCTCCAAACCGTTTGGATAGCTCATTGTTTACAGGTACTGCATGCCAAGAGAAAAATACAGACAGAATTTTTTTCAGACAGATCCATTGATCTGAGGTAATGACCTGATCTATTCATTCTCATTTCAGATGATGTGCCAATTAAATGTAAATCATCTCCTTCATCTCCAATGAAAACATGCAGAATGGATCGTTCAGCTTTGTCATGTGATCATCGAGTAAGTATATGTAAATATTGCTGCGTTCACGCCATAATTACCGTCATTTGAAGATAACACGTGATGCTGTACTTAAAGTTGATCACCTCCATACAGCCAGCAAAATTAACTGTGTGAAAGATAAATATATGAAACATTAATATAGCTGCAAGCAGCGATTACCGGGGTTCAAGCGCTTTAAGGAATTCAAGCAAATATTGAAAAAGACATAACATATTGTTTAGCAAACCTGTAACCACCTAAATCAATGATAATTAATGACAATGGTAATTTGCACAAAAAATGTTTTTTAATGTTTATGACTGTTATAGTGCCATATATGGTGCTCATCTCCTTAAAACTTTGCATGCTTGTTTAGAATCACCTGCCGCATTTACTCACCAGGTTTCGTGAAGTTTTGAGTTTTCCTTTAGGCTTTATAGGATTTTGGGTAAATTTGGACAGGCCTCTTTTCTAAACAACCCCGCTATAGCTCCCCAAAGAGTAAATTTAAACTTTTTTTTGATAATTATTGATCTAGAGAATCGAGAGAATTGTACCGCAGTGTTTTTTTCCAGATTGAGGGAAAAACCTAGGACTAGTTTGCAAAAGTAGTTTTTTTACATCTTCTTGATCATTTAACAAACGATTTGATTGACAGCAGTGGTTCTAGAGGCAAAGTTTTCCAGAGTTCTATCATTTGATACGAATATCAAAATTCGTAAATTAAATTTTTACTAAAAGTGGCCCTTCCCCTTTTCTAACGTTTTGGCATCCCTTTGCGATGGTCAGTCAAAAGTTCAACTTTTTTTGATAATTATTGATATTCACTCTCCAGAGAAACTTTCCACACTGGTTTGGTTCCGATCTGGTGAAAAAAACTAGGTCTAGTTTGCAAAAGTAAGTTTTTCAAAAAATCCGAAATACCTGACAATTTCGCCAGGCTTTCAATCAAATCTGAGGGATGCGTTTTGTCCAGCATGAGCCAAGGATTCCAACGACCAGTGTTGCCAAGTCCGTGGTTTTCCAGCGGAATTGGGCTACTTTCATACTGTTTCATACTAATTTTACCAGAGGACCCTACCACAAAACATGTATTTTAACCTCTGGAACGTGATTTTTACCATGAACCCCCCCTTAAAATGTGATTGAGCAACTTTTGGGGTAGTTTTGAGTAGCAATTAGGTGGGTTTTTGGCCTGAAACCCTGCCAATAACATAAGAAACTTGAACCTGCAACTGACCTTTAGGAGTTATGAGCGAATTCGTATTTTTTATTGCTGTAGCACCCCCATCAGGCCGATAGGGGCAAGCCTTAGTGACATTGTTGGCAGTGTGAGTACCACCATCCCTCCGAGTTTCAAGTCTCTACGACTTACCATAGACTGTAAAAAATATGGACGTAGTGTCTGTTTGGTCACTTGTAGGTTTCTGAAGAGCAATTTTGAAGCTCATAGTGGGCATGATTCGGCCATCGCCATCTTGGAATCGGGTCATCGTGCGTCACTCCCGGAAAATTGAAAATGGGCAAAGAGGCGGCACGTGGGTGGAGCTGGTTGCTGAAACCACGCCCGCATAGCAATCCCCCTGTCACTCAAGTGGCCACGCCCTTAATTATGCAGAACTTTAAGGCTTAATATAACTTAAACGGATGAGTTATAAAAAAATTCACCACTCTCACAGTTGACATGAAGGGCAAAATTAGCTATATAGACCAAGAGAAACAACATACTTTTTTTCTTCTGTAAAGTTGGACATTTTAACATGGGGACTCTATAGGATTGACTCCCTTTTGCAGCCAGTCTCTAGCGGCCAGTCGACGAATAGCAGTTTAAGTCACTTCCGTGTTGGTTTTAATAGAGAGCGGAAGGTTGCTGCTTGACTGTGAGCCAAGGATTCCAATGACCAGTGTTGCCAAATCTGCGGTTTTCCAGAGGAATTGGGCTACTTTCATACTGTTGCAGTGGGTGGTTCTTCATGTCCGAAGGTTGAAGCGAACCAATAACGTAATATTTAACTCCTGGAATGATAATTTTACCAGATGACCCCACCACAAAATTTGTATTTTACCCCCTGGAACGCGGGAGACCCAATTGAAACACGATTGGGCTACTTTTGGGGTAGTTTTGAGTAGCAATTGGGTGGGTTTTGTGGTGAAAACCTGGCCTGAAACCCTGCCAACGACATAAGAAACTTGAGCCTGCCACTGACGTTTATGAGTTATGAGCGATTTCATACTTTTTATTGTTGTAGCGCCCCCTTTAGGCCGATTGGGGCAAGCCTTGGTGAGGTTGTTGGTGGTGTGAGTACTACCATCCCTCCAAGTTTCAAGTATCTACCACTTACGGTTTGGTCTGCATGATCAGTTTTACTCGAGATTGCTGATCCTGGCCATTCTAACAATTACAATTAGGTTTAACGCTATGCATTTGAACCCATAAATATTACGAAATAACAGCTTGTCTACATTTTACAACTAGAAGTGCCGCCATTTTCCCCAGTTTTAAATCACTTTCTTTGTCCTCTCACTAGTTTCCCGAACCATATACTGGAGGCCGACGTAAAAGTGCCATGGCTCTGCGCTGGGAGGCTGGGGAGTTTGCGAACAATGAGTAAAACATGGACACTAATCGTCAATTTGCAGCTGTTTTACGTAAGAGAATTTTCAATGCTCAAACTCGTCTGTTTATTGTGACAGCATATACACTTGCTACTGCTGCTTGTGTGACTTTGTTATTGATCCAGAAAAGTCTGCATATGCCGAGATGCCTAAATGTTATTTGAATGTATTGTTTCACGCATATTTGTGATTCCTCTTTGACGAGGTATCTGGAGAGACTTATATACCATATTTTTAGTGTTTTGTCTACGAAGTTGAGGAGAATATGTATTGTATATTCATATTGTATTTTCTTGTAAGGCAATGTTTGTATCCCTAAATGATATAAAAGCACAGGGTTTTAGGATAAAACTGAAGTGAAAATGGATGTATTTTGTTAAACATCAATGAAAAGAGATCAATTTTGTCAAAGGGAATGTTCTTTTTTAAAAAGAATTAATCTGAATTTGATTGCTATGATTGCTCTAATAATATAAGCCAATTTTTTGAATGTAATATTCTGCATCCAGATTGCGTTTCAATACTTCAGTTACCCTCAGTATGAAAACCTTAAAGCTATTTATTAATTATACTAATCTTAGAAAGTAATATATTATTTAAAAATGACCTGTTGCTCTGTTGTCTACAGATAATGTGCATATTTATGTCAAACCGCCATGCTTATACAAAAGTAATGCTTGCTAACCTTTGAATCCATGTCAGTCTCAAGAAACTACTTGCTTTGCATACTGTTTGAACAATCATGTGTTCAAAATACGAATTCAAAAATAAATGGCAATTAAAAGACACTTGTCTATTTATACCAAAGCAGTTCATTATGTTGATGAGCAACTGCACCAGATTGTCTTTGCATTAAAATAACACTTCATCACACACTCAAATTACATTACCACACAAAGATAAACTGCATGATATTCAATCTACATTAATTAAAAAAAACTAAATATGGTTTAAAATAAGAGACTCATGGGCACAGGATTAAAATAACAGTGTAAAGACAGATTAATATACAATTTATGCACATATTCTAGAAGATAAAGTGAGTAATACAATTTAATTTCAAAAGTTTTATTTAAAAAGGAGATTGATCTGTAACAAAGTCATCTCTGCAAAAACCTTAAATAAATGGTCCACTTCATCCAAACTACATTCAGTCTTTGTGCAGAACGGACATTGTTAACAATGTTTACATTTCAAATCAATATTAGGCACTAGAATCAAGAATAAGGTGGTTAAAACATCATTATTTCATATAGAAAAAGACAAACAGCATCAAGATTGGTATAATTATTTGATTTGTAAACATTGTTAATTTAATACGGTTAACTAAAATATCACACAAATCAAAATATGTTCTTCAGATTCAATAAAGACTTACATATTGTACATATATAATAAAAAAATAAATTACAAAAAGTGCTAACATATACTAAAATGGTTTATAACTCAGCAGACAGGAAATTTAATTTAAAATCTGATAAATTTACTCGAATGTCCATTGTAAATTGGCAGGTGGCCTGTCATGAATCAATTTTACTCTATATTTCTTTGGCTTTTTTAAAAACAGGCACGATTAGTTAAAGTCCCAGAGACTAAATGTAGAAACAATTGCTGAGAGTGTGTCATACTGCAATGATGGTCCAAAGGAGAAGAGTCAGAAATCCCAGATTTCCACAGAGGTAAATAGCCAAAACTATGTTTTTGAAACAAGACTCCTGGAAAAAGGAAAAAAATTAAATATAATAGACATTCAAGAAATGCACATATTTATTAAGGAATTAAACAAACTCAACTCACCACACTATAAGTCTCGTTCTCATCAGGAACAAAAACAACTTCCTCTTTGTCATCAGAATTAATATGTTCAGTGTAGATTTTGACATTTTTAAAATATTTGCCTGAAAACACATACACATAAGAATACTGAATGCACATTTAAAGGAAGGAAGCATTCGCAAATAACTTGTTTTTTCTCTCTAGTATGAAAACATATTGTTTGTTCTGAAAGGTTGTGGCATTTCAAACTGATTAGCATTCAACTAAAGAGTATAATAAAACCTTTTACAATTTAATGGACTCATACAGTATGATTTCCTGATGTGAAAAAACTACTCCTACAAATAAATAACCGCTCTGAAAGGATTCCAGGTACAAGATGCACATGTCTGAGGGTGGTTTACTGACCTATAGGTAAAAAACCCCTTCGATGGACTTCCAAAACCAAATCTGCCAGCACAAACCACACTACAGTGGATGCCAGGACCCCTGTGGACCACGGAGGCAGGAGCAGAGCTTGCTGATGGATCCCGAGGAAGATGGTGACAACTAAATCATGAAAACACACAGCTTGGTCATGATAGTGTTTAATAACACATAATGCTCATACACCCAAAATGCTCAAACACCCTGGAGTAAGCCTACATAAAAGTAAACTATAAAATATTATATGTGACCCTGGACCACAATAAAGTTGTTAGGATAGGACAATATTTGATCGAGATACAACTATTTGAAAATCTGGAATCTGAGGCTGCAAAAAATTGAAAAATGAAGTTCTTAATGCATCTTACTAATCAAAAATTACATTTTGATATATTTACAATAGGAAATTTACAAAATATCTTCATGGAACTTGATCTTTATTATCCTAATGATTTTTGGCATAAACGAAAAATCGATAATTTTGACCCATACAATGTATTTTTGGCTATTGCTACAAATATACTTGTGCTACTTATGACTGGTTTTGTGGTCCAGAGTCACGTATATCAGCAAACAAAACTCAATTCTACTGAACTTGCAAAGCCACTTTCTGCTATCAGCATAGTTGTTAATATGGATCTGAGCCACATAATGACCCATTTGAGACTATTCACAACATTGTTTCTTACCAGCAATGACTTGAGCTACTGTTCCTGTTCCAAAATGCATCCAGTTGAAGATATATCTCCTGAAAACAGATTACAGAGAAAAGACTATTTAAAACATGAATTATTAATATTAATACAACAGTGATCTATACAGTTTAGACTTCTAAAATTGTACAGACCTCAACATATAACAAAATTCAGAAGCCCTGTGTATTGAAATTACATATTGTCCTACTAATTTTTGGAGTACATACAGTTGAGGTCAAAAGTTTACATCCTCCTTTCAGAATCTGCAATTGTTAATTATTTAAGCAAAATAAAAGGGATCATATCAAATGCAAATGACCTGAATAAGATATTTCACATAAAAGATGTTTACATATAGTCCACAAGAGAAAATAATAGCTGAATTTATAAAAATGACCCCGTTCAAAAGTTTACATCCCCTTGATTCTTAATACTGTGTTGTTACCTGAATGATCCACAGCTGTGTTTTGTTTTTGAGTGATAGTTGTAAATGAGTCCCTTGTTTGTCCTGAACAGTTACACTGGCCACTGTTCTTCAGAAAAATCCTTCAGGTCCCACAAATCTTTTGGTTTTTCAGCAATTGTATTTGAACCAGTTCCAACAATGATTGTATAATTTTGAGATCTTTCCACAACAAGATGTTACAAAAGGTTTAAACACTCACTGATGCTCCAGAAGTTAAAAATATGCTTTAAGAGCTGGGGGTGAAAACTTTTGAACAGAATGAAGGTGTGCAAAATTTTCTTATTTGGCTTTAATATCACATTTTATCATACAATACTGCCCTTCAGAGGCTATAGATGATAGGTACAGGTTTCCCAGAAGACAAAATAAGTTAAATTTACCCCGATCTTCAAATTCCAAAAGTTTTCACCCCCAGCTCTTAATGCATCATGTTTTCTTCTGGAGCATCAGTGAGCGTTTGAACCTTCTGTAAGAGGGTATGAGTCCCTCAGTTGTCCTCAGTGTGAAATTATGGATCTCAAAATCATACAGTCATTGTTGGAAAAGTTTCAAATACACTAAAATGCTGGAAAACCAAAGAATTTGTGGGACCTGAAGGATTTTTTCTGAAGAACAGCAGGCAATTTATTTGTTCATGACAAATAAGGGATACATGAACAACTATCACAGCAATGTACTGTGACAATTTAGCATAAAACTATAGCATAAACACATAAAGCAATGCAACTGACATGTTTAAGGCCTAGAAAGGTACTAAAGACATTGTTAAAATAGTCCATGTGGCATCAGTGGTTCAACCGTAATGTTATGAAGCTACAAGAATACCTTTTGTTCGCCAAAAAAACAAAAATAACTTTATTCAACAATGTTAAATCAATAAACCACTGATGTCACATGGACTATTTTAATGATGTCCTTACTATCTTTTTGGGCCTTGAACATGTCAGTTGCATTGCTGTCTATGCAGGGTGAAGATGAAGAAAGGTTTTACGAGTTTGGAAGGACATGAGGGTGAATATTTAATGACAGAATTTTCATTTTTAAGTGAACTATCCCTTTAATGTAACACATTTGATACATAACATGCTAAAAATAATATGTAGTAAATGCTGCATTGAATGCTAGTTGTTCATTCTGGACTTTTCTTTTCCGGCTGTATTGTGCTGTGCTACCAAGATTTACCTTGAGGCGTCTGGCGCAGGTCTAAAAAGTGCCATGACAGGTTGAATGACAGCGAGTGCCATGACAACACAGCCCAAATAGGGGTGTATGCCTGCCCGCTGTGGACAATACAATACAGATTAGCATCCACTGTAAACATAAAGCTAATGTTGTCAACAAACTTTGATTCAACAACTCTATGAAGAAATGAGTAATGACAGGAAACTGCTTTTCAAAGGATGCCAAAGTACAATTTGGATGGGTATTATTTTGTGTGAAGGCAGGCGGGTTTGGCGTGGAACAGGGCACCCTCTGCTGGTCATACACAGGAAGCAACAGCAGCTCTGACAGATACTTGGCAAAAGGGATGTCACAGATGCCCCTGTTGAGTCACAAATGTGTCCCTCATGCTCAGCCTTACGGACCGATACACGTGTCGACTAAAGGCTCAAATAAACTAGCACTTGTGGACTTAATAAGACACTCCATCAACACTGTGCTTGATTAATCCCTGAAGAAAACTGAGTATGTTTTTCAGAAGGGGACCAAAAAGACGCCACACAGTGGGCTGCTTCTAATGAACATGGGATATTCATTCGCTTGCTTTTTTGTTCTGAGCAGACAGCATGTGGGTCTGACACATTGGCAGCGCTGCTGAACAGTCAGAGGTGTGTGATGAAGGGGGTGAAAATATGACACACTGTTAAAGCATGAGTATTACTCATAGGCAGACGTTTATGTGTGTGTGTGTGTGTGTGTGTGTGTGTGTGTGTGTGTGTGTGTGTGTGTGTGTGTGTGTTACCTTGCTCCAGCTTCCTCGGTACATAAAAGGCAAAACAAAGCCGACCAAGGTGAGCAGAACTGTGAGGGCCATTAGCATTCGATGTAACTGTGGAAACAAGAAGCTTTGAAGATTCTTCACATTTGAACATTTTATGGAATGATTATTGTATTAAACAAGATCCTACCTGAAACCAGACCTTCTGTCCTAAAATATTACTTTCGGGCCAGTCGGGTTTGAAGTATCGTGCCATGATGACACCAGCACTGACGGTCGATGTCCAGGCAATCAGCATGAAAGCCCCTATAGATACAAACAGACAGAGTCTCAGAACAGTCTACAGAAACCAGATGATATCTATAAAAATTAATCTAAAAGTTTTTTGTAGATGTTGACACAAGGGTGTTACTACATCTGTAGCCTCTGAAGGGCAGTACTAAATGAAAAAATATGATATTTAGGCAAAAGAAAAATCTTAATTTTGTTCAAAAGTTTTCACCCCCAGCTCTTAATGCATGTTTTTTTCTTTCTTGAGCATCAGTGAGCATTTGATCTTCTGTAATAGTTGCATATGAGTCCCTCAGTTGTCCTCAGTTTCAAAAGATGGATCTCAAAATCATACAGTCATTGTTGGAAAGGGTTCAAATATGCAAAAATGCTGAAAAACCAAAAAATTGAAGGATTTTTCTGAAGAATAGAAGGCAGTTTAACTGTTCAGGACAAACAAGTGACTCGTGAACAACCATCACTAAAAAAACAGCTGTGGATCATTCAGGTAACAACACAGTATTAAGAATCAAGGGGATGTAAACTTTTGATAAATTTTTAGAAATTCAACTATTATTTTCTCTTGTGGACTATATGTAAACATCTTTTATGTGAAATATCTTTCAGGTCAGTACTAAATAAACAATAACATGCATTTTGTATGATCCCTCTTATTTTGCTAAAATTATTAACATTTTGCAGATTCTGAAAGAGGGATGTAAACATTTGACTTCAACTGTACATAAAACTATTTTGAATTAGCTTTTATTTTTATATTTTCATTTTTTAAAGCATTTTTAAATTAGAAACATTTGGTGACAGTAAAAACTGTGCTGTTTTAGTATTATTTACCTACAATTATTGCACTAATTGTTTTATTTTTTTAGTTTAATTCGAGTGCGTCTGTTGTGATTTTTCTAATTTTATGTTTTTATTTAGTGTTATTTTTTTGTAATTTTAGTAACTTATTTTATTTCTGTTAGTTGCCAAGTCAACATTTTTTTGTTTCATTTAAGTTAAAAAAAAAATGTAATCTAATATTTATGCTTTATTTTATTTCAGCTTTATTTCAATTAACAATTCTTATAGATTCTTATAAATAAACAATACTAAATAGTTCGGTTTTAGGTAACAATAACAAATCTGGCTCCAAAAACAGCCACCCCCCAGGATATTCTTAAATGTAAATCTTATGTAAATTTACAGGATTTTTGCCCCTTTTTTGTTTTGTAAAGCCAGGTGAAAATCATTTAATATATATATAAAGGGATACTTCACCCAAAAATAAAAATTCCGTCATTACTCACCCTCACGTCGTTCCAAACCTGTAAGACCTTCATTCATCTGAACACAAATGAAGATATTTAGGACGAAATCCGAGAGCTTTCTCACCCTGCATAGACAGCAATGTAACTGACATGTTCAAGACCCAGAAAGGTAGTAAGGACATCGATAAAATCATCCATGTGACATCAGTGGTTCAACCGTAATGTTATGAAGCTATGAGAATACTTTTTGTCGAAAGTGTTTGAATTGATGTCTTTACAACCTTTCTGGGCCTTGAACGTTGTAGTTGTGTTGCTATCTATGCAAGGTCAGAAAGCTCTCGGACTTCATCAAAAATATCTTCGTTTGTGTTCCAAAGATGATAGTCTCATGGGTTTAGAATGACATGAGGGTGAGTAATTAATGACAGAATTTTATTATTTGGCCTCACCGTGATATTTGATGAGCAGAGGCGATCGAGAACCACTTAGATCCTCAGGGGATCCTGTTATGGCTGTCTGATAGGTTGAAATCAGCGGCTGGCGGTCATGTCGATGGGTTCGCCCTGAAGGGAGATAAATGAGTCTTTAAACACTACTTGCCAATGAAAGCAAATAACAACAAAGAAACAAAAACACAATATCTTACCATTGTCAGCTCGACCATGAGCCATAAAGAGGTAATACATCTGGTCCAAACTGAACCTGTTCAGTATCTCAGGTGGGAGGCGTATGTCTCTGCGGAAACTACACTGAATCACACCATCTGATAGCCTCCATGCTGTGTCTTTCAGAACATTCTAGAAATGAATGAATATGAGCACAAAGACTTCAAAGTAAATTTATATTAATAATGTAGATTGTTCCAAAACCATTCTTTCATTTTTCAACTGATCAAAAAAGTGCAAAAGTAAAAGGGTACCCTTCTAATCTTAACAAAATAAATAAATAAATAAATAATATATATATATTTATATAGAAATGCAATAGATCTTATTTTCCAAGTGTTCTAAAGCCATACAATAGCTTTTTTGTGTTATAAGCAGAAGTAAATTTATTTATTTCGATATTAATCAAAAATCTTGTCAATAATTTTTTTTCCAATTGTTTGAAAAATAACAGCATGGACATTCTGCTAATTATCTTCTGTCGTGTCATATGGATTATGAATGACATAAGGTTGAGTTATTTAACTTTTAACGCACTGTGTGCTGTTAGACATTTTCACTGTTAAATTCAGTACAATTATACCTGTGAAGTGTATTCTGGGTGATGCCGTCCAGAAACATATCCAGCCTTGATATTAACTCCGTCTCCGTCTCTAATACACAGATAGACATCATCGTTCCCCTGAAATGCAGAACACATTTGCTATTATTTATGGTAAAACATACTATTAGTCATTCAAAGGTATAATAATAATGTCGTTGTGTTTTTGATTTGTCATTTTGTTGTGTTTTATTCTTGAAAAAAGTCTGTACAATTATTTTTTTAGTTTAGTTATTTTAGTACTTTAAGTGAAAGTTTTTACATATTTTATTGCATTTCAGTTAACATTTTTTCTATTTCATTCTATTATATTCATTAAAACACACAGTGCTTGTCATGCTACAAAAGGTTAAAGTAATATATGAGTTCATTTGCAAAAAATTGATAACTTTCATAAATCATGTTTTTATTGTGTTTTATTGTGTAGTTAGCTGTTTTTTTTAGCTATTATTATTTATTCAAAGCAACCTAACTGCAGTTTGATTCATATTACTTGGAATGCAAAATAAAAAACATGATTTTTTTTAACATTTCTACAAACTAAGTTATTTGTTTTTGCAAATGAACTCCTCATATGTTAAACAATAAGATGTGAAATATAATATTTTTTGTAAGCATCTGTGTATATTACCATCCATTTGTCCAGAGATAAGGCAAAGGACACATAACCCTCCGCAGGTCCACTGAGCTCAAACATCACACTACTTTCCACTGTCCTAAAGGACAGGAAGTGACATGCAGTATCATTATGTGGGTCACAGCCCTCTGGATCTCTCAGACAGGACTTTGTGCTTCCACAGCCCTCAGAAGTGAACTGAAGGAGATGAGAATATTATTTATTAGTATTATTTAGATATTCTCATGGCAGTGTGTAGTCTGCCACTCCAGTAACTTAAGCATGGTTTGACTCACCGAGCGTGACAGTATTGAGGAAGTCGTGGTTTGAGCACCAGTGGACCCACCAAAGGCAGTTTTTGGTGAAGGAGCAACACCATTTTGGTACACCACAGGACCTGGAATTTTCACCCAGTATTCTTTATAGCCTCGTGCAACAGTTACCCTGAAAGCAAAGAAAACCTACATCAAGTTTCAGAACTAAAAAGGTGGGTAAAAACAGCATTTGAATACTTACAGAAACTGCACACTGGAAGGAGAGTCAGATGGTGCTACCCAGATCACCTGGACCTCGGTCTTATGGGATTCACCGGTATGACTCACCGCAGAATCCTGTGAATATTTAAAATAATGAATAACAAAGAAAAAAAGGGGTTTGTCCTTTAATTTCATATACAATCACTCATGCATACAGTTAAAAGCAGAATCTGCAAAATGATAACTATTTAACCAAAATAAGAGGGTTCATTCAAAATGCATGTTGCTTTTTATTTAATACTGACCTGAATAAGATATTGCACATAAAAGACATACACAACTATTACAGAAGGTTCAAATGCTCACTGATGCTCCAGAAGGAAACACAATGCATTAAGAGCCATGGGGTGAAAACTTTTGAATTTGAATATTAGGGTAAATTTAACTTATTTTGTCTTCTGGAACACATGTAAGTATCTTCTGTAGCTTCTGAAGGGCAGTACTAAATAATAAAAAAAAAACGATTAAGCAAAATAAGAAAGTTACACGCATATTCATTCTGTTCAAAAGTTTTCACCCCCCAACTTAATGCATCGTTTTTCCTTCTGGAGCATCAGTGAGCGTTTGAACCTTCTGTAATAGTTGCATATGAGTCCCTCAGTTGTCCTAAGTGTGAAAAGATAGACCTCTAAATCATACAGTCATTGTTGGAAAGGGTTCAAATACACAAAAATGCTGAAAAACTAAAGAATCTGTGGGACCTGAAGGACTTTGCTGAAGAACAACGGACAGTTTAACTAATCAGGACAAACAAGGGACTCTAACCAAAAAAAAAAGAAAAAAGAAAAACAGCTGTAAATCATTCAGGTAACAACAAAGTATTAAGAATCAAGCGTAATCAACTTTTGAATGGGGTCATTTTTATAAATTCAACTGTTATTTTCTCTTGTGGACTACATGCAAATGTATTTTATGTGAATATCTTATTCAGGTCAGTACTAAATAAAAAATAACATGCATTTTTAATGCACTTTATTTATTGAATTGCCATACAAAACCAACATCACATCTGCAATCAGGCAGATATGTGGGAAGAACAGCACTCTTGTTCATTTGATATTATTTATGATGTAAATATAAGACAAAAACACACACAGGTGTCTATTGTGTCCTTATATCTTGAATTTTGGTGGGATATAACCACATTCTTATAGGCTACATATACAGGTCTGGATGTGGTGGAGTGTGATAATAATTCTAATGCAGTAAATGTAGTAAATAATTTGTTTTTAATAAAAGGATGCTGCGATCACTGACCTCTTTATTGTCGCACGTAAGAAGCTGAGATATGTCAGGACTGATTAACTTAAATGATCCAACTATTTCATTGAGATTCCCAGCATTTCTTGCTTCTATGAGGAATCCTTTGAAGTGATGCTTGCCCTCTGAAGACGCCTTCATTGATAGTGTCACTGCAAATATAACAGATGATACATTTTTAATATAGGCTACATTGGCAATATTTAAAAAACCTCATTATATGACAAGTATCAAAATACTGCTGCAGTAGTCCTACCTTTGATTTCGTCTCCAGGGCTGAATTGGGATTTGTCTGCGTTGATGTTAAATGGTGGATCTTGGGTGCTGGGGTCAGAGCCATGTCCGGGTGTCATGTCCCCACAAGCCACTTCAACTTTTCCATTACTGTAGCAAATGACTGTCCCTGAACATGCTAAGAGCAGCAGCAATACAATCCACATATTCTTGAGAACCTGAAATGAATCATATTTAATGCAAAACCAATAATAATTTGAAAAGCAATCAATATGTTGGTGAACAGGTTGCGCTAACATGGTACATCTCCAAAAGACATAGTAATACCAAGGTTAGCAGAATATATAGAACTTCATGTCCATAATTCATTAATAAAAATACATATACTATATAGTCGACTGATACATTTTTTTTCCCCCAAAAATAAAATGCTTGTCTAATCAGCCTTTTCTGAGAAACCTGCAAATAAAGATAAGGAAGGGGGCTGCAACTGTTAACTCCAGAACAGCACTAGAAGTCTGAGGAGTTTTAACACTCATGGACACTGATCTGACCTATATATTTAAATGAATGCAGAAATAATAAAGCCACTTGTTCAAGCTAAAGTTTTGTGGTCATTGACTGGTTTGTTTGGTTAATGTGAAGTGAGAAATACGGGTCAAGACCATGTTTCTCTCTCGTTCGTAAGGTTGATGACATATGCTGATAAAGATAGACAAGAATAAAAGTGTTAATGGAAGCAAAGTGGGGAAGTTCGACCTCTTCCATAAAAAAGCAACGACTGTACACAAATATCATCGACTTTCACCTTTACACTGATACTGTAGCAGTAGATACTTCCTTAAGACGTCTGCGCATGTGTAAAAAAATAAGCAGGCCAAAGACAGACAAGGACAATAAAAATTGAAGGATAAAACAAATACAAATGCTTACCTCCATTCATCTAAAATAAATTACCACCGCACTATCATAGAAAAAGAAAACACACAGTTGTACTTCAGTTACATTGCACGAGGTACTTTATGGGCGGTCGCTTTTGCGGAGTGGCGTGTGATTGGTTGAATGCCGTGCGCAAAGCAGACTCTCATGTCCCACAGACGTGTGGGTGGGGCTAAAAATGAATGACAAACGATACATTCTAGTTTTACTAGTAATTCAGCTTTCATTCCCAAATACATAGTACGAGTATAGAAGATAGTAAAAAATAATAAACGCGCCAGTCCAAAAACATCTGAGGACAGGAATTAGTTTAAAGTAAAGAATTAAAAATATTGACAAAAATATTAAATATTCTAACATAACATTTTAATAACCTAGGTTCGTTTATTATCATAATTAGTTTTTTTTAATATAATAAATTAGTTTTTGTAACAAATAATATATTTTTTATACATTTGTAATTCAATCAAATTTGATTGGTCTATAGGCGTTCTGATATATGCAAAAGGAATGATTATGAATGGAGCGAGGCAAAGTAGTGTTTTGTTTGAAGGCCACAGTCATGTTTTTGTGTGAATGCAAGCGATCGTAGCCCTAATAATATTAATTTAAGTAATTTCACACGAGCAGGAGCTCTATAATACGGAATAATCAGCATGTCCGTGCTTACCTGTGGCACTGGGCCTTACGCCTCAGGTAAACCAAGTAGTTTGCACTTATGGTTTGGTCAGTTACCCATATGCGTGGCTATATTGGAGATACTCGGATGTAAACAACAGCATGAATTGCACAGTTAATGTACTACTGAATACATTGTTCTGCTAATTTATGCTGTCTAAACCATGGAAAAACAGCTTGGAAGCTGCTAAATCATATAGAGACCCTGCTGAAAAAAACAGCTAATAACAGCCTAGGCTGGTCGGCTCGTCTTAGCTGGTTTAAGCTGGAAGTGGCTGGTTTTAGCTGGTCTCCCAGGCTGGTTTTAGCTGGTGGTTTCCCAGCCTGAACAGCTAAGACCAGCCTGACCAGCCTGGCCAGGCTGGAAAAGTGGACAAAACCCCTCTAAAACCAGCCTGCCTTCCAGCTATGACCAGCTAAAACCAGGCTGGTTGACCAGCTAAAACCAGCCAACCAGCCTAGGCTGGTTTTAGCTGTTTTTTTTTCACCAGGGGAGGGACTTGGCAAGCAGGAAAGGGCCTTAGCTGGTCATGTGCTGGTCAAGGACCAGCATAAACCAGCAAAAGGACTAGCATAAATCAGCAAAGGACCAACATAAACCAGCTAAGGACCAGCAGAGGACCAGCTTAAACCAGCATCAAAACCTACCTAACCAGCATGTTTTTTCAACAGGGAAACTGAAGTTAATAGGTGGTAAAGATACAGGCGAGCAGTATTAATTAAGAGATTAACCTAATATTTCACCTACCTGACCGGAAATG
Source organism: Garra rufa (assembly GCF_049309525.1). Classification (NCBI taxonomy): domain Eukaryota; kingdom Metazoa; phylum Chordata; class Actinopteri; order Cypriniformes; family Cyprinidae; genus Garra; species Garra rufa. Next base: position 28,746,353 of record NC_133384.1, on the reverse strand, counting down.
ATAGGAACAAACTTGAATGGTGTCAAGATTCTTGCCCTGGAAATCCTGGTTCGGTTTGGCCAACCACAAACGCCTTTTTCCTCAGACATTTTTTGTACTTTTCTCCTTGATTTGTTATAACTTTTGGCTGTCTGTAGTACTGAAAATGTTTTTCCTGGTCCGACCGATTAGTACAGCCTAAAACATGACAATAATTGACCGTTTTCAGCAGCAATAGCAAAATTTGCTTTGGGTTCAGTGGCATTGTTTACGCTCAGCCCTGTCACAAAAACACTCTATTTAGGCTGTTGTTAGCTTGTGCGTTTGTTATGTTGCTGAAATAAACTAGTAATATAATAAATGCTGTTGAATAATTCACTATAAAATATCCATTATTGATAACAATAGTAATAATATTAATCATATATTATATAACACACCTGTGCTGCGTGGTGAATGCATGGTCAGGCCTTGCTTAATGTAACCAGTAAGATGTCACTCCAGAAATTCTAGCTATATTTAGGGTCACTGAAAGGTCATGTCACCTCAGATGCATGACCTTATTAGACTCATAAGATCTGCTCTATGGCCAACATAAGGTGACACTCCGATGAGGAGTCTGTCGGATGTTGCTGGTAATTAAACTTTCAATAGCTACTTTCAGTTATGGCACATCATTTTAACATTTATTTTACAGACTAATGCATGAAATGCATGTCATGTACTATTAGTTGGGGGAAAAATACCAATAAGAGACTTCAAGTGTCAAGATATGATATTTTCTTGGATGTTTTAATGTATTTTTAGTATGCTTCTTAAGTATCCCTACAGATTAGCTTTTAAAGGTTTACAAATTTGTGTGCAGTATTAAGTGTTCAACAACTAATTTTTAAATCATGCAATGTTTATTATATGCTATGCATGTGTATGTGTGCAAAGTTCAAGTAATTCAAGTAATTTACAGTAAATACTGTAGACATTATGTATATTTTGGAAGTTGTTGTGATTTGTGTTACACTGCAATATCTATCTATCTATCTATCTATCTATCTATCTATCTATCTATCTATCTATCTATCTATCTATCTATCTATCTATCTATCTATCTATCTATCTATCTATCGATCTATCTATCGATCTATCTATCATCATTGTATCCCTGTGCTGTTGTGTCAGGCTAGGTCAGATTTTTCTGCAAACTTTAGTTAAGAAACTGTGAAACGTGCAAATCCCCAATATCCTATATCAATTTCAGCAGATTGTTCACATGTTGTTCGTTGTTATCATATGGCAGCCTGCACTCTTGGAGATCCAGAGGTAACCTCTCCTGTGTTTAAAGGGCATCCCAAAAAAGCACCACCAACATGTTCCATGGCAAACAGACAAGAGTGCTTCTCTTGAATGACATGGAGAGACAGGAGTGCACTCTATTTCGCCTGGAGCAAGGTAGGTCTTATTGTTACAGTTCATTTTTTATAATCAGTTGTGCATTGCAAATGCAATGTCATTATCATCATTCATTTCATGATGTTTATTTTATTCTTTTATATATTTATTTGATCATGCTGGTGTTAATGCATAATTTATTCTACCCATCTTATTTCTCTTACTTTATTACTCTCTGCAACTCAACACTTTGGACCCCTGGATGAGCTTTGGATAGATTTACGTGATACTCGTGGTGCATGAGCACCGAATATCACATTTAAAAAATGTCCGCTATATATAGCAAAGGAAAGTGCTGGTGTTCTATGGCATTTTATGTGGTGCTTATAGGTTTTGCAGTGGTTATAATGTAAATATATACAGTTTGTTGTTATATATGGAATAGGATACCAGCATACTGCCACCTAAAACACGTTTAAGCCATGGGGTCCCTCTGGAATTTGTAAAAATAGCTTAAATATGTTAGATTTCTGGGTAAAATAAGTCGAAGAGATTTTTGTATAATGTTATACAGCATACACGGCTGTTTAAAAGTTTGGGATCAGTAAGATTTTTAATGTTTTTTAATGGAGTCTGTTATGCTTAAAAAGGCTGATCAAAAATACAGAAAAAACAGTAATGTTGTGAAATATTATCGCAATTTCTAATATCTAATATTCAAATTTAATACAGTTTAACATATGATCCTTCAGAAATCATTCTGATATGCTGATTTATTATTAATGTTGAAACTGTGTGCATATTTTTTTGGACCTGTGATACTTTTTTTCTTTGATTCTTTCATTTATTCAAAAGAAAAATATTTTCTAACAATATAAGTCTTTACTAACACACTTTTGATCCCCAAACTTTTGAACAGTAGTGTATATTGTAAGACAAATTTTTAATTTTTAATTTTTTATTTTTCAAAGTATCACAGGTTACAAAAAATAAAAAGCATCACAACTGTTTTCAACATTATAAATCATGATTTCTTCATGTGACAATGAAGACTGGAGTAATGCTTCTAAAAATTCAGATTGCTTCACAGGAATAAAATATATTTTTAATTATATTAAATAGAAAACTGTTATTTTAAATTGTAATAATATTTCAATTTTTTTCTGTATTTTTGATCAAATAAATGCAGCCTTATAAAGAAGAGAATAAGAAACTTCTTAAAATCATTAAACATCTTACTGATTCCAAACGTTTGAACGGCAATGTGAATGTTCCACAATTCTACCTTTCAGCACTTGTTTGTCTATAAATATGCTTTTAATTTCATACATTTGATCATTTTTTAAAAATTGTATCCAAAACAAAATATGCATTAACAACATCATGGTTTTTATAACCAATGTCTTTAATAGAGAAATAACTAAAATATTCAATTTATAGATAACTGCAAATATTTATGAGTAAAATAAAAGCTTTCATATTTTGAATTTTTTTGTTCTAAAAATAAATTACACAATACCTGAAAAATACATATTTAAGTCCTTTTATTTAAAAAAATATTGCTAAGGACTACTGCATAGGTTACTGAACACAATATCTTGATTTATAAATGTACTATTCAATTAAAGTTTTAGAATTGCAGGTTTATTGGATGTGCAACGCCCTCTACTGTTTCCTCATGTGACTGACATTTCATATCACGTAGGCTATGAGCTTCAGTTCCGGCTGGGGCCGACCCTGCAGGGTAAAAGTGTGCATGTCCACATCAACTACCCAGCACCAGGCAAGAAGTTTGTCAGCTCCAGCTTCCGTCAGCTGGAGTGGGTGAACCCCAGTGGCAGAGAGGATGACTCAGACAAGTATTGTAAACTGGACCTGGAGATAGCAGGCTCTTATCAGTATTACTTTGGGTGTGGGTGAGTGAATTATATTATAGTTTTTGCTTGGAATTTGGGCAACTTCTAATTGCCTTCAGATAAAAAAAAAGGTGTTTCCCTATTGTGTATGCAGGAATGAAGAACGAACTAGCGGTGGCTACGTTGTTGTGGATCCTGTGTTGCGGATTGGCCATGAGAGGAAGATCCTGCCTCTCGATTGCATTACAGTTCAGACTTATCTCGCAAAGTGTTTGGGCCCTCTGGATGAATGGCTAGACAGACTCAGAGTGGCCAAGGAAACTGGTATGAATCTGTTGGAACCCATGTACAGTTGAGGTCAAAAGTTTACATCCCCCATTCAGAATCTGCAACATGTTCATTTTTTTGACCAAAATAAGAGGGATTATACAAAACGCATGTTAGTATTTATTTAGTACTGACCTGAATAAGATATTTCACATAGAAGATGTATACATATAGTCCCTAACAGAAAATAGTAGTTGAATTTATAAAAAATAGCCCTGTTTAATCTTAATACTGTTGAATTACCTGAATGATCTACGGCTGTGTTTTTGTTTGTTTGTTTGTTTGTTTGTTTAGTGATAGTTGTTAGTGAGTCCCTTGTTTGTCCTGAACATTTAAACTGCCTGATGTTTTTCAGAAAAATACTTCAGGTCCCACAAATTCTTTGGTTTTCCAGCATTTTTGTAGCCTGACAAGCCAGACCCACATAAATGTAGGGTCTGGGCACTCTCCATAGACAGCGCTCAACCGGAGGGGCGGGATAAACGGTTGTCTTTCAAACTCACTCTCCACGCAATAGGATAGCGCTACAACCAATCGGAGCAACGAAGAAGGTGAAGTAGTCAACTCCAAATACATCCTTCTTTTGTAAGAACGACCTCAGTGCAGTTTCTTGTTCTTTTCTCAGAGAAAAGCTTAACTCCAAGTCTTTCAGAGTGGCGGCCAAAGCCGATTCGAAAGAAAGTTGTTCGCTAGCAGCAGCCATCACTTTATCTCTCACGCGTAATTCACGGAACCAGAGAACGTCTGACGGAACTAATGGTCGCAGGTCAGTCGTCATCATGTTAAACCCGCCCACCGACTCGTGATTGGCCCGGTCGATTTTGGATTTTTGGAAATCTCAAGTGAACGGAGAGTTACTAGACTGCCCTTAGAAGCAAATGTAATTTGCTGCCGCTAGGGGCGCGTCTAGATTCTAGGCTAGCATTTTTGTGTATTTGAACTCTTTTTAACAATGACTGTATGATTTTTAGATTCATATTTTCACACTGAGGACAACTGAGGGACTCATATGCAACTATTGCCAAATTTTTTACTAATTTTTCAGTACTAATTTTTCAATTAGTACTGCCCTTCAGAAGCTAAGATGCATGTTTCCCAGAAGACAAAATACATTCACATTTTCACCCCCGGCTCTTTATGTATTGTGTTTCCTTCTACCCTGGTGAAAAAACCAGCATAAACCATACAGTAATTGTTGGAAAGGGATCAAATACACAAAAATGCTGCAAAAACAAAGAATTTTTGGGACCTGAAGGATTTTTCTGAAGAACAGCGGGCTGTTCAGGTCAAACAAAGGGCTCATGAACAACTATCACTAAACGAAAAACAAAACAAAACATATTTTAAGTGAAATATCTTATTCAAATCAGTACTAAATAAAAAATAACATGCATTTTCTAAGTTCCCTCTTATTTTGGTAAAATAAAAAAACACATTTTGCAGATTTTGCAAAGAACCAATCAGCTTTTGTAAAGTAGTTTAACGCTGTGAATATCATTAGTTTGCATTAATGACCCATCAGCCTGGACCATCCAGAGTTTCATGATATAACTTGGCATTTATCTAAAGATTTTTTTTTTTTTTCAGGTTACAATATGATCCACTTCACACCTCTGCAGAAACTAGGTGCATCACGGTCATGCTACTCCATAGCTGATCAACTGGAGATGAACCCTGATTTATCCCTACCTGGCAAGAAATACACCTGGATGGATGTGGGCACTCTGACGGAGAAACTTAAGAAAGACTGGAACATGCTTTGCATCACAGATGTGGTGTACAACTACACAGGTACGTCTAACACTAGAAGAACCTTCCAGCTCTGCGTCGTGTGTCCAGTGTCTGAAAGTCTCTGGCTTCGGCTGTTCATCTTACTGAAATGGCTTCTGAAGAATGACACAGCAGACCAAGAATGAAGTGGTTAGGCTATTTATATATAAATTGCATATGTCAGAGAGAGTAGATGAAAGCTGGTTACATCTGTGGCACAATAGTTGAGATTTTTGACCTTTCATTCGCTCTGCAGGAAGATTAACGTTGGCCGGATTGTTCTTTGTGACATTCTAATGTTTCATGTTACCCTCTGCTGCATGAATGTCATGGAAGCAAGTCTGACCTCATGAAGGCTGTATAGGTTAATAGGGTGTCAAACTGAACACTGTTTCCAGCCAACCAGCTTTGGTTTGGTTGGTGTGTAAAAGTGACAGAAGTAGTTAAACAGGGTGCCAAAGGTTTTGCACTTTCTAGCACTTGTTTTATTTTTGCTTTTAGTGTGTTAACGGCAGGTGGTAAGGTATGATTTCAGCATGCTTTAACTATAAAACACTAGCATTTACAGACGACAATCACCTCAATTAACCCTCCGGGATTCGCAGTCAGAAATTAAATTGCAGCAGTTGTAAAACAATTAAACACGTAAATCTTGCTCTGAAATGTTATTGCAACAGTTTTGCCAGAAAACTAAATTACAGTTCATATTTCCCAGAATGCCAAATTCACACAACATGATGACAACATTGCCAGCTTTTTTATATCAAATTTACAAATCTTCTATATTTCTGTGCTTAGTGATAGAAATAATGGCAACATCCCACAAAACAAGTATGCATAAATATAAGACATTTTTATTGTTTCTTTTACAGTTTAAATATTTGGTGTTTTCATTCTGTTTTTATTGTTATTCTGTAGTGCTGTCAAATTGAATAATTGTGCTTATTTGCAGCCAAAATAAAAGTTTGTGTTCATATGATACTATATTAAATTATATGAATGTGTATTAATTATAGATTAATCGATTTGACAGCACTAGAGAATAACAATAAAAACAAAAAGCTGGCTTTTTTTATATCAATGGCTGTAAGAAGTAAAAAAAGATATATTTTATATAATATAAATACTTAATCTTGGACTTTTTAAGCTTCTAATGTCTTTGGTAAGTTGCCACAGGAAGCGTTTGCTGCCCATTTATACACAGCTGTGTTTTTGGATGCGATTAATTGAATAATCACAATTAATCGCATCCAAAATAAAAGTTTGTGTATATATAATATGTAATTATATAATATATTATATAAACACAAACTTTTATTTTGAAAGAGATTAATCATGATTAATCGATTTGACAGGACTCGAGGATAACAATAAAAACAAAAAGCTGACTTTTAAATCAGTGGCTCCAAGAACTAAAAAAAGGAAATATTTCATTAATATCAATACTTAATCTTGGACTCAGAAGCACTTTTTAAGCTTCTAATGTCTTTGGTAAGTTGCCACAGGAAGCGTTTGCTGCTTTTTCATACACAGCTGTGATTTTGGATGCGATCAATCGATTAACTGCGATTAATCACATCCAAAATCAAAGTTTGTGTTTATATCATATATTATATTTATGTAATGTATTATATAAACACAAACTTTTATTTTAGATGTGATTAACTGATTTGACAGCACTAGAGAATAACATTAAAACAAAAAGTTGGCTATTTTTAATCAGTGGCTGCAAAAAGTAAAAAAAAAAAAAAAAAAAATTAACATTTGATTAATATCAATACTTAATCTTGGACTCTAATCAGAAGCTTCTGATGTCTTTGGTAATTTGCCATAGGAAGTGTTTGCTGCTCTTTCATACACAGTTGTGATTTTGGATGCGATTAATTGATTAATCGCAATTAATCACATCAAAAATAAAAGTTTGTGTTTATATCATGTGTTATAGTTATGTATATAAACTCAAACTTTTATATTGGATGTGATTAATTGTGGTCAATCGATTTGACAGCACTAGACAATAGCAATAAAACAAAAAGTTGGCTTTTTAAATCAGTGGCTCTAAGAAGTAAAAACTAAATATTTCATTAATATCAACACCTAATCTTGGACTCAGAAGCACTTTTTAAGCTTTTGATGTCTTTGGTAAGTTGCCACAGGCAGTGTTTGCTACTCTTTCATACACAGCTGTGATTCTGGATGCGATCAATCGATTAACGGCGATTAATCACATCCAAAATCAAAGTTTGTGTCTATATCATATATTATAGTTATGTAAGCACAAACTTTTATTTTAGGTGTGATTAATCAATTTGCTGCTCTTTTAAACACATCTGTCATCTTTGTGTAGCAAAACAGCCATTGTACTGTTAATGTGGAATCAGAGCAGCTCTTTAAACACCAGACTGAAGTTTATCACACTTAATGAGACATTTTGAAATTGATTTTACTTATGGCTTATTATGTGCAAATATACCAGGCGTTATCAGGAACTTGCATACAACTAATTTCCAGTCAATTAAGTATGTTTACATGTCAACATTTAATTTCCTTAAAATGTGCACACTGTTGATTTAGTGTATGTAATATAATCCCATACTAAGAGCTACACCACATTGTACTTCCATATGTTTTTTGTTTTTTTTGAAGCACTCATTTTGGCTGAAATAAATGATGATGAAATAATGTCTATACTGCAGTCTATATAGACTTTGATTCTGTGATTGTTCCCTTGGTTAGCTGCCAACAGTAAGTGGATCAGACTCCATCCAGAGTGTGGCTATAACCTGGTGAACTCTCCTCATCTGAAGCCAGCCTGGCTGCTGGACAGAGCCCTGTGGCATTTCAGCTGTGCTGTAGCAGATGGAAAATACAGCGAAAGCGGCCTTCCACCTCTCATTGAGAATGACAAACGCATTACTGTGAGTCCTAATGGTGTTGCAGGATTTAAGTACTCCAAAAGTACTTTAAAGTTTGTGGTGACCAATAATTTGTCTTGATGTTTCAGATCCTTAAAGGGCTTCTGTGGACTGAAGTTTTCTCCAAACTGAAACTATGGGAGTTTCTACAGGTGAACGTTGAGAAAGCCGTGGAGCAGTTTAGGAAGGTTCTTCAGGCTGGTGAGTATTTGCTAGCGTGTTCTTGGATGCTCTTTCACTTGTGTTTTTTAGGGTCTGAGTTAAGTTGGGTGGGTGTTTGCCATCTGTAGGTAACAGGCCTGCTGGGCCTGAGCTGGAGGGAAAGCCAAAATTGAAAGTCATCCAGGATTCACAATACAGACGCCTCAGCAATACCGTAGACATGCAACTGGCATTGGAAATGTTTGGCAGGCACACGTGAGTTCACTTCCTGTTCAAGTTGTGTTTAATGATTAATGTTTTTTGGATGGCATATTTCTCATATCTCAGATGAAAAGGTCAGGGTTGATAAGTATAATCGCAATAAAGATATTCAATATTTAAATGATAATGTCATACAATCAAACAATGTCAACATGGCTCTACATCAAAGTATATGCCTTTTGTGTGTTTTTTTAATTTACAAAAGTGTAAAATGTTTTGTAAAAGTACAGGTGCTGGTCATATAATTAGAATATCTTCAAAAAGTTGATTTAAGAAGTGAAACTTGTATAATGTATACATTCATTCCACACAGTGATATATTTCAAGCGTTTATTTCTTTTAATTTTGATTATTATAAATGACAACTAATGAAAACCCCAATTCAGTATCCCAGTACCTGCAAATGCCTTTAAATGGTCTCTCAGTCTGGTTCTATAGGCTACACAATCATGGGGAAGACTGCTGATTTAACAGTTGTCCAAAAGACTACCATTGACACCTTGCACAAGGAGGGCAAGAAACAAAGGTTCACACAGCTCTGTTTCCAAGCACATTAATAGAGAGGCGAAGGGAAGGAAAAGATGTGGTAGAAAAAAGTGTACAAGCAATAGGGATAACCGCACCCTGGAGAGAATTGTGAAACAAAACCCATTCAAAAATGTGGGGGAGATTCACAAAGAGTGGACTGCAGCTGGAGTCAGTGCTTCAAGAACCACTATGCACAGACGTATATATGCATGACATGGGTTTCAGCTGTCGCAGTCCTTGTGTCAAGCCACTCTTGAACAACAAACTTACAGTCTTGCCTGGTCTAAAGACAAAAAGGACTGGGCTGCTGCTGAGTGGTCCAAAGTTATGTTCTCTGATGAAAGTAAATTTTGCATTTCCTTTGGAAATCAGGGTCCCAGAGTCTGGAGGAAGAGAGGAGAGGCACAGAATCCACGTTGCTTGAGGTCTAGTGTAAAGTTTCCAGAGTCAGTGATGGTTTGGGGTGCCATGTCATCTGCTGGTGTTGGTCCACTGTGTTTTCTGAGGTCCAAGGTCAACGCAGCTGAATACCAGGATTTTTTAGAGCACTTCATTCTTCCTGCAGCTGACCAACTTTATGGAGATTTCATTTTCCAACAGGACTTGGCACTTGCACACAGTGCCAAAGCTAGCAGTAACTGGTTTAAAGACCATGGTATCCCTGTTCTTAATTGGCCAGCAGACTCGCCTGACCTTAACCTCATAGAAAATCTACACCTGAGCAGTGCCACAGACTGATCGACTCCATGCCACGCCACATTGCTGCAGTAATTCAGACAAAAGAAGCTCCAACTAAGTATTGAGTGCTGTACATGCTCATACTTTTCATGTACATACTTTTCAGTTGGCCAAGATTTCTAAAAATCCTTTCTTTGTATTGGTCTTAAGTAATATTCTAATTTTCTGTGATACTGAATTGGGGTTTTCATTAGTTGTCAGTTATAATCATCAAAATTAAAAGAAATAAACACTTGAAATATATCAGTCTGTGTGGAATGAATGTATACATTATACAAATTTCACTTCTTGAATAGAATTAGTGAAATAAATAAACTTTTTTCAAGATATTCTAATTATATGACCAGCACCTGTATATCATGTTCGAATTACGATTATTTGATAAAAAATGCTGTAAAAACAGTATAATTTGTAATAATAATTAACATTTAAAAGAACAGTTTTTTATTATAATACATTTTAAAAAGTTATTTATTCCTGCAATGGCATAGCTAAAGTTTCATCAGCCATTTCACTGTCAAATAATCCTTCATAAATGTTTTGTTTAAGAAACATTTGACCTAAATTTGGATTATATTATATTATGTTATACTAGATTATATATTTTTTTGTCCATAAGTAGTTTTCATCCATGTTACATTAAATCTAGATTTTATGTCTAATTTTCTTCTTATGGTGCCAGTGTGCACTTTGTAAAAAAAATAACTTTACATTCCATGTGCTTATTAAACAGTAATGGTCCCAGATCCATCCAGGAGTGCTGTGATTGGTTTAAGAAGAGTCTAGAGGAATTAAATGTGGAATGCTATAAAGAAATGCATGATCATCATGAGAAGGTTGGTTTATTTGCGTATGATTCACAGATGATTTGTCTGTTTAGCTTTGATGCCAGTCTAATTACTTTATATCATTTCTTCCTTGAAGGCTATAAACTGCATAGTGGGAACGGTTTGTTATGAAAGGCTTGCCGCCCAGGGCCCTCAACTTGGGCCTGTCACCCGGACAAACCCTTTAGTGACTAGGTAAATATTACGTAGTTGTGTCTGTCGTGCAACAATGGCAGCATAAAGTCTGGTCTTTTTTACAACATATTCTGGCTAAGAACTGCCCACTTAGAGATCATCTAACTGATATAAAATGGCCAGCCACAGCTTTTTTTGTACGCGATGTAAAAAAGTAAATCTAAAATCAGCTGAAAGGCCATCCAAGATGTAGATGAGTGTATTTCTTTATCAGAACAGATTTGATAATAATAAAATATTAAATAATTATTAAATAATAAATAACATTTACATCACTTTATATCACTTGCTCACCAATGGATCCTCTATACAGAATGGGTGCCGTCGGAATGAGAGTCCAAACTGATGATAAAAACTTCAAACCATTGCTGAATTTCAAGTCCTCTGTTCATAACATTGTTTTTTTTTCAGGAAAAAAAATAAAGAGAGTAACATGCACATATTAAGCACTGTTTACAAGTGAAAACTTTGTTCTAAGCAAATATGTCGATGGATTATGATGGCAGAGGACAAAGGAAAGAAGTGTTATTATGGATTATGGACTCATATTTTGATTAGAAGTGGCAGTTTAAAATTAAAATGCCATTATGTTGGATTTCATTAATACACAGTTTTACACTTAACAAGATGTTACTTAATGGCCTGGAGTTGTGTGGATTACTTTTGGATTATTGTTATGTTTTTATCATCTATTTGGACTCTCATTCTGATGGCACCCATTCACTCTAGAGGATCCATTGGTGAGCAAGTGATGTAAGGCCACATCTCTAAATTTCTCCAAAACTTCCATCGGCCACAGACATTTACATGACCTGCCCAACTCAATCTGAGCAGCTGAGTCCTTAGCCATCTTCAATAAATAACTAAAAACACATCACTTCCATCTTTATTTGACCCTCTAACTGTAGCACTCTTTATTCTAATTCTATTTCTAAAATCTTGACCCGTAAAGACGTGCACTCTATTCATTTTCTAACTGCTTGTAAAAAAAGGAACACTACCTTCTCTATTCTTTGTGCATTTTTATTTATGTTTTCTTTTTATTTATTATATAATTAACAAAAAATCTCTCTAACACTAGCTTGCTCTATTCTTTTTCTATTCTATCTGGTTTCTATTTTATATAATTAATAACAAAAAAACTTGCTTCATGTACTGCGTTAGGCTAACTGAGATTTGTCATAGCACTTGTATATCATTGCTCATTTGTTGATTTTGATTGCTTTCATTTTCCTCATTTGTAAATCTCAAGTGTCTGCTAAATTCTTAAGTGTACTTAAATCTTTAATGACCTGAGTACATTTTAAGCTAATTTTCATTTTTGAGTAAACTATTCCTTTAAGTATCTCAAACAATACTTTTTTTAATTCCACAAAAAAAATCTGAAATGACTAATGTTTTCTCAGAAGTGGTCATTGCAGCCACCTGGTGTTTAGTAAAATTAGCATTTTATTGTACAATACGCTGGTGAGAATGGCAGACTTACAGTTCAACCTTGTTTTAATGATTCAGATATTTTACCTTCCCATTTGAGGACATGACCACGGAGCAGGAAAACCAGCTGTTGCAGAATCCAAATGACGCTTGTCATCTGCTCGCCCATAATGGATGGGTCATGGGAGATGACCCGCTCAGAAACTTCGCAGAGCCAGGTGAGTCACATGTGTCTATTTGGTTTCTGCTGAATGGTAGTGAAAATACCAGCATGCTAGTCCACACTGGTTAATGCTGGTTTTTGGTCTAGAAAAAGCAAAAAATTTCACCTTTCCGGTGACTAAGAATGTCTAACTGGTTAAAGGATTAGTTCGCTTCCAGAATAAAAATTTCTTCATAATCTACTCAAAGATGTTCATGTCTGTCTGATTCAGTCAAAAAGAAACATGGTTTTTGAAGAAAACATTCCAGGATTTTTCTCCATATAGTGGACTTCAGCGGGGATCAGTGGTTTCAATGCAGCTTCAAAGAGCTGTACATGATCCCAGCTATTTCTAGCAAAACAATCTGCCACTTTCAAATAAAAAGTAAATGTAAAAAAATGTAACCACAAATGCTTATTTTACACTAGTAGGGTCATGCATGGTTAATTCTTTATAGGTGTACTTTGGTTCAAAAAGGTAGGGTGGGGCGAAAAATACTATAATTTTCTCCTCCAACTTCAAAATTGGCCAACATTATTGTTTAACCATTTTTTTGTAAAGGGTGTTTGACTCTCTTTGCATGTTCACTTAGTAAAATGTGACTCAGAGCTCGAAATATGCTCCCAAAAATTATTCTGCGCAACCTCAAAAAATATTTGGGAGCATTTGTGCGAGTGCCAGAAATTGTTGTGGTGCGACTTGTTTTAATTTCTTTACAAAACTTTTTCTAGCCTAATTACTGCAGATAGACTGCCAATAGAGTGCTGTGAGCTGATACAGTGACAGCTGTTCTTTCCAACATTACATAACTAATTAAACTTCATCTTTACATTCTTAACTTTAATGCAGATTTTAGATATAGAAGCTGACCTGGATTTGCACAAACTGCATTGCTATTAGGGGTGTGAAATATGATGATTTTTAACCTGGGACAATTAAAATGTCTCCACAATCTGCTTTTGAAGAAATATTGTATTAGAGAATGCACACTCAGCACTGCCGAGAGTTTTTCGTGATTGTTAAAATGTAACCGAAAGTAAAATTAAAAAAGCAATTTTATTACCCCACATTAGAGAGCAACTCCCTAATGCGAGCAAATTAGGCTACATAACATATCTAGGCTGTTATTAGTATGTAAGCAGTAACGTGTTGTGTAGTTGTCTATAGCTGTGTATCATGCAAAATCGGTCTCTATTTGCACTTTGAATATCAAATATATGTTTGAATATAATATAAGAGAATAGCCAACTTTGATTATGGCTGTATTTATTGTTTGCAATTAATGCGACTAAGAAAGAACTTTGTAGTTTATTTATGTTATTTATAATGTAGATTGTTTAAAAATGCAATGGTTGTCTCAAATTTAAATGACTCTACCTGTAATAGAGAAAATAAACATCTTGTTCATGTACTCATATTTTCATTCATTCTTGTCCTAATCCTTTGAGGCGCCTAGTAGTTCATGTATGTGTCTTGTAGGGTCTAATGTTTACCTCAGAAGAGAGCTTGTTTGCTGGGGTGACAGTGTGAAACTGCGGTATGGCGACAAACCAGAGGACTGTCCGTACTTATGGGCTCACATGAAGAAGTACACGGAGATCACAGCCAAACATTTCTCTGGTGTGTGTCTGGATAACTGCCACTCCACACCCCTTCATGTGGCTGAGGTACATACTCAGATTTCTAATTTATTTTTGATCTGCGTATCTCATTATATATTTATATAAATGACATCTTATGCAACATTCAGGAAGTCAGAATGTCAATGTCATTGTAAATGATTGTAAAAAGTGACCATTTTGGATGTGAATTCTTGTATGTTGTGTCTATAGGCCATGTTAGCTGCAGCCAGAGTGGTCAGGCCCAATCTTTATGTGATAGCCGAACTCTTTACAGGAAGTGAACAGCTTGACAATTTGTTTGTTAATCGGCTGGGAATAACCAGTCTTGTCAGAGGTACTGCAGACTGCAAGAGACACATGTATGCCCTTGATGCTAAATTTGCTCTTTGTGTTTTTTCTTCCTCTCCTGTTTACACAAAACATTCATCCCATTTTTGACAACAATAACTCTCCATTACCTACTTTGACCTGATCCATTTTTATGTGCACACAAATAATACTTCATTAATAACACACATCATTACTAATAAACCTGCATCATATTTTAATGCAATAATGACTGATTATATAACATGAGCATGTTCCTATTCTTTGTCATGCACTTCTCACCTTCATCTGTCTGTCTTGCTTAATTTGCTTCCATTCTATCTAACTGTCAATCTATTTATTTTTCTGTCTAACCCTGCTGTTGGGTGGGCTGTAGTATATGTTGGCTGTTGCTCGTCAACACAGGCCTGATCTGTATGTGGTTGCTGAGCTCTTCACTGGCAGCGAGGAGCTGGACAATATCTTTATGACTAGGCTTGGCATTACCTCCCTTATCCGAGGTAAGACGCAAAGAGATTGGGAAATGCAGTTGCAGTGACACACAGAAATGAGGAACATGATATGTGAAATGCAAATACAACAGAGGTGGCATGCTGTTGATAATGACACTAAATTATTTTGATTAGTTCCTCAAAATGAGCTAAAACACCCCAGCTGCTGTTGATAAAATTAGCATTGTATTAAATTTGAACTATTGGCACTTTTAACCAAAAACACCTGTTTTTACTGCAACATCAAGCCTCTCATGTAAAGACTGACATTTTTGTGATACAATCTGTTCTGTCATTATCAGAGGCCATGAGTGCTGGGAACAGTCATGAAGAAGGTCGACTGGTATATCGTTTCGGAGGCGAGCCTGTAGGTTCATTCGTACAGCCAAGTCTCAGGCCTTTAGTGCCGTCAATTGCTCATGCCATGTTTTTGGATGTTACACATGACAACGAATGTCCTATTCAGGTCAGTAACAGTAATTGATGGCAAAGAGCATATACAGTATCTCACAAAAGTGAGTACTCCCCTCACATTTCACCAAACATTTGAGTATAAATTTTCAAGGGACAATACTATAGAAAAGAAACTTGGATATATTTTAGAGAATTTAGTTTGCAGCTTGTATAGCAGTATAGATTTACTGTCCTCTGAAAATAACTCAACATACAGCCATTATTGTCAAAATAGCTGGCAACAAAAGTGAGTACACCCTAAGTGATAACAGCAGTATGTTGTTTAACCATGCAAAGCCACATCATGTTTATGTTTTTGTCAGCTTGACAGGACCATACAAAGTTGTGTATCTTGTATTAGAGCAGTTAACATTAGGTGTTTTATGTACAATTCTCTCTTACTGACCACTGGATGTTCGACATGGCATCTCATGGCAAAGAACTCTCTGAGGATTTGAGAATTAGAATTTTTGCTCTCCACAAAGATGGCCAAGGCTATTAGAGGTTCAGTAACATCCTGAAACCGAGTTACACTACAGTGGTCAGTGTCAAACAGAGGTTTTCAAAGATGGATTTGATTCGGAACAGGCCTTGCAAGGCTCGATCAACGAAGTTGAGCACTCCTTCTGTGCATCAGGTGCAGAACCTGGCTTCAAAGAACAGATGAATGAGTGCAGCCCACATTGCTTTAAAGGGTTGCTGAAGTAGAAGGTCAGCTTGTCAGTGCTCAGACCATACGCCGCACACCACAACAAATCGGTTTGTATAAGCGTCCTCCCAGAAGGAAGCCTCACCTGAAGCTGGCTCACAAGAAAGCCTGCAAACAGTTTGCTGAAGATAACCTGTCCATAAGTGTGAACTACTGGAACCATCTTGTGGTCTGATGAGACTATAAGATAAACTTGTTTGGCTCAGATGGTGTCCTGCATGTGTGAGGAGTACCAAGAAAATTGTGTCTTGCCTACAGTCAAGCATGGCGGTGGTAGCATCATGGTCTGGGGCTGCATTAGTGCTGCTGGAACTGGGGAGCTGCAGTTAATTGAGGGAAACATGGATTCCATTATGGACTGTGCATTATGAAGCAGAACATGATGCCTTTCATTTCAGAAACTTGGCAGAACGGCAGATTTTCCAACATGATAGCAATCCACCAAGATGACGACTGCCTAGCTGAGGAAGCTGAAGGTGAAGGTGATGGGGTGGCCAAGTATGTTTCCAGACCTGAACCCTATTAAGCACCTGTGGGGCATCCTCAAGCATAAGGTGGAGAAGCACCATGTGTCTAACGCCCAGCAGCTCTGTGAGGAGTGTAAGAGGAACCCAGCAACAACCTGTGCAGCTATGGTCAATTCCATGCCCAGGATGATTAAGGCAGTGGCAGATAATGGTGCTAACACAATATATTGACACTTTGGACAAGTTCACTTAGGGTGTACTCACTTTTGTTGCCAGCTATTTTGGCAATAATGGCTGTATGTTGAGAAATTTTAATGGGACTATAAATCTATACTGCTTTACACATATGAAAATAAGTGAAATATGTAAATATTAATGGAGGTAACAAATCTTACAGTATTTCAGACTTATCCTGTAAAGTAATTTTGGCTTATACTGTATATGTTGAGGTAATTACTACTATTTTTCTTGTAGGTTCGTTCGGTGTATGATGCTTTACCCAGCACTGCTATCGTTTCTATGGCCTGCTGCGCCTCAGGCAGCACTAGAGGATATGATGAGCTTGTACCTCACCAGGTAAAAATGTCTGCAGTGACCTAAAACCTTGCTGCCCAATAGTCAGACAGCAACTAAACAGACAGCATTTTAGTTTGAAGGCACCTTCTAAGAAAACTGGTCGCAAGGCTTTCAAATCGCCATGATGTAATATGTAATTCCAAGTTTCAAAACAACAGAAAGAAACTTAATGGATAAGTTCACTTACAGAACAAAAAATGATTTATTCACCCCCTTGTCATCCAAGATTTTCATGTCTTTCTTTCTTTAGTCGTAAAGAAATTATGTTTTTTGAGGAATACATTTCCATATAGTGGACTTTTATGGTGTCAGTCCCGAGTTTGAACTTCCAAAATGCAATTTAAATGGGGCTTCAAGCGATCCCAAATGCATTTGTAAACGATCCCAGCCGAGGAAGAAGCTAAACTTTTCAATGGTAGTCAATGATGAGGTTCTGTTTTGTTACATAAACACATATATGTGACCCTGGACCACAAAACCAGTCTTAAGTCGCTGGGGTATGTTTGTAGCAATAGCCAAAAATACATTGCATGGGTCAAAATTATTTATTTTTCTTTTATGCCAAAAATCATTAGGAAATTAAGTAAAGATCATGTTCCATGAAGATTTTTTGTAAAATTCCTACTGTAAACATATCAAAATGTAATTTTTGATTAGTAATATGTATTGTTAAGAACTTAATTTGGACAACTTTAAAGGTGATTTTCTCAGTATTTTGATTTTTTTGCACCCTCAGATTCCAGATTTTCAAATAGATGTATCTCGGCCAAATATTGTCCTATCCTAACAAACCATACATCAATAGAAAACTTATTTATTGAGCTTTCATATGATGTATACATCTCAGTTTTGTAAAATTGAACCTTATGACTGGTTTTGTGGTCCAGGGTCACATATATATATATTACATTTACCCTCCATGATTACGTAACAAGAAAAAGAATATTTACGTCAGTCCCAATTATGTAACAAGAATCCTTTGTTCTATCAGCACCTTGATTATATAACTCCCTCTACAAATCACTTCAGTTCTCCCACTCACAAAGTCCTTTGTATCTGGGTCAGTATTCATACATAAACAAACGTCTTTCTGTTATTATTTTTTTCCTTCATTTAACAGCAGAATATTTCCCACGGGGTTCTAATATACCTGGATAAAGTTATCAGTTAGCACTCCCATTCATCTCAGTGGGAGTAACTCTGGATGCTGCCATCTTTGCTTCACAGAAAGTTTCTGAAAGTATTTTTGAGCCAGTAATCAGCAAATATGTTTCAGAAATACGTCGACATAAATGCTTTTTGTCCACATAATGGTGTTGGTACATTGTCTACTAGCACAAGTCGACTATTAAAGCTAACCAACCAGGGTTCCCTGTTGAAAAAACTGCATATGCTTGTTAAGTATGTTTTGGTGCTGGGATGCTGGTTTAAGCTTGTTTATGCTGATCATTTGCTGGTTTATGCTGGTCCTTTGCTGGTTAATGCTGGTACAGTTGACAACTATAAAGTATTCAACTATTTTTGAGTTCATTTTGATCAGCATATCTTGTGTTTAACATCTAATCCAAAGGCATCCAGACATCTTTAATTATCCAAAAACTTTTTCAAAGCTCTGTCAATTTTTCAGTTTTCGCATTTTTAAATGTGATAAAAAAGCTTTCCATTGATGTATAGTTTCTTATGATAGGACAATATTTGACCGAGATACAGCAATTTGAAAGATACAACTATTTGGTTTATGCTGGTCCTTTGCTGGTTTATGCTGGTCCTTATCAGGTAATGTTGCTAGTCAAGGACCAGCATAAACCAGCTAAGGACTAGCATAAACCAGCAAATGGCCAGCATAAACCAGTTAAGGACCAGCATAAACTAGCTAAAATCAGCATTCCAGCACCAAAACATACCTATCCAGCATATGCTGTTTTTTTTTTTTCAACAGGTTTTCACAACAAAACTTGCTCAATTACTTCTCAGAACTAACCCACAACTGTCCCAATCACGTTTTGGAGGGGATCACTCTGTAAAATTCACATTTCAGGGGCTATGTCATGTTTTTGGGGTCTCCGCGGACATGAAAACCAACTTGAGGCAACAGTGTTAAAATAGCTCAATTCCATGGGGAAAACAGCGGACTTGGCAACACTGTAACCAAACTTGT
Organism: Garra rufa; assembly: GCF_049309525.1. Classification (NCBI taxonomy): domain Eukaryota; kingdom Metazoa; phylum Chordata; class Actinopteri; order Cypriniformes; family Cyprinidae; genus Garra; species Garra rufa. Next base: position 28,726,969 of record NC_133384.1, on the reverse strand, counting down.
TTTTTTTTTCTCTTTCAGATTTCAGTAGTAAAGGAAGAGCGTCTGTACCCCAAGTGGAATCCTGATGCACTGCCCTCTTCTGTCGGGGAGGTGAACCTCCAGACTGGTATAATGGCAGGAAAACTTGCCCTCAACAAACTGCACCAAGAGCTGGCAGAGAAGGGCTTCACCCAGGTCAGGATAAAGTTTACTCATAACTTATTTATTATGAGTCACAACCGCCAGCAACAGAAAGAGACTTTGATACTTGTAATCAGGTACTGATTAAAACTCATGAGTCACTTAGGTGACTGTTTTATTCCCTTGAATAAATTTAGACTTAAATAAATTTAGAAACCGCATCAAACAACATCTGAAAGATGCAGTTGTAAATATTTTCCACTTGTCCCTCTCAAAGTTGTTTATACATAGATGAACTTAGAATGGAAAGTAATTTTTATTCCATTCTTTTTTATTTCTAAGATAATACACATTTTGTGTATGAACCTTATGTTTAATCATTTCTATCTGAAAAAATGTGACCCTGGACCACAAAACCAGTCATAATGGTCATTTTTTTTAAATAAATAAGCTTTCCATTGATGTATTTGTTAGGATAGGACGATACTTGGCCGAAATACAACTATTTGAAAATATGAAAATATTGAGAAAATCACCTTTAAAGTTGTCCAAATGAAGTTCTTGGCAATGCAAAATACTAATTAAAAATTAAGTTTTTGATGTATTTATGGTAGAAATATTTTCATGGAACATGATCTTTACTTAATATCCGAATTATTTTTGGCATAAAAAAATAATAATTTTGACCCATACAATGTATTTTTGGCTATTGATACAAATATACCCATGCTACTTAAGACTGTTTTTGTGGTCCATGGTCACATATGTATAAAAATGCATGAAATATGCATTAGATAAACTTTCAAGAGTTGCATCTGTAAACAAATGACCTTTTCTTAGGACAAACTTCACTTTTCCGATCCATTGCTTTTCCTCTATTCAAAAAATGTTGAGTTCATTTTGAACAGCATATCTTGAGTTTAACATTTAAACAGCTTAAAAAGTGTGCTATATTTCTTTAAAATAAATACCAATTAAATCCAAAGGCATTCACACATCTTTAATTATCCAAAAGCTTTTACAAACCTCTGTCAAATTTTCTTTCTGCATTCAAATATGTGACCCTGGACCACAAAAGGTTTTAATTAATTAATTAACTTCTAATTAATGTTTAGTTTCTTATGATAGGACAATATTTGAACGAGATACAACTACAGTATTTGAAAAAACTGGAATCTGAGGGTGCAAAGAAAATCACCTTTAAAGTTGTCCAAATTAAGTTCTTAGCAATGCATATTACTAATCAAAAATTAAATTTTATATATTTACAGAAGGAAATTTACAAAATATCTTAATGGAACATAACCTTTACTTAATATCCTGATGATTTATGGCATAACAGAAAAATCAATCATTTTACAATGTATTTTTGGCTCTTGCTACAAAAATACCCATGCTACTTGTAACTGGTTTTGTGCTATGGAACTGTGAAGTGTTTACTAGAGTTTAAACCAGTCACCACTTGACTACACCACCACCAGTACTATGTGTACATGACTGTCTGTGTCTTTATATGTGTTCATATTGCGTGTCGCAGGTTTATGTAGATCAACTGGATGAAGACACTGTGGCTGTGACCAGACATTGTCCCAGCACACATCAATCTGTTGTGACTGTCTCTCGCACAGCCTTTAAAAACCCAGAAACACACGAATATCAAGAACATCTGTCTCCCATGTACATCCCAGGTACAAATGCAAACACTTTTAGTGCTGAATGCACTTTCCAGTTGTTGAAATCAAACTCTTCTGTCATATTTAATGTATAGCACATGATGTAGTTTGAGATTTTATTTTCTCTACTTATGAATCAGCAGTATTTATATACCAGATAGACATGTTTTTTCTTATCTGCCATCTCATTGCACAGGTAAAATCGAGGAGGTGATTTTAGAAGCACGCACTGTAGAGAGAAACGCTGAGTCATACGTGAAAGATGAGAGGTTTATCAACGGCATGCCGAACTACACAGTCGAGATCCGCGAACACATCCAGGTAACATGACACTAGTGTGGGTAGCAGCTGCGCTGTGAAATGAAGCGGAGGGCTGCCAGGATCACATTTATATCTATAATGCTGTCATCGGACAAGGAAAAGGCTAGCAGAGAACCTGTTCTGTTGGTATTCTGGGTATTTGTTGGCATGCCCTTTTACTGGAAGTTTGTTGGCTTAGTGTATAGTTACTTGACTACTGTACTCGAGTGTAGAGTTTGCCCCTTTTGATGTAGGCCTGAATAGAACACATGTTTTTGTTTTCAGTTAAAGGACAGTGAAATCGTAAAACAGGGAGATGCCACCACAAAGGGCCGCAGTGAGTTTGTTGAAGAGATTTTGTTTGAAAAGCTCACACCTGGTAGTGTAATTGCATTCAGGTAAACAAACAAATAAAATGAATCCTATATAATGCAGTCTTATATAAAGGGTTTCACTGTAATTATTTGCCATTTATTCAATTATTCATGGCTGAAACTTACAAATGTGTGTGTTTTTGTGTGTATTTATTTATATTTTATTGCTATAATGTTTTACAACATTTACTCACCCATATGTCAACTATTTTTTTAAATACCCCAAAAATATGTTAAAGTAAATATTTTGCCACCTTTACTGTCATGAAAATGAAAATAGCCACAGAAGCTGGCAAGGTGTTTGACCACAAACAAACCAACAAAAATGTAATGTCAAGATAATATAATCATGGTGACCAAGTCTTGCATAAAAGGAACATTTTCTAATTTCTTTCACCGAACACACAAATACAAAAATATTTTCAAGAAACATTTCTCTAAAAAGCTCCAAAAAGGACAAGAGAACAAATCATTTAGACCACTTTTATGGTGGTTATACAGTTGGAATCGAAATTACTGCAGTATTTTGCAAATACAAACTTTTCTGAAAATCCAGAACTTCCTAAAAATGCGTCTATAACAGTTGACAGGCATATTAAAATTGGTAATGCCAATACATTATGTAATGTTTTTGAGTTATAGGATTTTTTTTAAACAACACAGCTGTGTCAGAAATATTCAACCCGTATTCAGTATTGCTGTTTTTTAGTCACTTATTTAATGGTAGGGAGCAAAATTGACTTAATGCTTACGGCTTTACAAATGCTATTAAAAACAGAATTAGCTGGAGGTGTTATACATATGGATATTTAGCCCATGCATGTGCTGAAGTCGAAGTTGGAGTTCCCTTGAGGGTGTTGAACAAAAAAGCACAATTTCACAAAATGTTTGATCAGAGCAACTGAGAAAAACTTGCAATGTACAGCCAAAGTTTTGCAAGATGACCAAACGAAAGGAGGAAAAACATTTCAATGCAGTGTATAAGAAGAAGAACACCAGACAAGTATGGCCTTCATGTTAAAGCATCATTCATTTAGATAGACCTATGGAGTTCTGGAAGATCTGTTTTACTGTTGCAGGAAGTAGAAATCATGACCATTAGAAGGACCACTTTGGCAAGAATTGTGATGCCTTTGGTGCAAAGACTGAAGCTAATAAAGCTAAGGACCTTCCTGTAGGATAATAATCCCAAAGTATACATCCAAATCTACTTATGCTTGGTTCAGTCTTAGAATGTTCTTGAGTGGTCTGTTTAGTCTCCGGATTTTATTCTCATTAAAAATATTTGGTTGAATTTGAAGAAAGCAGTGGCAAAGTGAAAACCAAAGATTATCAGTGGTCTGAAAGCTTTTTCCAATGGGCCAAGATTGCAGTAGAGAGATGACAGAAGCTTCTAAGCACTTCAAAGCAGTGTTTATTGGTGGTTTTAAAGAATAAAAGATTCAGCACCAAATTTGACTTTTGGGGGTTGAATAACTTTGAGCATATGGGCATGCCGATATTTTGAGCCTATTCATTTTTTTTTTTCATTATTCATCGACTTGCGTTCTCAGAATTACTCAGATGTGTATTAATAAATTTTTCTAATAGTTTACTGATGCCTTGGTTGAATTTTTTTCACACAAAAAAAAAAAAAAAAAATGCCGCAAAATGTGTTGCAGGTCAAGTGGGTTGAATAATTTCAATTGCAACTGTATATTGCTCCTTCTACTTTTTTGGAGCTTGAAAGCTGGGAAAATCTAACTTTTTGTGTGTGTTCCTTGGAAAAATAATAGCATTTGTTTGTTTAAAACCACATGGGCACAAATAAATTGAGTTTTTGAGCAAACTGTTCCTTTTAAATGAACATTAATTCATTCATTTCAACATGACTCACAGGGTGAGTCTCGATCCAAACTCTCAGAAAATGGTCGGCTACCTGCGAACTCAGCTATCACAGTTTAACCGGCTGTATAAATCTGGCAGTCTGACTGACAGCAATGTCCCTGGCATCCTGAAAATAGCTCTAGACTTGTGAGTCATTTTTACCCCAATCATGTTCAAATTCAATTCACAGGCATTCATTTGTTTAAAAAGCAAAATATGTGCCTTTTAACAGTTTCTTTAATCATAATGATATGCATTCGTTTATTTGCTTTCTGTTGTTTTAAATTGTGTGGCAGTTTAATGTCCAAACTGACTCTGGCTGAGCTGAACGTGTTGTTATTCCGCTGTGATGCGGAGGAACAGGAAGATGGCGGTGGCTGCTACAATATACCATCTTGGATGCCACTAAAGTATGGAGGCCTACAAGGTACCAAAATACATAAGTAACAGGATTGGTTTCGGGTCACGGTAGTTATGTGACTGTATAAACCTCATGCTTTTATCACTTACAGGTTTTGTGTCTGTGTTGTCTGAGATTCGGCCCAAAAATGACCTCGGACATCCGTTCTGTGACAATCTTAGACACGGTGACTGGATGATCGAGTATGTGAGTTCTCACCTGATAAATAAGGGTGGAGCTCTGCGGGAGGTAAGAAAAGAAATATGATTTTAATGATGTTTGGGAGGTAAAATAATTAATTTTGGCAGGTGACTGTAAAACTAAAATGTTTTAGGCAATTTGTTGTGGCATACTTCTTGTCTAAATTATTTTTTTGTATTTTTCATAGGTTGGAAAGTGGTTCAGCGCTGTATTTACATACCTCAAGCATATCCCACGTTACTTAGTGCCTTCTTATTTTGATGCAATTATTGTCGGGGCGTACGCCACAGCTGTAGATGCTGTTTTCAGCCAGATGTCCAGGTTAGTAATATTTGTGACCCTGGACTACAAAACCAGTCTTAAGTAGAACAGGGTATATTTGTACTAATAGCCAACAAAACATTGTATGGGTCAAAATTATCGATTTTCTTTTTTTGATGCCAAAAATCATTATGATATTTTGTAAATTTCCTATCGTAAATATATCAAAACCTAATTTTTAATAGTAATATGCTAATAAGAACTTAATTTGGACAACTTTAAAGGCGATTTTCTCAATATTTAGATTTTTATTGCACCCTCAGATTCCAGATTTTCAAATAGTTGTATCTCGGGCAAATGTTATCCTATACTAACAAACCATATCAATGGATTTATTCAGCTTATTTATCTCTCAATTTGAAAAAAAATTAAGCTTGTGACTGGTTTTGTGGTCCTTGGTCACATTTGTCCTTGCAATGGATTCCAGCTTTGTTCAGAATGGGTCGACCCTGGTTAAGCAGCTGGCCCTGGGGTCAGTTCAGATGTGTGGGGTGGGTCGTGTCCCTGCCCTGCCACCCCTCTCCCCTGAACTGGAGGATGTTCCAGTCCGGCTCAACAATGTGACCAAACAAGAGGAGCAGTGTTGCGTTTCTCTTGCTGCAGGTAGGATTCATACATCGTTTCATCTACTGCAAATAATTAGATTGACATGACTGTTTTTTTTTATATTTAATTTAATGCTTTAAATTACAGAGAAAAAAAAACTACCTCGTTGACACTAGGCAGGGCCCCAGGTGCATATTGTCTAAAAGTGTTGTCGTGCCTTAAAATTTACGCATATACTACCATATTGACATGCTTTATGCTGCTTAAAGGGATAATTCACCCAAAAAATTACTCCATGATTTACTCTCCCTCAATCCTAGATGGTTATGACTTTCTTCTTTCAGACAAAAACAATCTGAGTTAAATTAAAAATATCCTGGTCTTCTAAGCTTTATTATGGCCGTGAATGGCTGTTGAGATTGTGAAGTCCAATCAAATGCATCTATTCATATAAAAAGTGCTCCACATGGCTTCAGGGGGTTCATAAAGGCCTTCTGAAGCGAATCGATGCGTTTGTGTAAGAAAATAATCTTTATTTAAAAAAATGTGCTGGCACTTTGAAGCTTTGTAATGGCAGTGAATGTGTGTTGAGATTTTGAAGCCCCAAAAAGTGTATACATCCATCATAAAAAGTGTTCCATATGGGTTCAGGGGGTTAATAAAGGCCTTCTGAAGTGAATCGATGCGTTTATGTAAAAAAATAAATAAATCTGTATTTAAAAAATGTCCTGGCACTTCCAAGCCTTATAATGGCTTTGAATGGGTGTTGAGATTTTGAAGTGCAATAAAGTGCATCCATCCATCATAAAAAGTGTTCCTCACAACTCCAGGGTGTTAATAAAGGCCTTCTGAAGTGAATCAATGCATTTGTGTAAGAAAGTCAAGTCAAGTCAAGTCACCTTTATTTATATAGCGCTTGTAACAATACAGATTGTGTCAAAGCAACTGCACAGTATTTAAACAGAACAATAGTGTGTAAGTAATGCATTATTGTAGATAATCAATTTTCAGTTAAAGGCAGTTCATCAATGAATTCAGTGATATCATCGTCAGTTCAGTTCAAATAGTATATGATATCGCTGGAAAATAGAAAAATAGTTTTCTTTACAGCAAAGGAAAACCAGTATCTGAAACCAGGTGAAATCCTTTTTGTTATTTTGGAGCTTAACAGCCCTAGTCTAAAAAATGCTTTATTGAAAACTCCAGAATGTCATTTTTTTTGTTTTATTTTTTTTTATTACAAAATAAGGTACCAGTAATTATTTTATTTTATATTATAAAATAAGGTACCAGTAACTATTTTATTTTTATTATAAAATAAGGTACAAGTAATTTAATTTAATTTAATTTAATTTAATTTAATTTAATAAACAGATTGCCTTTGTTAATCCCCCAGAGCCACGTGGAGCACTTTTTATGATGGATGGATGGATGGGATGCACTTTATTGGACTTTAAAATCTCAACAGCCATTCACTGCCATTATAAAGCTTGGAAGAGCCAGGACATTTTAAATATAAGTTGCATTGTATTTGTCTGATAGACAAAAGTCATATACACCTAGAAAAGCTTGAGGGTGAGTAAATCATTGGGTAATTTTAATTTTTGAGTAAACTATGCCTTTAAGTTGTATTGTGATAAATACTATTTCATGTTCCAGTTCATACACTTCCACATATTGTATACTTTTCAATGTGAACATTTTTTGTTGACCTATGCAGGTCTTCCGCATTTCTCCACTGGAATTTTCCGCTGCTGGGGGCGAGACACTTTTATAGCGCTGCGCGGTCTCATGCTTTTGACAGGGAGGTACCTGGAGGCCAGGTGAGTGTCTAATTTTAGAATGAATACCGATGACTCTGAGATCATCGTCTAATCTGATGTTGTTCTGACAGAAATATCATCTTGGCCTTTTCTGGCACGATGCGCCACGGTCTGATCCCAAATCTGCTGGGTCAAGGTGTCGCAGCCCGTTATAACTGCCGTGATGCAGTATGGTGGTGGCTTCAGTGTATCCAGGACTACTGTAATATCGTGCCCAATGGCACAGATATTCTTATGTGCCCTGTGTCACGTATGTATCCCACTGATGATTCTGAGGCACAGCCCCTGGGGACAGTGGTAAGAAGAATGGAAACAATCTCTGACTGCTTACAATACATACAGTACAATGAACTGCCCTGCTTATATGATTTAGTAAGGGGACGTACTTTTTTTAAAACAATATTTATTTATTTAATTGATCAAACTTGGATATAACATCTAACATATTAATCAATGGAATAAATAAATATTTCATTTATAAGATTTTGTTTCACTGTTGCTTATTACTTTAGCATTGAGTTGCATCTTATCTTATAATGAGATTTTGCTCATATACTATATGTAATATTTCATGGTTCATAATAAATGCAGGCTTATGTTTTTAGATATTGTTCACTGATTGTTTTTTTGTGCATGCAATTGCAATGAATGGGCACTGGAGCTTTTAGACTTCCAAAAGGACACAAAAGCACCATTGAAATACTATTTAAGTGGCTAATTAATGTACCAAGGATATCTAAGACCAGATTTTTAGTGAATATCATTCAGTTCATCACACTACACTATTATGTGATTATTTGGACCACCTTGACGCTGCTTTTTGTGGAACTTTTTGTCATTTTGGAGCGTAACAGCTATTTTATTTATTATTTTATTTTATTTATTTTTTATTTAATGGTACCAGCAATGTTTAATGTTTTGTAGGATTATTTTATTAAATTACTTATTTATACTACCTATATGCTGCTTTTTATGGAGCTTTTTGTTATTTTGGAGCTTAACAGCCCCAGTCCTCATATTAAAAAGTGCTATATTGAAACTCCAAAATGTCATTTATTCATTTTATTGTGTATTATTTTTTTTTTTTTAATTACAAAGTGGTATCAGTAATAGATTTTTTTTGTATTTTTATTATGGAATAAGGTACCAGTAATTAATTATTTTAATTTTATTTTTTTATTACAAAATTAAATAAGGTACTATTAATAAAATATTATATTATATTTTCTTTTATTTTTGTATTATTACATAATAAGGTACCATTAATTAAATATTATATTTAATGTGTTGTTTTATATTATTGCAAAATAAGGTACCAATAATTAATTATTTTATTGTATGTTATTTTGTATTATTACAAAGTAAGGTAAATAAAATATTTTATTTTATTTTATTGTATTTTATTTCTATTATTATTACAGAATAGGGTACCAGAAATTTAATATATTCATTTAATTAAATTTATTTTTCAAAATAAGGTACCAGTAATAGAATATGATTAATTTATTGTATTTTATTTATTTTTCAAAATAAGGTACCAATAATTAATTATTTTATTTATGTATTTTTATTACAAAATAAGGTAACAGTAATTAATTATTTTATTTTTTGTATTATTACAAAATAAGGTACCAGTAATTAAATATTTTATTTTATTGTATTTTATTTTATTTCTATTATTATTACAGAATAGGGTACCAGAAATTTAATATATTTATTTAATTTAATTTATTTATTTTTCAAAATAAGGTACCAGTAATAGAATATGATTAATTTACTGTATTTTATTTATTTTTCAAAATAAGGTACCAATAATTAATTATTTTATTTATGTATTTTTATTACAAAATAAGGTACCAGTAATCAAGTATTTCATTTTATCTTATTACTAAAAAAGGTATCAGTAATTCATTAATTTACTATATTTTATTTTTGTATTATTACAAACTAAGGTTCCAGTAATTTATTTATTTTTTATTTTATTTCATTTATTTTTCAAAATAAGATACCAGTAATGATTTTTTATGATGATTTTTAGTATTAAATAATTTAATAAATATTTAGACCACCTTCATGCTGCTTTTATAGAGCTTTTTATAAGGCACAATGCACAAATATATGTTTTTGTTCATTTTGACTGTTCTTTTAAAATGTATCAGGTTCACGACCAGCCGTTATATGTGGTTATTCAAGAGGCTATGCAGCGTCACATGCAGGGAATAGAGTTCAGAGAGAGAAACGCAGGTCCACAGATCGACCACAACATGCGAGATGAAGGTGAGTCATTTTCTCGGAACTCTTTTTCCGTGTCTGTCGCAAACCATACCTTGCTTTTCCTATTGTCCTGTCCCATAGGCTTTAATGTGGAGACCAAAGTAAATCCTGAGACGGGGTTTGTTTACGGTGGAAATCGCTTCAACTGTGGGACGTGGATGGATAAAATGGGAGAGAGCGACAAAGCCCATAATAGAGGTTTTCCAGCCACACCCAGGTACCATAACTTACCGCTAACATACCTGTCATGCTAAACCCATGTAATAATACTCCACTGTGCATTTAGCACAAAAGAACTCTTTCAATGTGAAACACTGAGATTGAGTAGCTTTGAGCCTGGATAAACCAGTCCTCAGTATGTCAAATGGATGATTGTGTTGTGTTTATGTGCAGGGACGGCTCTGCAGTGGAGATTGTGGGTCTCTGTAAGTCAGCGGTGCGCTGGCTGATGACGATGAATGACAACGGAAATTTCCCATATTCCTCTGTTACAATACACAGAGATGGTACATCCTCTTTAACACAGTCTCATTCTCAATAAAACTGTCAATGTTTATTTGTTTTTGTTTGTTACAAAATAAGATGCCAGTAGTTAAATATTTTATCAGTAATTATAAGTAATGTTACTCATATTTATTAATATTTACTATTTTTTTTTTTGTTTAGTTTAGTTTTACAGAAAGTTTGTTTATTTTATCTTTTGTTTGTTTTTATTTAGTTTTTTAGATTTGTTTTATTTTATTTTGAGTTTAGGTTTTATCTTATCTTATTTAGTTTTCTTTATTATTATTTTTATCTTATTTTGTTTGTTTTATCTTAATTTGTTTAGATTATTATTTTATGGTTTTGTTTTTATTTTTTGTTTTTTATTTTATTATGTGATTGTTTTATTTGATCTTATTTTGCTTGTTTTATTTTTCATTGTATATTTAGTTCATTTTTAGTTGTATTTTGTTTTATCCTGTTTAGTTTAGTGTTGTTTTATTTTATCTTATATTGTTTTTGTTATTTTATTTTGTGTTTTGTTTTATTTTATTTGGTCTTTTGCTTGTTTGATCTGATCTTATTTTGTTTTAGTTTGTTTAATCTTATTTTGTTGTTCTTATTTTTTGTTTTACTTTTTTAAAATTTGTTAAATCTTTGTAGTTTATTTTTATTTTTATTTTGTGTTTGTTTTATTTGATCTTATCTTATTTTGTTTTATTTAGTTATTTATCTTATTTTTTACTTTGTTATTTTATTGTTTTTATTTTATTTTAGTTCTATTTGATCTTATTTTGTTTTTATTATTTTATTTTGTGTTTTGTTTTATTTTGTCATATTTTATTTCATTATATTTAGCTTGTTTTAACTCATCTTATTTTAGTTTTTTTAATTTTGTTTTATCTTCCCTTATTTAGTTTTCTTTACATAGTTTTATTTTGTTTGTTTTATCTTATCTTATTTTGTTTAGATTATTATTTTATTTTATTGTTTTGTTTTTATTTTTTTGTTTTGTTTTATTTTTTATTTTGTGTTTGTTTTATTTGATCTTAATTTGCTTGTTTTATTTTTCATTGTATATTATTTAGTTTTATTTAATTTTTAGTTGTATTTTATTTTGTTTTATCCTATTTTGTTTAGTGTTGTTTTATTTGATCTTTTATTTGATTATTTTGTTTTTGTTATTTTATTTTGTGTTTTGTTTTGTTTTATTTGGTCTTTTGCTTGTTTTATTTTATCTTATTTTGTTTTTGTTATTTTATTTTGTGTTTTGTTTTATTTTATTTGGTCTTTTGCTTGTTTTATTTTATCTTATTTTGATTTTTTTTTTTGTTTTAGTTTGTTTTATATTATTTTGTTGTTCTTATTTTTTTTTTTTTTTTTTTAATCTTTGTAGTTTAGTTTTATTTTGTGTTTGTTTTATTTGATCTTATCTTATTTTTTTTATTTAGTTATTTATCTTATTTTTTTATTTTGTTGTTTTTGTTTTATTTTATCTTATTTTGTTTTTGTCATTTCATTTTGTGTTTTGTTTTATTTTGTCTTATTTTATTTTATTATATTTAGCTTGTTTTAACGTATCTTATTTTAGTTTTTTTATTTTGTTTTATCTTACCTTATTTAGTTTTCTTTACATTGTTTTATTTTGTTAGTTTTATCTTGTTTTGTTTTTGTTAATTTATTTTGTATTTTATTTTGTTTTAATTAGTGCTGTATTTTACATAAAGTATCACTAATTAATTTTATTTGACTTTGAAAAAAAAAGGTTAAAACTACTACCAGAGCAACATTTTTGTGGCGTGTGTATGAATCTTGCTACATCGGCTCAGTTTTGAGTCCAAACACTCCTGTCTTGTTGAAAAGACACACCTTTAGTAGTATCACAGTTCACTCTTACGATACTCTAAATTCATCTGTCAGCATGTTGATTATTTTCCATGTAATTTAAAGATTAATAATAACCATTACACTGTTATTTTTCCAGGAACAGAACAGTCTGTGTCCTACAAAGACTGGAATCAAAGGATCCAGAAAAATTTTGAGCGTTTTTTCTACGTCTCAGATGACCCTGCAGACCCAAATGAGCTACACCCAGATCTGGTCCACAAGAAATGCATTTACAAAGACAGTTACGGGGCCTCAAGCCCCTGGTGTGACTACCAGCTCAGGCCAAACTTCACCATCGCCATGGTGGTGGTAAGTCCAAGCGCTTATAAAAGATTATTTCCAAGAGTTTATGGGGCTGTTCTCTTATACAGTCCTTTGTATTCGCTAGGCACCAGAGTTGTTTACAGTGCAAAGAGCATGGAAGGCTTTAGAGATGGTAGAAAAGAAGCTGCTCGGCCCTCTGGGAATAAAAACGCTGGATCCAGAGTGAGTAGAAAACAACACCTGCTGTCTGCCACTTGGATAAGCAGCCACTTGTGTTAAAAGTGCACTCTTTTGTCTGGCTGACTGGACATGGTTGTATACGTAGTTTAGTCCAGAACAAGAGTATCGGTGAAGTCATTAGTGTGTGGAAATCTCTGATGCTGGTGTGTCTGTATTTGCTCAACAGTGATCTGGTATACTGCGGTATTTATGACAACGCCCTGGATAATGATGACTACAACTGTGCGAAAGGATTCAACTATCACCAAGGACCTGTATGTTTTCATACATTTTAAAAGGGAACCCTGGGTATTAGGACATGTATGGCTTAATATAATGGAAATTATGTCTCAAAAAAAATTTGTGGAAAACCCATGAAGGATTTACGTTATTTAAAAAATCCACATCGTTTTATACATATTTTGGACTGTGGGGAGCCATATTATGGCATGAAATGGTTGCACTCTGTGAGCTTCTGCCTCTACCTGTTGCTATTTTTTACCGCAACACAGTCCAGAAAACAAAATACTGATACAATGACCACAGCTACTGAAAGAGCTTACAGGTGGCAATGGATATAAGCGTAGGGTGGTAAAACCAATTGTTTTACCAATGATTTTCCCCACAAGGAGTCTAAACGCTTACGGATATCGAGTGAAATCCGTGCGGAGAAACTCCTTCAGTTGCTGCATGTTTAGATCCTGCCAGGATGGCATCTAGCGTTTCTCGTCTCTGCCATTTGTAAGCTCTTCTAGTAGCTGTGGTGAACTAAAAGCCTCAGAGGCATCAGGGCTTAAGTGGGGAGAACAAAGACGTGGGTCTTTTTATTCCTCTACACACAGGCATCATCACATTCATTTCAACTTTTTATCGTATCAGTATTTTATTTTCTGAGTTGTGTTCCGGTAAAAATAGCAAATGGCACCCCCCATAGTCAAAAATGTATATAAAACGATGTGGACTTTTTAAATAACTTATGGGTATTCTGCTACATATTTCAGTGAGAGACATTGTTTATGTTATACTACGCCATACAAGTCCCTTTAAATGGATAGTTTGCCCATAAATGGAAAAATCCGTCATATTCACCCTCAAGTTGTTCCAAACCTGTGAATTTCTTTCATCTGCTCAACCCCAAAGAATATATTTTGAAAAATGTGGGTAACCAGATGGTTTCTGGTCCCCATGGACATCCATAGTATTTTTTCTATAGCAACTTTTACATGGTGTTTGGACATAAATGTATGTTGGCAGTGTGTGAACACAACCACCTTATTTTTTAAACCCCATTAAACCAAACCAGTCTCATTAGACACGCAATTTTGATTCTCAAATTGTTTAGGCCCCACCCACGGCCACTGTAGCTAACATGTAGCTATCATTACGCTGTTTCATCCCACTTTCAGTGTTTCTCTTCCCATATGTATAGCTCAACAACCGGTTCTTTCGCTCTCACTCATTTTGTTTCTACCAACTTCGCTATAGGTATGCAAAGCAGAGATATATACACTACACCCTCTTCTGAAAATGGAGTGGGAATATGCAGCTCATTTGCATTTAAAGTGATACACAATAAAACAGCTCTTTTTTTAGACAGCCAAAAATGACATTTTCCAGATGTTATAATAAATTATCTGTGGGGTATTCTTATTTGAAACTTTACAGACGCATTCTGGGGACACTCAAGACCAATATTACAATACCAGTCAAAAGTTTTGAACAGTAAGATTTTTTTTTTTTTTTTTAAGAATTCTGCTCACTAAGCCTGCATTTATTTGATCTGAAATGAAGCAAAAGCAGTGATTTTGTAAAATATTCTTATGGTGTAAAATATATGCTTTCTTTTTTAATGTATTTTAAAATGTGATTCATTCCTGAGATCAAAGCTAAATTTTCAGTATCACTACTTCAGTCTTCAGTGTCACATGATCCTTCAAAAATCATTTGAATATGCTGATTTGCTGTTCAAAAACATTTCATTATTATTATTATTATTATTATTATTATTATTATTATTATTATTATTATTATCATCAATATGTAAAACAGGTGAGTACATTTTTCAGGATTTTTTTGATGAATAGAAATATTCAAAGATCAGCATTAATGTAACGTTATACACTATACCATTCAAAAGCTTGGAGTACATATACTGTATTTGGGGGGGGGGGGCAATTAATAATTTTATTTAACAAGGATGGTTTAAATTGATCAAATGTGGTGATAAACACATTTATAATGTTACAAAAGATATCTGTTTCAGATAAAGGCTGTTCTTCTGAACTTACTACTCATCAAAAAAACTGAACAATTCCACTCCGCTGTTTTGAACATAATATTAATAATATTCAATGTTTTTTGAGCAGCAAATCAGAATATTAGAATGCTTTCTGAAGGATCATGTGACTGGAGTAATGCTAAAAATTCAGCTTTGAAATCACAGGAATAAATTACATTTTAAAATATATTTAGATAGAAAACAGTTATTTTTAAATAGTAAAAATTATTTAACACTTTTCTGTTTTGGTGTACTTTGAATCAAATAAATGCAGGCTTGGTGAGCAGAAGAGAAAAAAACCAAAACATTAAAGTGCCCCTATTATGCCATTTTAAAGGTAGTTAATATTGTTGTAATAGTCTCTTAAAACAGGTTTACATGTATGCAAGTTCAAAAAACACTTTAGTTTTCTCTAAAATTAGATTTATTTTTAACCCGTTTCTAAATGATTCGTAAACGACTCGTTTGAAGCAGTTCGAAGAATCAGTCTCTCTAAACCCCTCCTTTCAGTGAGCCCTCACCGCTGTGATTGGTCAGATGGTGCAGTCCTTCTGGATTGGTCTACCGCTACAGCGCAAAAACGAAACGCCTATTGGCATAACTGAATGACAGCTGCGGAGACCTGTTAATGCATAGAAAAGATAGCCTCGATTTTACCCTATCAATTCGAGCCGGAGTCTGACGATGAAACTGTTGAAGTGTCACATCGACAAGAAACTGTTTTGCAAGCACGACCGGAGCAGGACGTTTCTCAGTGGGTGTCATATGTTACAATTTGCTTTTGTAAGCGAACCGGACACATCTCTACGTTGTGAACTTCAACACTGTACAATCCATAACACTGCGTTAAGCCATCGTTTATCATTATCATTACTTAAACTAATAAGGCAGACAGACAGTCAAGCTGCATCAATCACAAGACTTTTTAGACTACATTGCACTCACAGCTGAACAACAGAACTACAGAAACGCAAGTTAGCCGGTTACTAAGACATGTGCGGGGTTGTTACACACCATAACGTACACAAAGACGTATTTTGAACGATCGCTAGAAAATACAATTATTAATCATACTTACAGGTAGAAGTTCAGAGGAGCAAGCCGGTCCAAATAAACTGGGCACTGATCCATTTTTTAAAACCAAGCGTTTGGTGAATCTCGCGTTGTAACGTTACTCCCCAAGATTGGAAAAGCAGTCATCAGTAAAATGACGCGAACACAAGATTGGCATTGGACTGCTGAGGTGTTGAAAAAATTAATGTTAACCACTCATTCTTGATAGTTTCATCTTTCGGAAGGGCATATAAAACAAATTCACTCTCACAGGCTGTCACAGCGCAGGGCGTCTTCTTGACATGATGTAATCCACTTGAAAATGGTAGGCCTACTGTTTGTGGGCGGGCAAGTTGTTCGCGAAATTGAATGTGGGCGGACATTACGCAAATTGTAGCTCGTGACGTGTGGCCGTTACAGAAAAAAGATTCGAATTGCTGACGACTCGTTTAGGCGAATGTGAGCCGACTCTTTTTTTTGTTAGACAAAAACTTTATTTATAGTGCACTGTCGGCGTCACAACTTTGCAGATAGTTTATGTTCACATACAGCTACATGACACACTACATGAAATATCATATTTGAAAAGGCATAATAGGGGCACTTTAAAAATCTGACTGTTCAAGAACTTCTGACTGATAGTGTACATGTTGTAAAAGGGAGCATAGTATTTCCTTTTTTACGTTTAACAGAAAAAAGAAACAGGTTTGGAACAAGCAAATGATGACAATTTTGATTTTGGGATGAACTATCCCTTTAACAAGTATAAATAGTTTCAGATGTTAGAAATATCATTGGTTTTCTAAACTAGACACATTTCATCAATCATTTACAGGAATGGCTGTGGCCGGTTGGATACTTTTTACGAGCCAAACTTTATTTCGCTAAGAAAATGGGCCAGGAGAAGTATAACGAAAGCATGTACCTGGTGAAGAATGTTCTGTCTAGACTCTATACCCATTTAGAAAGGTATTACAGAGCACACAATAATACAAAAACATGTATTCTTTCAAAACGGTGGAATGATTTGATTCTACAGGTTATGTTCTCTTTGATCTAGATCACCTTGGAAGGGTTTGCCTGAACTGACCAATGAAAACGGACAATACTGCCCGTTCAGTTGTGAAACACAAGCTTGGTCTGTCGCCACTGTTCTGGAGGCCCTGTATGATTTATGAGTATATCAAGGACAAGCTCTCATATACTCCTTGCCACCTGCCTGAGAAGTTCACAGGACAATGTTTTACATTCACAACCTTGTGCAGACACAAATATGTGCTGCTACTCTCTGAGATGTTTTAGTGTTTGGTAGAAAAGAAAGACACTTTATCTTTTGATTGTGCTAGCTAGTTCATGCAAAAATTTACATTCTGTCATTAATTACTCATCTTCATGTCGTTAAGGACCCATAGGACCTTCATTCATCTTCAGAACACTAATTAAGACATTTTTGATGAAATCCAAGAGTCCTTACTACTTTTCTGGCCCTCAAAGAGTCAGAAAGCTCTTGAATTTCATCAAAAATATTTTAATTTTGTGTTCTGCAGATGAATGAAGGAACGATATGAGGGTGAGTTTTCATTTTTGGCTGAACTATCCCTTTAAGAAAACGTTTAATGCTCACTTGTGATTATTAAAGTACTAATGCTCTCTCAAGACAAAGAATAGAATCCTTACCTTTAAAAACATTTGGTGTCCTATATTTAATTCTCTAAATTTACATTACAACATCTTATAGTGATTACAAACAGATATGGGCGGCCTTTGTTTTTTGCCGAGTCATGTTTGCTTCCTTGTCTGCCCATGGGCAACAAAAGCTCATTGTTCTGCCTTCATAAATTTACTTGACAAAACAAACTAGGTTTGATGACGTACATATTTTAGTACCAGTCATGCCTTACAGAGATGCCCTGCATTTATTTATTTATCTTTGTTATTTTTGTTTAGTGTAATTAACTCACTTTGGTAATTGGTATACAGTAGTCAACTTTCAAAGTGGATCAAAACCTTTCATCAAAGTTGTCCTAAAACCAAAACAATACCTGTTCTTGTCTTAGGACAACTTTTGTGATCCACTTCAAACATTGACTAATGTAGTGTTGTCATTTAATGCCTTGATTTTTCTTCACATTTCTTGCTATTCAGCATGGCTGATAGTAAAAAGGCAGATGTGATTTCAGTTTCCTGGGTCGCCCTTAGATCCAGAATCTGCAAAATGCTAATTATTTTACCATAATAAGAGGGAATATACAAAATGCATGTTAGTGTTTATTTAGTACTGACCTGTATAAGACATTTCACACAAAAGATGTTTAGTCCACAAGAGAAAGTAATAGCTGAATTTATAAAAATTACCCCGTTTAAAAGTTTACATACACTTGATTCTTAATACTGTGTTACCTGAATGATCCACAGCTGTGTTTCTTTGTTTAGTGATAGAGTCCCTTGTTTGTTCTGAACAGCTGGACTGCCTGCTGTTCTTCAGAAAAATCATTCAGATCCCACTAATTGTTTGGTTTTCCAGCATTTTTGTATACTTGAAAGCTTTTCAACAATTACTGTATGATTTTGAGATCCATCTTTTAACACTGATGGACTCATATGTAACAACTACAAAAGGTTCAAACACAATGCATTAAGAGCCAAGGGGTGAAAACTTTTGAACAGAATGGATTGTGCTTCTTTTGCATATATATATATATATATATATATATATATATATATATATATATATATAAATGGACCTCAAATACAGTCTTTTATACAAAAATACATTTAGTTTAGACAGATCGAAGTTTGTGAGTTTCCCACCTTAAAAGATGTTTAACACGTTTTCATTAAAAAGCAGCAGGTAAGACAATTTTGTATTGACAGGTCTACTTTGTTTAAATTAAAAAAAAAAAAGCTGACATCATTAAGCTTTTCATATAAATAGTGCGTCACGGGATCTCATGATCACACTGTTGCCTTACACCATGAGTTACCTGTTCAGGTAAACCACGCCCACAATGACAATACTATTTACTTCGAAGAATGGAATCTTAAGCGCGCACACATAGTTTCAGACCAAAACACAAACACACACAAGTAGCGGGAGCATTCATCGAAAGGTTGTTTTTAACAAGACTTTTCGACTTCTTACTTTACTTCCCTGTCACTCTTCATTAATATCGCTACTATATCGATTGTTTTGTCACTTATAGTGAGCTTGTACAATCCCACAGATGCTTCTGTATATTCTTCTGTGCTGTGTCGGGGTCGTGCACTGTTACAGTCATGGAGTTGTCGGTGGAGTTTGTGAATCTATGATGCCTAGTCACGGGGCAAACGCTCAGACCAGCGCTTCTCCGTTCACCGTTACTGCGGACAAGACCACTTTTAAAGAGGGAGATCAAATCACAGGTGAGGCTTTACTCCTACAGCCACCTACTTTTAATTCTTAATGATATGCTTTTATTTTACACGCTGTGAAAACAGATTTTATAGCTGCTTAGAGAATAAAAGTTATTTTACCTCATGAAGTTGCAGTTCATATAATACAGTTTCGTAATGTTGTGTGGAAAAAAGGTCCTAACAACAGTTGACTATCAGTTGATTAGGTCTGCGTGAACACGTTTATACTAGCTATACACTTTAAAACATTTAGCTACATTTCCATTGTACTAAACGCTGTAAATTCTTAATAAATACTAAAGAGACTGCTAAGAGACAAAATGCAAATAGTTTAGCAGGAAACCCAGATTTTCTGCATGAGCGGTTAGTTATATAATACAGACAAGAAAAAAAAAAGACTGAATTTCCTGGCTGATTAATCTGAATGTAGTATTAAATAAATAAAAGTTCATTTAAATTGTAACACTTTGCAATAAAGCTTGATTGTGTTAACTTAACATGATGTAAAAAAAAATCATATTGTTACTTAATGTTAATGCATTAATGGTCACAAAGTGAGACTTATTATTTTATTGTTATTATACAGTACAGTACTATATTTAACTAACATTTCGAAATATCAAATGTATACCATATGTTAGAAATGCTCACTATATCATATTTAAAAAGTGCTGTTACTGTTATTAAATGTAGTGTATAATGCATTTATGATATATACAGTGCCTTGCAAAAGTATTCATACCCCTTTAATTTTTTTCACATTTTGTTTTGTTGCAGCATTATGTTAAACTGCTTTAAATTACTTTTTTCCCCACATAAATCTACATCTCATACACCATAATGACAATGCACAAAACAGGTTTGTAACAACTATCCAAATTTATTAGAAATAAAAAACTGAAAAGATCCCGTTGCATAAGTATTCACCCTTTTCTGGGACACTCGAAATTTAGCTCAGGAGCATTCATATTGCTTCTAGATGTTACTACACTTCTAGTGGAGTTCAACTGTGGCAAATTCATTTGAATGAGTTTGATTTAGAAAGGCACACACCTCTCAGAAAAGGTCTAACAGCTGAAAATGCATATCAGAGCAAAAACCAAGTCCTGAGGTCAAGATAACTGCCTGTAGAGCTCAGTGACAGACTTGCGTTAAGGCAATGATCTAGGGAAGAGTTCAGAAAAAAATCTGCTGCATTTAAGGGTCACAGAAGCATGTAGCCTCCATTATCCATAATGGAAGACGAGTGGAACAACTAGGACTCTAGAAAATGTCTGCCAGCCCCCATCCAAGCTGACAGAGCTTGAGAGGTGAAAAGGTGAGGCAAAGAATGGCAGATAATCGCCAAATGCAGATGTGCAAAGCTTGTCACATCATACCCAAAAAGACTTGACGCTGTAAAGGTGCTTCAACTATGTACTGAGTTAAGGATATGAATACTTATGCAATGTACTTACTTCAGTGTTTTATTTTTAATAAATTTGCCAAATTTGCAAATCTTGCTCTACAGGCAGTTATCTTGACCTCAGGCCTTGGTTTTTGCTCTGATATGCATTTTCAGCTGTTAGACCTTTTCTGAGAGGTGTGTGCCTTTCTAAATCAAACTCATTCAAATGAATTTGCCACAGTTTAACTCCACTCGAAGTGTAGTAACATCTAGAAGCAATATGAATGCTCCTGAGCTCAATTTCAAGTGTCCCAGAAAAGGGTATGAATACTTTTCTAATGTTGGTTAATGGTCACATGACATGCAGATAAACAAATAAATTACTTAAATTTTTTTAGTAACTGTTTTACTTTGACGTTATTTCAAAAGGATTTATCTAAATTGTTACATTTTAGGATTTAATTAATTATTTGCTTTTATTCCTTTACAAACCCCACTCTTGAAAACCTTGATGTAATATAATGTTTAAAGCACTTCATGTTGTAAACAACAACAAATGATATTTTAAGATTACTCTAATTTAATCAGTGTAATAAACAAGTTGGGTCAAAAGTAATCTAAAAGTAGTCTGATTGCATTACCTAAAATATGAAATGTAATGGGTTACGTTACTAATACTAACTACAGTTTCTGTCATGTAATTTGCAATCAGACTACAATTTGTAAGTAATTTACTCAGCTCTGAGACTACTACACTACACAATACTATGTATGAATTGCAATCTCCTGTATGTGTTTTACACAGATTATGTTGAGTCACTATTGACAGTAATCAGTGAAATGTTGTTTACAGCTGGACATCATATGACAGCCACACACTTACAGTTTATGTGTTATATCAGTGACTGTATTTAAGTAAGAAGTTTAAATTAACCTTTTCTTCTTTCTTAGTATCGCTAAATGGACAATCGTCGAATCAGTTTAAAGGGTTTATGTTACAAGCACGTCAAGTCGGAACAACTACTCCCATCGGCACTTTTACTGTCATGAGCAGTGCTGCGCAGCTCCTTTCCTGCAGTGGAGCAGCTGTGAGTTTATCTACATTATTTACATAGCTTTCAGTCCTTAAGAAACAGACAAATATATATTATATTATATTGTGCTATTTTATATACAGATAAAGTGGTACACTTAGGGCCCTATAATTTTCACAGGAAGAATTTGATCAATTCTTTTGAGAAAAACTATCGTCACAAAGGTCTTTCAAGCAACCGGTCAAAAGAGTTCTGTTTAATTTGAGGAAACTTTGCCAGAAATATGTTACTTAATACAATGATAGTTCTACTACTAGTACTAATAAAATGGCAATTAAAATTAATTGTAAAGGTAAAATTACCAGATAAATTATTTATCAGAATTTATTTACCAGAAAAATGTAAATGGGCCAAAGACGTTAATATGTCGCAAGTCAAAAGAAATTTACAGAAGTGATTTTATGTCCATACAAAGCACATTAAATGTAAGTAAAGTGTCTACTTTTAAGGTTTAAAATGCATTTTTGGAGAATAAAATGTCAAAATTGAGTTGAAATAATGTTACTTTGTCATTCAGTGTAACAATATTTATGTAAAAATTCTTAAATGACAAATTGGCAAAACCTAGGATAGTGGCAAATTTAAAAAATGGAGAATTACAGCTAATTATTATTTGGGGCTGAAGTAATAGTCTTTTAATATGTCAAGAATTTATATTTGTTGTAAATTAATTAAATCAATTAAACAGAAATCCTTTTAATATACATATTTAAAAAAAACAAAAAAACAATTGAAAGCAATATTACACTTATTGTTTTTATGCTTAAACCCTTTTTCGTCTTTGACCCAAATACACAACACAGTAGTTCTGAAAAAACTTAAATAATTAAATAAAATATTAAATAATTTTGTATAAAATAATTAGAGATGCTTTTGATTATTAAAATTTCTTGAAACCCTTAAAATGGAATTTTTTATATAAAAATAAAACTGAATTTGAGTAAAATAAATAAATATGGCCTTAAATATTTTTGTTAAACTTTTGCACTTTACATATGCTTTTTGATATTTATTATTTGTAATATTTTTTATGCAACCATTAAAATAGAATCTAGAAAAATTAAAACGCGAAAAAATTAATTTGAAAATAAAGATGAATAATAAAGCAGAATTTTGGAGGGAAAAAAACAGAATGCATAGGGCCCTCTGTATGTATGTGTTTGCATTTATATATATATTCTTTCATATTTATTTTACTTATAAGCTTGTAAGGGATGGCATTTATTGATAGCCATTTGTATTATTATTATTATTGAAAATAGATTGGCAAATTATCTGTAATATGATATCAGCTTTTAATATTATATTATTATTTATTTTTATATTTTAGAGTAGAGCAGTCTCTCACACATCAAGCAGTACAAAAAGTTCAGTTCAAGCAAATTGGATAGCTCCTACATCTGGAGCGCTTGGCGATATAGAATTCAGGTAATTTTTTATATGTATTCTTGCACTTTTTTTCAATTTTATTTATTTCCCGGTGTAATTTGTAATGGAATGGGGTTTTATTTTAGAGCAACATTTGTGAGTACAAAGGCTACCTTTTGGGTTGGTGTCAAGAGCTCTACTGTGACATATACAGGAAATTCTCCTGCAACCGTAGCCCCGACTGTAAGTCTAGCTTTTGTTTTAAGCCTAATCTCTTTGTACTGTATGTTGTTTTATATTCTGCAGCAATTGTTCTGTTCATTTCAGGTTCCATCAAATTCCGATTGTGGGAAAACCAAAGTCTGCTTCAGTCAGCCCAGCAACTGTGACCCAAGTGTCAACTCAGGCTGTTACTTTATGGCAGTTCAGACATCATCTAACCAATCAGAAAGGAGGATCGAAATATTCGGGCAAGCTGATGGATACGTTGCCATTGGGTTTTCAGATGACCAAGAAATGGTGAGATATCAGCAGGCATTTTCTTCTTTATTTGTCTAGCAATATTGTATATACAAACCTACAAAAACTACATCTACATCTGCTGAAATGAGCTCAGTCTTATTTGGAGCCCTATCTCTAATTATGCATTCCACAAAAACATCTGCAAACCTAATACAATCAAGCCCGAAATTATCCATACCCCTGGCAAATTCTGACTTAAAGTCACTTTTATTCAACCAGCAAGTTTTTTTGACCAGAAATGACACAGGCTTCACCCAAAAGATATTAAGACGATGTACAAGAGGCATCATAATGGAAAAAATATTTCTCACCTTTTATTTACATTTAAACAAAAAGTGGCATGTCAAATATTATTCATACCCTTCCCAATAATCAGTAGAAAAGCCTTTTTGGCTTTTACAGCAATCAAACACTTTCTATAATTGCTGACCAGCTTTTTGCATGTCTCCACTGGTATTTTTGCCCATTCATCTTTAGCGATGAGCTCCAACTCTTTCAGGTTGGAGGGTCTCCTTGCATCACCCTGATCTTTAGCTCCTTCTACAGATTCTCAATTGGATTTAAGTCAGGATTCTGGCTGGGTCACTGCAAAATATTAATGTTTTTGTCTGCTAACCATTTCTTCACCACTTTTGCTGTGTGTTTTGGGTCGTTGTCGTGCTGAAATGTCCACTGGTGCCCAAGGCCAAGTTTCTCTGCAGACTGCCTGATGTTGTTGTTGAGAATTTTGATGTATTGCTCCTTTTTCATGGTGTTGTTTACTGTGATTAGGTTCCCTGGTCCACCGGCTGAAAAACACCCCCAAAACATTAGGTTCCCACCACCATGTTTGACAGTGGGGATGGTGTTCTTAGGGTTGAAGGCTTCTCCTTTTGTACGCCAAATGAAGGCTACATCATTGTGGCCAAACAATTCAATTTTTGTTTCATCTGACCATAAAACGGAAGACCAGAAGTCTTCTTCTTTGTCCAGATGAGCATTTGCAAAGGCCAAGCAGGCTTTCGTGTCCTCCTTGGTCTGCATCCCTGGAACCCAGCGGTGTGCAGTGTCCGTTGGACTGTCTGCCTTGAGATGTTGCCACCAGCAGAGCCCAGATTCATCAGGATGGCCTTGGTGGTGATCCTTGGATTCTTTTTGACCCCTCTCACTATCCTCCTGGCCAGCACAGGTGTCACTTTTGGCTTCCTGAGATTTTTCTGTGCGGAACGTATTGTATTTTTTAATTTGCACTGTAGCCACTGAAACTTCAAAACATTTAGATATGGTCTTATAGCGGTTTCCTGACTTGTGAGCAGCCACAATGCGCAGCCGCAGGTCCCCAGTGAGCTCCTTTGTCTTAGCCATGACTGTCCACAAACCAACAGCAGAGAGCTTCTGTTTTTCACCTGTTGAGTTGATTAAAACGAATCAGGGTAATTAGGATGCTTTAGAACAGCTTGGACTATCTGGAATGGTACAGAACTTTGGATTTTCCCATAGACTGTGACAGTTTGCAAAGGGTATGAATAATTTTGGACATGCCACTTTTTGTTCAAATGTAAACAAAAGCTGAGAAATATTTTTTCCACAATGATGCCTCTTGTACATCCTCTTATCTTTTAGGAGATAATTTCCAGTCAAAAAAAAAAAAAACCTTTCTGATTGAATAAAAATAACTTTAAATCAGAATTTGCCAGTGGTATGAATAATTTCGGCTTGACTGTATGTGATTTGTTTTTCCAGGAACAATGAGACATCATTATTTTCATATGGTTTTAAATAGCATGTTTTGTTTGTATTTTCAGGGTAATGATGACATCTACATCTGTGGTAAGGACAGCAGCGGCAATCTCCAAGTGCAATATGCTTTTTCCACAGGAAAAACAGCTCCAACTATTCTCCCACTGGTACATTTCTCTAGTGTGCTACCATTTGTAACTGTTATGTGATTTGATGTTGTCACTCACACATATTCAACTTGTTTACAGGGGAATGTGACTGGAATCAGTACAGCGTTGACAAATGGAAATATAAATTGTTCTTTTACTTCCCGTAATGCCATTAGCACGGGAAGTAGAGCAACGTCTACCAGCGAGTACTACCTCATGATCGCTGCTGGACCCTCCACCAGTCAAGGTCTGTGGTTGTGTGTCTATATGTGTTTTATTTTTGTTTCAGTTTTCATTTTAGTAATAGTGATTCTTAATTCAATTAAGTGCCAAGGCAACATTTTATTTTAGTTAAATTAATTTCTGTAATAAAATAGAATAATAAAATAAAATGTTATAATTCGGTTAGGTTCCAAGACAGTATTTTTTTTATTATTTCTTTAATAAAAATGTATTTAATAGTTTTAGTAATTCTTTTTTTTATTCAATTGTTAGGTGCCAAGGCAACATTTTATTTTATTTTATTTTCTGTAATAAAATTTAATTGTGTTTTGTAGCCTTATTTCAGTTATAAAAAATACTTTTAATAGTTTTAGTATACTTAATTCATTGTAACAGAATATTTATTCAGTTAATTTAATTAAAAGTTAATTTTAAATTAATTTCTGTGATAAAATAAAGTAATACATTTTTTATTATTTAGTTAGGTGCCAAGGCAACATTTTATTTTATTTGTATTATTTTATTTTATTTCTGTGATAAAAACTAATTTTATAGTTTACGTTTTAGTAAACAATGACAACATTAATGTAATGCTTTCATTTTTATTTAATTTGTATTTGGTGTATTCATCTACATGGGAAGGTTAAGTTTAAGTGTAGGTTCAAGGTTAGTACCTAGTTATTACCCAGTTATTGTAATTGTAAAAGTAATAATAATAAATAATAAAGTACATCATGTATGTGTGAAACAGGACTATGGAATAAAGTGCTACAGACTTTTTTTCTATATTAATCTATTCTTCTATCTTTCATTCTTCAATAAAATGCATATTAAGATGTTTAGCAGTATGCTTTAAAAGTTTAAACATACAGAAGGTAAGATTGTCAGTAAATAATAATAAAATTCCTCAAAGAAATCTATCAATTGGCTTCAGATGCCTTATCTAGTGAACAGAAAGTAAAAGCCCTTTCAAGCTAATTTTATAGTGCCTTTTAAGCTTCACTTTCCCTAGTTACTATATCCTTTCAATGTATGCCAAAGAGCCAGCATGAACATTCTTAAAAACATCTCCCTTTGTAATTTCTGGAAGAAAAAGTTCAACAGCTTAAGTAAATAATGACAGAATCTTTTTTTGGATCATTCGTAGGCAACATCCAGATCCACACAAATAAATATGTCAGTAGCTCCAAGGCTAATTTACTGGACCCAAGCCAGACCATCACAAGTGCTGAAGAATTCCCAGCCATTGTTAAAGCTCACGGTGAGTACATCATTTCAGATTAGAGCATCACATAAATGTTAATGTGGTCCTAATGATACTGATCTGCTCCAGGTTGCCTTATGTTAATTGCTTGGATGACCACGGGCAGTATAGGGATGCTCATAGCACGCTATTTAAAGGGAGTTGCCAAGGACCACGGCTGCTTTGGCAAAGATTTCTGGTTTATGGTAAGTTGCAGTCTGTTTCCTCACACTGCACAGATCTTTCAAACTGACTTTAAATATAAAATTTGGAATACAGAAATATTAAATGTTTTAAATCACTGGAATTATTTGTTACAATTAAACTAAATCCACCAGCAGGTGGCGGCAAGTCAATTGATTTGTTTGAACAAGTGACTGTCTTTATGAATGGATAACCATGAATCACTAGATTTGTTTAAAACGCACTTATTCCTGAATGAAACACTATGGCAAGCCATTTTACCCTAAAATATACTAAGCGTTACTTATCGTAATTGCATTTTTACTAGTAACAGTTCAATTAAAGAGCTCTATAATTCAATTTTTACTAGTAACAATGCCAATTAGATAGCTCTCTAATTAAATTCTTACTAATAACAATTCCAATTAGATAGCTC
Source organism: Garra rufa (assembly GCF_049309525.1). NCBI lineage: Eukaryota > Metazoa > Chordata > Actinopteri > Cypriniformes > Cyprinidae > Garra > Garra rufa. The sequence goes on along the minus strand of NC_133384.1, from coordinate 28,699,171 downwards.
TACTAATTAACCTTTTATTAGTCATATGTCTCCATTGACTTCCATTCATTTTTAATTACAGAGCTCTACAATTAAATTCTTACTAGTAACAATTCCAATTAGAGCTCTCTAAATCAACTTTTTCCAGTAACAATTCCAATTACAGAGCTCTCTAATTCAATTCTTAATAGTAACAATTACAATTAGAGAGCTCTCTGAATCAATTTTTAGTAGTAATAATTCCAATTAGTGTTCTCTAATTCAGTTTTTTCTAGTAAGAATTCCAATTAGAGAGCTCTCTAATTTAATTATTACTAGTAAAAATGCAGTTACAGAGCTCTACAATTCAATTTGTATTAGTAAAAAACACATTAAAGATGTTTAATTGCAGAGCTCTGTAACTGAATTAAAGAGCCCTCTAATTCAGTTCTTAGTAGTAGCAATTGAATTAGACAGCTCTCTAAATGGAATTCTTACTAGTAAAAAATGATTTAAAGAGCTCTCTAATTGGGATTGTTACTAGGAGGAATTAGATTATTGAGCTCTCTAATTGAACTGTTACTAAAATGCATTTATGACGTGTAACACAGTATATTTAAGGCTAAAACGGCTTGCCATAAAACACCACCGTGTTTGCTTTGAGAGATGCGCAGCGGCTGAGCTGCTTTATTTGGAACTATTTTCATTGATAAAACCGTAAAATCAGGCCGTAGAGTTATAGTCAGACAATGTAAGTCACTTAATATTAACTTTTTAGTGAACTGTTGTATTAAATCATTATTACATTTTCAAACTCCCTTAACAATTGTTAAAAGCTGTCACTGTGGGCTCACAGACAGTGGTCAAAATTAAGATAATCAAAATTAAATAAGAAAGGAATAATTGACGACAGGCCGTTGAATTCTTAGAAAATAATGCACATCTATTCTAAACAAAGCCAGAGGCCTGTCAATGAGGCTAGTTTATCTAGCTTGTGAGCTGATTTGTAAGTGTCATGTTGACATATGTTTCATCAGCATGACAGTGGGAAAATTTCTTTGATAAATGCTTTCTAGGTATAAGTATGCATGGAGTTGGTATGAGCAAGATAAGATATGAAGTTAGTTGCGGTGTGTGAACATCACTTAACTTATCAACTAATCTTAATTGCATTGTATAACGTTTAACAGATTACAGCCCAATAATACTTTTGCACAGCATTTCTATAAG